>NC_092211.1:26361431-26402599 GCF_043381705.1 Parasteatoda tepidariorum | reverse complement strand
TGAAGAGCCTCCTGAAATAAAAAGTACACAAAGTGGTCGTCAAGTAAATATGCCCAAGAGACTAGATCTTTGACTGAAAAGAAACTTTTTCTTTTTTTTCTTCTTTTCTTTAGAGAGTTTATGTCATAAAGTAAATTTTAAACTAATTTATAGATTTCAGTTAAAGCACTTTACTTCAGTAACAGTTGTTTCTCTTAGTAGTTTGTTTATATTTCTCACTAACGTTTCCCCCTTTTTGGTTAACTTTATATGTTTATTAAGTTTTGTCTTGATTAAAATCAATACAAAAGGTGGGAGTGTTGAGAATCGATTTAGTAGTTTTAATCGTAATCGTTATGTATTTTTTTTATAAAAATAATAACCTGAATCTGGGTATTATGACTGATGTAAGAAGTAATAAAGAAAGGTTGTTTTGTTTTTTATTGAGAACTCAGCGTTTCTTTGCGTTGATTTAATTATTATTTTCGCCTTCATTGCTGATAATTTAGGCCTCGTTCGTGAAACGAAACAACGGCAACAAGCTACTTTAAAATACAACTCTTGAATCTTGGTTCATGATAAGAAAGCAACAAATGATTTTTCCAAATTTTTATTAGCGAGAATTATTTCTTAACATTGACAAGCTACATTTACAATGTTTTAGAGATTTTTGAAAAAATGCTGTATATTTTTTCTTACTTTTAATCAGATGAAGTACGGATAAAAAACATATACAATCAAATTTAGATATTCACTTGTTACTTCACTTTAAACTATTAATTTTTAGCTTATCTTTATGAGACCTCAATGTTAAAAAAAATATAAATTAATATTAATTCAACAAAAACAAATTACAAAATCAACAAATATATGTATACTTTAAAAATATAATAATCTATTTTCCCAAAAATTTATTTTTAGTATGACTACTATTATACTTTATTATTAAAATAATATGACAAAATAATTAAAAAGAACTTATGAATGTTTCTTTAATGTTTATGATTCTTTATTTAAAAAATTCTTAACTAGTAATAGTTTAATTTCTTTTTTACAAAAACGTCAGTTTTATACATGATATAATAACCAAATAAAAAATAAATACCTCAGTATAATGTGACACATAGTGATGAATATCATGTACAATAACTGCACAGGGAAGGCACTCTTTTGTATGAAGCTCACAAAGATACTGTAATAAACCACTTGGTTCAGAAATATACCTGAAATAGAGAGAAAGAATAAAATTTAACAGAAAAACAATAATTCAAGTAAACATAAAATTTCTTATTTAATGAAAAAAAATTATCCTCAACATCACAAAATTACATTAACAAAGTAACTTTTTAATGACAAAAGTTTGCAACTTTGAAAAAAAAAATCAAAATATTTTATTTAAAACAGATTTTTTTATGAATCTTTTTTTTTTTTTTTGGAATTATTTTAAAACATACTTTAAGAACTTCAGCTTATAATAAGTTAAATTTAAATAAGTTAAAAATAAATGTAATTAAATTAGACAGAGACACCTGGAAAAAACTTCTGGAGAAAGCTATGGCCCACTCAGGGCTGTCGTGTCAGTGAAGAAGAAAAATTAAATTTCAGATATTATTAAAAATAAATTACAATAATATATTTAAAACTGTATTATTGTGCTTTTCTTTATAGTATTTTATACTTAAATGCGTGCAAATAAAGTAAGTCTTTCTTTGTGAAAGGATTTTTGAAGTTATACAATCAATTTTAATATTTAGATCTTTAAAAATTTTGGAAATGGACAAAGAATAAAAATCAATAATAGTTGAGCAATAGTTTTAAAATACTTAATTTTTTTACTTAGTCTTAAGTAATAAGTTTTTAATTATTTCACAATCATAAATACTTTTAATAAAAAATACTGCTCACACTAAAAACACCTGATAGATGTAATGTTTTTAAATTGTGAAAAGTTAACTTACACCATTTTAATGCATTCTAATGTTAAGGGCGTTGCAGTTTGCATTTCAGATACAGGACAGGGTTTTGCAAGAAATGGACCTGTACAGATAAAAATGACCTGATCCCCAATACTTGCATATGATAAAGCTGCTTGAAAAAGTAAAGAACTCTTTAACCTGGAAAAGAAAAAATTTCATATTAGAAAATAATTTATGATAAAATTATAATATATTAAAATGGGCTTTATCTGTGCATCTTTATTTACTCAATTCAGCCTTGTACAAGAAATCCTTTTCTTGGAAAAAAATACACACACCATCCTAATTTCAGTTGAAAATCACAACATCATTCTAGCAATGGTGCCAGCTAGGCAGGAAGAAAAATTTCTTCAGAATAATTATCATTTAGGTGAGAAGGGAAATTTCTATACACTAGCGGTGCACAACTTTTTTGAATGAAGGGCCACTTTCACAGCAGGTAGATCGATCAACAAAGGGCCACATGCATATTTAGTCATGTTAGCAGCAAATATAATTTTTATCTAACCATTAGTGTTTTAAGCACCAAATATTTTTTTCAGTAAACTTAATAACACATATTTGCTGGAAATTAAATACTTTTATTATTCGAATTTATTTAAAACTAAAAAAACTGATACATTTTTTCAAAAAACTTTTTCCCATTTTTCCCATAATTAATTTAACAAAAAAAAAAAAATTAAAAAATAAATAAAGGAGTTTTATAGAGTAATATAAATATTTTAATAAAAGAAAATTTATAATGTCTAAACAAAAACCAAATTTTCATAAACTTTTTATTGACTTCGAAACTATTTACACATTCTCATTCGTTACATAAAATAAAATTTAAAAAAAAAAATATTTAAATATTTGAAGTAACCTTACTTCCTACTCATAGTGCTGTATGGGAAAAGAAGTAAAATTACCAAAACACCTAACACCACTAAACATTAAAAGTAAACTAATTATATTTTTTATAAAAAATTTCTATGTCTTTAAACATAGCAAAAATTTTTACTTTTAAATGCTTTTAAAACCAAAACAGATTTTTTTTTTTTTTAAAACTAGATGCTGGTTCTGCAGAAAAGTCACAACTTTTTCACACTAAATTCTTTCCCTTTAAGTCGAAGGATATTTAAAAAGAAGAATAAGTATTTTAAAAGAAGCTATTAGATGTTTTCATTATTTAAAGAGATATAAAATTCAGTTTTTTATGATTAGCCTTGGAAATTCAGAAAACAGATAAATTATGCGTCATATCCCAGAGATGGTCGAAAGTTTTGATCTTCAGTTGAATCAATTACTAAGCCAGATTTTTGTTTGAACTTAACAAGATATAACGTTAATTAAAAATTTCATAATGCACGTAAGTGATCCACTATATAAATATTTTAGAATATTTTTAAGAATTAGGCATGAATTTTAATTTTTTTAAATTTGCTACACCCCATCAGTTCTTTTTTTCTGTATAAATTGATTTTCAAAACAAATATTTTAATTTTTACCATGAAATTTTTTTTCTAAACGTGATAAAAATGCTTCAATATATTGATCGGTGATTTAGTCAGAATTTTAACAGAAGAAATAAAGATGTTAATTTCTCCCTTATAGCTCCTGCAATTTAATAAACCAATGGTAAAGTAATTATTTTATACAATAATTTACAATTATCACATAAAGTAATTACTTTCGTTACACATTCAATGAGCCTAGAAATATGGGAAATATTATATTTCATGCGATAAGTTATACATTTTATATAAAATAATAAATTTGAATCATTTCAAGACAAAAAAATTTATTAAGCAAAACGTAATTGTTTGATTGAATTAAAACTAGATGGCGCCATGTATCAATATTTTCTTTACCAAAGCAAATAATTTTTTCGGTCCCGAACTCTTTACTGTTTGTCTACGATAGGTACTCTGTCCGCCACAAAGTCTGCGGCAGTCTGGTGCTATGGAAACAAGAAGAGAGCATTTTAGGGAGGGTGGCTTCGATGAAGAGGTCTCCTTTTCTTTCGCCTTCGATGATAGCTTGTATGGGGAGTATACCAGATTGGCTGACTCAGCCACCAGTAGGAGACTTATTTAATCTGATTCAAGAACTTTTTTAAGATTCGCATGAATATTTCTTTCTTACTTAAAATAATTCTCTCNAAAGGAACAATTTATTCAAGCTATTAAATTAAATAATTAATGAAAGAATTCCTGAAATTTTGAAAATGTTCGTTACTAATGCTTCTTTTGTAAAAACACGGTATCTCTTTTAAAACCATTTGAAGGCCAGGGAAAACATCAAAGGGGTTTTTCTACAAAAGGTCTGAACATGTGTAAGAATAAATATTCATTCTCCAAACAGGAGTTTGACATTTATGAATAGTACAATAAGAAGGATACTCTTTATTATGAACTGCAAGGTGCCTGTAAGTTTAAAAGGCCTGTAAATTTAAAAGGCATTTCTCAAAATTCAAAAAAGTTAAAAGAGGAAAAATAAAATAAAAAATTTACAACACAAATAATTTTTTTTAATTTTTTTCTAAAACAGAAGCTTTTGAAAAAGAGAAAAGATTAAAAAAAAGGAATCAAACGCTCTAAACGATGTTTCAGGCGCGAATGCTCAATTCTCTTAACTCTAGGGCTAATACAATAGATCGAAGAAAGAAGTCTCCTTTTCTCCCACCGAAACCAGTCTTAAAGAGGGACCCCGCACCCCTACTTGAAATAATCATACCTCGTTACCATAGTCACCGCCACCCCTCCAGACGAATGGCGGACAGAGTACCTATCGTAGACAAACAGTACAATTCACAGAAAAATAAAGCTGCCATGATAAGCTTTAACCTAAACCTTATGTAACAAATTAATAGCTCATTTTTACAGCATTATATTTATCTTTTATCTTTAAAATGTTCTTAATATTTTGTTTCATTCACACATATACATATTAAATCAGCTAAAAACTATTTTTTTTAATTTGTACATGCTACTTTTAAGAATATTCGAATATTTATTATTTTACGTATACAAGATTGTCGAACTAAAAGAAAAAAATTTCATTTACAATGATTAAAAAACGATTCTTTATTAATTTAATAAAACAGTTATTTTAAAAGAAAAATTTTAAACGGATAAAAAAAAATACATTTTATCCGTTTAAAATTGTAAAATGTAAAAACCGTTAAGTAATTTTAATTAAAAAATGACTTTATAAACTTATTGAAATCGCAAAACAATAAAAATTAATTAACGCAAAATTTAAGGAAGTGCAAAAAATCAATATTTCTTAAGTTTTAAAAATATTATAAGTATCTCAAATGTGAAAAACAAGATAAATAAATTAAAATTAAATTTTTTAAACTGTTTAAAAACATTTTGGTTAGCAATTTAGAAATTTTTTCATTAACTAGAAAGAAAAAAAAACTTTTCAAGGACATTTAATTAATAATATGAATATTATTTGAATAATTTACTGCTGAAATAGTTGAAAATCATAATCAATTTAAATTTATTTCTGAACGCAAACGTGGTATTTCTTGTAATAAGCTACATTTAATTGTGATTTTTGCAAATGACACTACCTATTATAAACTTCAGCAAACTTCGTTGAAAGCTATAAACCATTCTTATAGAGCAAAGATTCTCAAATTGCCTAGAGCAACGACGAGATGTAAAAAATTAAGAAAAATTTATTTGAAATTCTGAAAATATTGAATATAAATATTTTTTTTTTCGTTCTTGGTGTACAATAATATAAAAAAATCAAGTTTATCACTATACAAGTGAAACATTAACTGTATGTCAGCATTCAATGCGTCCAATTCTCAAGTAATTCGAAAATAACAAATATAATATCAAAAACAAGTCTCTCCGAACGCCAACCAAAATAAGTACGAATTTGGGAAAGATGTCCTATTGTGAAACTAATAAAATCATTTTTAAAGTAGTAGTAGTTAATTTACGTCGCACTAGAGCTGCACAATGGGCTAATGGCGACGGTCTGGGTAACATCCCTAAGGATGATCCGAAGACAAGTCATCACAATTTTGATCCTCTGCAGAGGGGATGGCACCCCCGCTTCGGTAGCCCAACGACCTGCACGCGAAGTCGAGCACTTTACGGTAGAACATTTTAACGAGGACCAATACCGCACACCCTCGGTCCCTACGCAGACTGATCCAAGTGGTCACCCACCTGCACACTGACCGCAGCCAGTGATGCTTGACTTCGGTGATCTGCTGGGAACCATGTCTTAACGATCAGTCCACTGCGGGACTCATTTTTAAAGAAATAATGAATAAGTAACAAAAGCATAGCCTCCCCAAAACAAATTTGGATTGAAATGATTTTGCTGCACTTAATATTTTTTTCTAAGATAGTAGAAAAAATATTTATTCAAAATATTTTTAACCATTTTTATTAATTAGCGAATTTTTAACCAAATGCAATTAGATGTAATAGTTTCTATTACACTTCAACTTCATTCTTTTTATTTAAAAAAAAATATTATGTAGAATGTTAGAATTTTTTGCGTTACCTCACTTAAAAGCTGATTCTACAATATTGATTCTTTTGTACCAGAGTGAGTTTCATCTCTAACAGATGGTATAATATCTAAATTTTTCTTAAAAGATTTTTGAAAATGTCTTAATAATTTATTAATAAAGTTTATCTATGTTGCCTTTTATACATTTATTTAAAGGGGAGTCGGTAGGCATACACCAATAATGCTTAAAACTGACCTTTTTCGGTGTACTTTTTCTCAGCATCTAAACAAGACATTGCTTCAGATTTTTTTTTTTTTTCAGATTATTTAGAAATACATATTTACATAGTGATAACTGTTAATACATACCGACAGATTTTTTTTTTAAAAAATCATGAACTTAGAACTTTTAATTTCTTTAAAAATATTTCATCAAAAATCTTACATACTAAAAAAGTATTCCCGGTAACGCTAAAACTTTATCACAGCCTACAACTGATATAATCTCAAATATCCCCCAAAAAATTTCAAAGCGACGTCATAAGTAGTTTCTTCGAAAAAGTACATCGAAAAGGGTCAGTTTTAGCATTAGTGATACATCCCCTACCGACTCCCCTTATGAATTCACTAATAAAGTATATCCATGTTGCCAATTTTATATATTAATTTAAATATTTCATAAAAATTTTAACCTATTAAACGAGGTGATTAAAAAACTAGGTTTAAAGTATATACTAATATATAGAAAATCAATTCGTAAAACCAGCGAATCATTTAAAAAAAAATCACAAAATAAAAAAGAAAGAAAAAAAACACCTTAAAAACATGTCGCCGAAAATAGCAACACAATAAATTTAACTCGTAAAAGAGAGAATCTCCAAATCCTCTTTTAAACAGTCATTCATTCGTGTTCTTTCCGATTTGAGTTGGAAAAAACAGGACCTTGCACTTGAAAGTGCAATACTTTCTAATCTTAGTTCGCTTTTCAGCGAAATTAATCCAATATTGGCAACTGCTGGCGACCTTTTATTTTGGAGACATACATGCCCGGTCACTAAGCAACTAGCGAGTGTAAAAGTACGATTTGGTCAGCACTTTATATTAAAAGCTCTGGGGCTGACCTACTTTATTTAAGACCGATGAATCATCTTGGCAAAAGTGTGTTTTATTTTGGGGACACGCCTAAGAAAATTAGGCAGAGGTCCTTTCCCGAGCCGATGCCCTGGGAGGAACTGAAAAGTTTGCTTTTACCCGGGCGTAGGTGAATATTCAAATCAGATAGGGTAAAAATGATTTATACTATGACAGTTTCTTATAAAGAGAACATTTTCAATTTGGTAATAAGGAATGATAATTTTGATGGTAAAAGTTAAGAGATAAGGAGAGCAATAGTTTTAATGAAATTAAAATTCGCAGAAAAGAGGCTAAAAGTATATTTTTAATTCCAAACTAACAGTGAATGATGACAAGAAAACGAATTCATCATGCGATAAGTCAAAAGAAAAATTAGTAGAATGTTAGATAGTCGCGTTTACAGTTGAAAATACCAAAAAAAAAAAAAAATAAATATTTAAAAACAAGAATGATGCCTCAATTAATGTAAAAATTGCAGTTTACATAGGAAATTCACAAATAAAATTTTTTATTTTAAATTTTAAAAAGTATCTAAGATACATATAATATTCTTTGAATATTTGTCATTGAACTAAGGATATTTTTTTTTAATGAAAACTAATGAAACAGTAAAAATTAAGGGATTGTGAGACTCAAGATAACCCCATGAAAAGACAAAGTCATATTTATAAAATGCATTATATAAATTGCGGTTATTGAGGATATTTATCAGGCGTCTGTTTAGAAGAAATTTGGGTCCGTTAACGGACCCTTCACAAAATATTTTTTCATAATAACGGACCTTTCACAAAATATTTTAACTTAAAAACGGACCGTTCACAAAATAATTTATCTTATAATCGGACCCTTCACAAATTTGTTTATCTTCATTATTGTTTTGCTAATCGAATAAACCCTTACAGGAAGGGGGGGGGGGAGAAAGACAGATGTAAACGAACTAAATCTTGTCTTCGGCAGACGCTTCTTCGATCCTTTATTCGTCCGAAATGAATATTCTGCGTTCAGCAGTATAGGCTAAATATCAAATATTTATATTTTGCATTGCTAATTTAGTAGCTGCAGTTGCTGTTTATTTTTTAAAATTTAATTTTTTTAATTTTACAGTGTTGAGCATAATCTTGTATGTCTTTACAATTTAAAAATTCCTTGAAAAAGTTTTTTTGCAATAACGGATCCTATTTGCACAAATTCATAAAAGTGGACCCTGGTTGAAAGAATGTGACCTAAAGTTTATTTTATATTCACAAATTAAGAGTACTTTTCTCACAATTTTACAAAAACGGACCTTTCACAAAATGTCTGACAGACCCCTGTTTATATACATACAATTGTTTACTGCTTCGAAAACTGAGGTAACAATTAATTTTTTTGCAGAAGACAAACATGTATATTGACTAACTAACTGTGATAATAATAATATCTCTTGAACAAATTTAATAATAATGAAGTTTTTAGACTTAGATGAAACTTGAGAAAATCATTTAAAATGTGACTTAGAAAAAAATGCCTGAGCAGATATTTACATAGCTAAAATGTAAATGTACTACCACTTTATCATAAAGACAACTTCAGGCTATCGATTAGGCGCGGTCTAGTTGGGTCTAGCCAAATTTCTTGGGCCCAAAATTCATATCATTCACTCACTTATCTAATTGCTACATAAAAAGCTGTCATTGTATTATTAACCTATATACATAATAAAATAAAGAGAAGGCATTTTTTTAGGAGATATTTGGCTCCTTTAACCTTTAAAAAAAAACTAAGCAAAAACAGACCTTTTACAAAACATTTTATCTTAAAAACAGATCCCCCACAATATTTTTCATTTTAAAAGGGCCTTTAAACAAATTGCCAAGTATAAGTGTTTGAAAACTGAAGTCGGTGTTGTCTTTGATTCTTAATTTTCCAACTCCTTAACTCTTGGTCTCAATGTTTTTTTTTTTAAAAAACAGAAACATTACCTTGATAGAAAGAACAGGATTGAATGTTTGAAAGAACAGGATCTTTCAACCAATTTCCAAAAAATTAAGACACAAGCCAGTGGTTTTTGTGATTTTTCACAAAAATGAGTATTTCTTTCACAATATCGCAAAACAGGACCTTTCAAATCGTCAGACCAAGTAGGTTAATAAAGCAAGTTGTGTGTGTGCTCCAGAAACTTATGTGACAAATCTTATTGCTGCGTATTTCATTATGTATAGATTTTATATTCTTTGTAAATTTTTTTAATTTGAAAATTGTTAATAAGGAAAAGTTGGGCACATTGAGACAAGGCTAACTTAAATTTTGGTTCTGTTAACTTTGTAAATTTTGATACGTTTTATGAGGCCAAATGGAAACCTTGAATCCTTGCCTTCCAACTGAAAACTTAGAGAGGAAAAAGCTAACAAAAACTTTGGAATATAATTAGCACATAACGTTATATTTGTGTTTCAAATTGATATAAAAAGACTGAGAAAAAACATTGAAATTGTAGAATTAAAATTCCAAAATGCAAAAGTAATTCAAATTATTGAAAATTTAGATAGTTACAACATTTCGATTTTTTCAAATAAAAATTTCGTTTAACCAAAATATATATAGTTGAAGGATATACTTAAAAATTAAAAACTTTATTTAAATACAGCTGAAAAATAATAAATGATATAGAACGTTTAAAGCTTGCTACAGGTTAATTTCAGCGGGATTTTTTAAAAATTTAATTTAACTTCTTTTCATAGTGCGTTATTGAAATTTAATTTATAACTTCAAAATTAATAATACCAGAAAAAATTATAAGTAGAGTCGAGTAAAAGATAATTTAGAGTGCAAGAAAGGCCAAGTTATTAGTCTACAGTATCATCAGGAAGCTCAATAATTTTTGGACAGATCATTAAAAATTGAAGGGGGGAATATATGCAGGGCTATCATAATATAGAATAGTTGCACAATTATTCTAACATTTTGCACTCCACTGACACCTATGAGGTGAAATTCGAAAAACACCACTTTGAAATTTAAAATTTTTGTATCTTTATTTTTAGCTACCACATTATTTTATGATAATTAAGTGTCATATAATAATATTGCATCATGTGTTTTAAATAAATTATACTTACTAATTTAAATATTTTAAAGCATTTGCAGTGAAAAAGTTTAAGTTATAACAGTGGCGTACGCAGAATTTTTTCAAGGGGGGTGTTCATAATTTTCTGAAACTACTAAAAGAAATTCGAGTCTGTAATAAAGCACTATTACTTCCTTAATTTAGACAGCTAGACAATTTTGACTTTTTATTTAGACAACATTGTTTGGTTAAATTTTGATTTTATTTTTTAAGTTTAAGAACATAATGTAATATCTTCTGAAAAAAGTCCAATGTCATATGGGTGGGAAGTAACACTTTGAGGGCCACTTTCACATTCATCAGATTTTGTTATGCTAGAAACGTTTTCTTCAACGGAAGTATCACATTTCTGTACAACAGAAAAACTTACATTGGTACTAGATGCTGTCACCTCACTAATTTCAGGTCGTGATTTTTTCTCAAAGTAATTAAAAATTGTTAAATTCTTACGTTTTGACATCCTAAAGATCCAAGAACAGTAAATATATATATTGGCACAGAAATAAATGCTATGCTCAGGGCCGGCGCGTACGCGGGGACCTAGGCCATTCAAATTTTTGGGGCCCTTCGATTAAGTTGTTTTTCTCGTATATTTTTTATTTATTCAAATATAAAAGTATTTATATATCTTTTCATTTCAGAAAGCATGTTTAAAATTAAAATAAATAATAATAAATTGAATTTTACTTTATTTTGTTAAATTAGAACTAAATTTTAATCATAACATTTTGAAAAAATTTTAATATATATTTAAAATTGATTTTCTTAAAAAAAATCATTGTTTTTCTTAATATTTTAAAATTTATTTTCAAACAAATCCATTTTAAGGGGGCCCCTAATCATTTGATATTACATCATCCACTGTACTCCGTTCCCCCTTTTATATAATTTTTAACCGCATCTCCAAAATTCTCGAATTGTCTCAAAGACGACAGAACGTCTAGGATTCCAGAATCATTGCGTAAAGATCTCGCGAATGACAGCCAGTCCCGAAAACTATACTGGCAGGCAGAAAGGAACCAGTCCGTAACAGTATCACGTGAATTTGGTTTCAAAAGTACAACCCTATTATAGTAAATGTTTTTTCAGTATTCTGAGAAATACCGTGAGAAAAAAAAAGTAGGCATAAGGTAGATAAAAATATATTGTCTTAAAAAATAATAGCTCGCATAATTTCTACTAAAATTTTTGTTTTTTTTTCATTTTGTCTGTGCTCAAGGGGGGTGTTTAAACCCCTAAACCCCTCCCTTGCGTACGCCACTGAGTTATAATATTAAAAACATTAATAATTTTGTAAATTTGATTTTTTTTATTTTTTGGTTAGTTTTCATTTGAAAAATTTTGAGTATAAGAATTCGGTTACTTAAAAAAAATAAAAAATTCTTTACAGGTTTATTTAAGCATGATAGAAATTTGCAACTTCAGTTTCAATTACTTGCTGAATAATTATACATACAGCGTTCTCCCTAAGCGTTTTTTGAAGGGTGGCCCACCCTGCTTGCCCTTTAAACCCAATAAATGAGCCCTCTTTGTCTCATTTTTGTATAAATACGCTGCTTTCCCTTAAGAACACTGCATTTTTATTCATACTCCATTTTGAAAAAAATTAATTCACTGCTTAAATAATAATTACACAATGGTTAAAATTCTCTGTGTTTATAGGTTTAATTCTGATCACTATTATAAATAATGACTTTGTTAAGATTATTCTCAACAAGTTAAACTATCATTTCTTTTTTTTTTGGGGGGGGGGGGGCNGGGGGGGGGGGGCTGTATAAATAAAATTATTAAGCGATTTTAAATTTTCAAACTATTTTCTTAAATAAATACCTTTTCTTAAAAAAATTTACATTTAAATGATAATTTTCTTATTATTTTCAGTTTAAATTATAATAGAAGAAAGCTTTAAGAAATTTTTAGTTTATCAATTAATCATTTTTCTTTACTTTTTTTCAAAAAAAAATATATGTGCACAAATTTTTCTCTCATTTTGATATTGAGAGAGAATTACTTTTTGAAATAAACACATAAAATAATGTAAGAGGATAATTTACAAACTGTTAAGGATATAATTCAGTTATTAAATAATATAGATTAAATGATATAGATATTGAGAGAGAATTACTTTTTGAAATAAACACATAAAATAATGTAAGAGGATAATTTACAAACTGTTAAGGATATAATTCAGTTATTAAATAATATTACGCATTTTGATAAATTTTTACAGTGCTAAGTGAGTGCTTTTTCAAAACTCAAAGTGCCCTTTTTTATTCCTAGGGAGAACTCTCTTATATATAAGTTAGTTAAAATTTTACTGGGCTGCTTGGATAAAAAATTATATTGGTTGCATGTACAAGAGAAACAATAAATGAAATTATGTGTCATTTAAAAAATGCCACTAAAGCTAATTTATACCCATTTCAAAACCTTCAACAATTTAGATGAAATATACAAATTATATCATAAAATGTAAAACAAGTAATTATGCTTCTTAATTACTATAGAATAAATTGTGAAAAAATACACATATTGAAATTAAAAACACAATAGTGTTAAAAATATTAATTAAATTTTCAATGAAATATTTAAAATGTTTTCCATTAAAATTTTAATTTTTGATTCATAAAAAAAAAAAATTAATATTTTCTTCATGAATTTTTAAAGTGTTTTATGACAGTAATCATATTTTTCTACGCAATAACACTTAAATTTATTACTTAAATGTTTAGTCTTAATGTAAAAATTATCAAGTTAATTATGAGATGAATTTTTCCTAATTGGCTTAGGCAAAAGTTAATGATTTGAGAAAATCACCCTGGTATAAATTTATAAGAAATTACATTACAATACATAAATTTATAAGAAATTACAAATTCAAACCAAACTTGTAACACTAGTCTGTCACTCTGAGAAAGACTGGACTTGATTAGTCCAGTCTTTCTCAGTATTATGTATATATCTCATTTATGTATTAGTAAGCGTTCATGTCAGTATGGAGACAATTGTTGTCAAATGCGACTAAAAGTATACGCATAAATGACAAATTTGTCACCGTCAAATATTTGGAATTTACGAAATATTAACAAAAAATATTTTTTTCCACGCAGTTAAAAAAACTTTTTATATTAATTTTTGTCTTATTTTACAAATGGAATGAAATTTAAATGCATGGTATTCAAATGGAATAACTGAAAATGTGGTACAAAAATTTTTAAAATATTGAAATTCCAAATTTACATGTTGTGCTGTGCTTTGTATTTATGTACTGACAGTATAATTGTTCATCAATAAAACAATATTTTTTGCTCTTTTAGAATTGACTTTATTTAAAATTTCATAATGTTTATATAGTTAATATAATATTTTGTTAATGAGAAAAGCCGAGAAAGTAAGAGCTAACAATTTACTATCTAAACATAATAAATTTTAAATAAAATCGATTCTAAAATTCTAGGTTTTACTTTCTGTTTTCTTCATTAACAAAACATTATATTAACAATTAACTATCTAAAAATTATGAAATTTTAAATAAAGTCAATTTTAAAAGAGCAAAAAATATTTATTTATATGGTCTAAGCATTTTAATCTCTATGTTGAATCTATTCACAAATATTAATTTTGTTTTGTTTTTTCACTAAATTTTAGTAAATGCAACTAATATTCAATCATTATAGGGTAATGAACCTAATTACTTTTAGGATATTATAAATGGTAATTAATAATTTTACATTGTGTACAATATCATGGCAGTGCTCGATTTTTCTTCTAAAATTTAACTACAATACCACTAAATGAATATTTTTGGACCACTAAATGAATATTAAGGTAGTTTCATTCGATCACTAAATTTTCATTCTTGGTGCGAACCCTACAGATTGGTGCTTAATCTTAAGATTGTTTTTTATTAATATTTAAGATAGTTTATAATAATAGATGATAAGTTAAAAAGAATCATTGTCCTTATAACTTCATGTTCATAGTTAATGCATCACCACTCTTACAAGTTTCCAATTCCAAATCATAAGTAACAATAAAACACTACAATTTTGAAAAAAAAATGTAACAAATTATATTTATTAACAAAATTTTGAAAAAATTTAATAATAAGTTGGTTGGTGTGGCGAAGAGCGAAAAGCTCCTGTATGGTGGTGAAATAAAAGAGAGAATGGTGGTGAATAAAAAGAGCTTGAAAAAAGAGTATGGTGGTAAAATATTATAATTGCTCATTAAATTTTTTTAAAAATAATTATAATTACAATATAAGAATCATTGAATTGTAATAACAAGAAATAAATATTTGGCTGAACAACATAAGTAAATATTTTTATGGTTAATTGCGATTAAAACTATACTAATGTTTTATATTTTTATCAGGAATAGAAAACTTCTAGCCCGTGGGACATAAGTTGCCCATAAAGACTTTCAGCTTGATCTCTGAACTGTCTAAAATATTAAAAATAAAAGTAACAGAAAGTTACCAATCTAGTTTACAGCCTTTCTCGAATTATCAGCATGTGACAACTTTTAATTACAATTTACGTATATTTTTACTCAATTTATGTTTAGGTTCAGCAGTGCAGATTTTGCAGTGAAAGATAAAATATTATTTACTTATAAATTATTTACTATTAAAATTATTTACTTAAATTACTTAGAAATTTGTAAATAAACTAAAATAGAATTCACCCCCCTACAAATTTTATTTAGTGAGATAAAAAATAACTCTCATAAAAATGTTTTGCAACAAATAATTTGTACAAGACAGGGTGCATAGCTAGTTTTTTCCAACAAAGAATAAGTACCTTTTAAGCACTCAAAAAATATTTTAAGCACTTTCCAATGGAAATTATAAGTAGGATGTGTACAGTAAAAAAAAATTATTTTTTTCTATCGTTTAAAGTACTTAATTTCTGAACATAAAATAAACAAAATGCAAAAATCATTTCCAAAAACTTTACATAATCATGATAACTTGACTAATTTCTGATGAATATTTTTGAGAAAATTGTAAAAATCTTGCTTTTTTTGTAATTTATGACGACAATCGACAAGGCAAAGAAAAAAATCTCCTTTTATATTATCAAAAATTAGGTAGTTTTTACAAACTCCGAATAAAAAAAAGCACCTTTAAAAATTGTAAATCCAAAATAAGCACCTCTAAGCACCTTTTAAAAAAGATATGCACCCTGCAAGATTATTAGTCACTTCACTGACATAAACAAAATTAAGATTAGTACAAATTGCATTAGGAATAGTCAACAGGTGTCAAAGTACTAATTTATATATATTTTAGAAAAATTACTAATTTCATACAAAAAAATCAATTAAATTGTATTAAAAAGTGACATTTTCTTTTCAAATATAAATACTTACCTCTTAGAGGAAATACTTATTTACACGAATAACAATACTTTTAACTTAAATAACAACATCAGATTTAGTTTTGAATAAACTATGGAACATAAACTTACAATGAATTATCACTTAAAATGACACAACTTTCTTTGTTATCACTAGATATTCCATTAGGTTGCAAGACCTTGTTCTCTTGGTGGATGTCCTTCAATTGAAATGGCAAAAATCTAAAAGACATTTCTTAATAATTTATAATAAATAATATTTTGCATCAAAATAGATTTTCTTTCACACTTCCATGTCATCTTTACTAATTTTACCGCCAATTTCACAACATTCTTCCCACAGCGCCCTCTACAACATTATTTATTCATAAGAGTTGACAAGTTTTCTGCCCCAAGTTGATTCAACTTTTCGAGTTCGATTTGTTCTACATAAATATATACTTTGCAAACGTAGCGCGTATGAAAGGTTTAGTGCAAAACGCTTTTCGAGAAAAAGCACACTCTTTCGCTATGCAAGACTGGCGGGATTTGGCGATTTTATGCTTTCTATTAATATTTGTAATTAACATTTAGGTGCTTAAAACGATACAAAAGCTGAAAATTTTTTTGGATGAAATAAAATGTGTCTAAAATTAGAATTATTTTCTAATGCAATGTATCAATTCTCAACAGTGGCGTACCAACCGGGGGGGGGGGGGCAGAGTGNGGGGGGGGGGGGCAGAGTGGGCACCCGTCCCTCTAAAATTTAAGTGAGTAGCAAACAATACGTTTCGCTCGTCCTGAAATTTAGAAAAGTGGAGAAAAAAATTTGTTTCTAAAATATTCAATTTCACTAAACTTTATCAATCTCAAAAATAAAGTCTAGTGAAATTGAATATTTTAGAAACAAATTTTTTTTTTTATTTTAAAGAATTTATTTATTTATTTATTTTTTTTTTGAATAGAAATGTGTGGGGTGAATAATGTGCTGTGATTTGTGTGTGGGATGAATTATGTGCTTCGCCCCTTTTGAAATTTAGGCGTTTGAGAAAATAAAGTTAAGTAAAATTGACCATTTTAGAAAAAAATTTCAATTTTGAAGCTCTATTCTTCATATAAAAAACTTTTTGTTTCTCTTAAATTGAAGTAAGGAGGATAAAAATGTAATCTCTTTCTAAAATTTAGACATTCGTGATAATAAAATTGGTAATTTTAGATAAAAATATATTTTAACTTTAAACCTATTTTCCAAATAGAATTCTTTGTTTTCTTTTGAAATCAAAGGGGGGTGGGGGCTAATGGGCCTTGTATCTTCTGCAATTTCGACAATCGGGAAAATAAATTCATTTAAAATTGGTAATTTTATAAAAAACAAGATAAAATAAAATTACTTTTCTTTCAACTTTGAAGCTATTTTAAAAATAAATAAATAAAAACCTTATTTTCCTTTTATATTTAATTTTGAGGGTG
The DNA here is from genome assembly GCF_043381705.1 of Parasteatoda tepidariorum. Classification (NCBI taxonomy): domain Eukaryota; kingdom Metazoa; phylum Arthropoda; class Arachnida; order Araneae; family Theridiidae; genus Parasteatoda; species Parasteatoda tepidariorum. The sequence continues at coordinate 26,385,125 of NC_092211.1, read as the reverse complement.
AAAATGTGCTTCATCCCTTCTGAAATTTAGACATACGTACAAGTAGAAATCAAGTAAATTTGGCAATTTTAGAACACGAACAAAAATTTTCTTTTTTAATTTTGTAGCTACTTTAAAAATAGAAAACTTTATTTTCCTTTTAAATTAAAGTGAAGGGGCGAAAATATACTCTACATCTTCTGAAATTTAGGCATTCGCAAAAAAAAAAAACAAGTAAAATTATTAATTTGAAGAAAAAAAAAGGGATTTTTTAAAAAAAATTTGAAGCTACTCTCCAAATTGAAAATTTTATTTCCCCTTAAATTAAATTGAGGGAACGAAGAAAGTACTTCACCCCTTCTGAAATTTAGACACTCGCGAAAATAAATTCGAGTAAAATTGATAATTTTAGAAAAAGAGAAAAAAAAAAAAATTCCAATCTTTGAAGCTATTTTCCAAATAGAAAACTTCATTTTTCTCTTGAACTAATATGAGGGTTGAAAAATGTGATTCGCATCTTCTGAAATTTAGACAATCACGAAAATAAAAATCAAGTAAAATTGTCAATTTTAGAAAGATAAAAGAGATTTTCTTTTTCAATTTTGAGGCTACTTTATAGAAAAGTTTATTTTCCTCTTAAATTAAAGTGGGGGGCGAAAATGTGCTTCGCCCCTTCTGAAGACATTCGCGAAAATAAAGTCAAGTAAAATTAGCATTTAACTTTTTCTTTTCTTCAACTTTAAAGCTATTTTCCAAATAGAAAATTATTTTCCTCTGAAATTTAATTGAAAAGTAGGATAATGTGCTTCGCCCCTTCTGAAACTTGACCTTCGCTACAATAAAGTAAAATACAATTGGTAACTTCAAAAAAGGAAACTACTTTTTTTTTTCAACTTCCTAACTGTTTTCTAAATAGAAAACTTCCCCCCCCCCAAGACAAATACTTCTCTTTTGTTTAATTTGTCTTCGACTTTTAACAACTTTCAATTTAATTTTTAAAAAAATTAAAACCAAAATACTTCAAAAAAGGGCACCGCAGTGAAAAAATTAAAACCAATGTTTAGAAAGCTAAAATAATTGCTATTCTTTTCCCTTCTCTGGAAAAAGCATCCTTCACTGACAAATAGATTTATTTTAAAGCATCCTTTGACTTTGAACACCTTTCTTCCTACCCCATACAGAGACTATACCCATAGTCATTTGACTCTTTCAAGAAATAGGCATCTCAATTTACCCTATGGAAAAATGTCCTTTTGCTTCTTTAAATTGCCTTTATCATTTTTATGGCCCTAGGCTTTATCTTGTTTTAAACTGTCATATATCAGGGATCTGTCCAGGCTGAATTTACTACCGTTTAGCGGTACCTTCACAAATTCAACTTTAGGAAAAACGGTAGTTTCACAACATACTTTTTCTTAAAATTTTATTTTTGTATCCCTTAAGCAACGATAAATCCATATTTTTACCATATTTTTGTGCTGATTTATAAATATAATTTTTAATTTTTCACAAATTATGTCTAAATTTTCACAAAATAGGCGCCTCTCAGAAAAACCTAGACAGACCCCTGTATATTTACAGAACCATCTATTTGTTGGACATCTATTCATAAATTGTCTTAAACAGGCAATTATCTAGATGTTCAAGGAAAACAGATGTGGGATCTATTAAGGGGATGACTCCCGTTGACATTCACCTTGGTCATTTTCTCAAGAGACTTTTTTCTGAGACAAACGTTCTAAACACTCTTTGTTAAATTTCAATTTTTTTAACTCACTCAATTGCATCATTTGAATTAATTACTTTTAATTCAAATATAAATTTTTTCTTAACTTTTATTTTATTCAATTAATTTAAATTAATATTTAATTTCAACTGAGACTAATTAAAATTATTTGCAACTGTCTTTTAAAAAAAAAAGACATAGATCGTGCTATTAATTTCCATTCTTAATGATTTTTTTTTTATTTTATTTTTTTTTTTTTTTTGGATAGCAAGAAAACGTTAAATAAATTTATTTCTAAGGATATATGCAAATGTTTGCTTTAAATCATTTAACACGTTTAAAATAGTGTATTCATGTACTGTTAGAATAGTTTTATATGTATGGTCTTTTAAAAATTGCTTTCTATCTATGTTGGTATATCAAGATCGTTTCTATAGTACATACATTACTTCATGATTTTACCATTTATTGCGTGGGCATGAATTTTTTTCTTATTTCAAATTCATAAAATTATTAACATTGGAACTAAAATTATTAAATTTTAAATTAAGTAAATAAAATTCTTAAATTGTTAAAATTGGAAATTTTTAATGATTTTAAGCAACTTAGTTTTCTTTAAAAAATGAAATTTAGCCTTGAATTTTATAAAAAAAATAGCATTTGATTTAATAAAAAAGCTATAAACATTGTTTCGTTGAGAATAACTGAAAATATGTTGTTTAAAGTATTTTAGTTTAAATAATTCACTTTTTTTCAGACAATAAAAAAAAAAGTTTTAAGAAAAAAGGATTTTTAGTTGTTTTGATAATTCTTTCTATTTTTACGAGAGACTTTCTTATATCGATTATTTAAGATCAGCATTATCTTCACATTATTGAAATGAAATTAATTTAAAGTTCCTTGCTTTCATTGATATAAATGGTATGTGTTGCAGCTTTTATTTACTTCAGTAAAAAAAATGACGAAAAAACTGTTAATTCAAAGTAATACGATTGGGTGATTTAAATACAATTTTATCCCAATAGTGTCAGGGAGTTGACAAATTTCCTTCGTGAGATATCGTAGATTGGTAACATTAATATACCACCCTGAATGACATTCTTGGAATGAGACTAATTACTTAGACGATCGAACTTATACTTTAGAAGTTATAAGCATTTTATGTACAAGAATTACTTTTTATGTTCTTCACTCTACCCTACAATAATGGTAGAGACACTTTTGGTTTTTCATACTTTTTTTCATTTCTTAAGAAGTATTTGGTACTTCGATTTTTCATACTTTTCAATAAAGTTTAAAGCTTTCAGGGGTTTAGGGACCAACAGTAAATTACGAAAAAAAAAGAAAAAAAAAAATAGTTTTTTTGTCAAATCGAGCAATAAGCTTGTACCTTGTATCGATTACTTTGGTTGCCATTTGCAATGACTGTATAAAGTTTCGTTAATCTAGATTAAATATTTAGGGAGATATGAACATTTTTATGAAAAAAAAAAAACTAATTTTATTTTTGTCTCATATTTTTACTATAACTTTAAAAATATTCAGTAAAATTAAACAAAATTCTTGGAGAAATTTAAAATAAGTTACAAAAATATTATTTTGAGATTTGGAAAAATCGTTAAAAAATGCGCAAGACATGAGTATTTAAAGTAGTTCTTTTGTACTGCGCATGCGTGGAAAAAGATTAAAATTATTTTCTCAGAATTTTTTAGTGAATCGTATTTGGCAACTAATAGAAATATTTTGATTTAAATATCTTGAAAATGTAAAATGTATCGAGCAATTTCTAAATAGTTTATGTACTTTTCAAAAGAAAGTTCAAAACGATAAGGGGTTTTCCACATTTTGTGCAGTAATTATAGAGTAGTGTAATTGGAATTACTGCGAAGTAAAATTTTTCTGAAAAACTCCCAGATTATTTTGAGTTTTATTTTAAAAAGTACAAAAACTGCTAAGAAAATTGCTTGAAACTTCTTACATTTTTAAGATATTTTAATCACATTTTTTCCTTTTGTTGCCAAATACGATTCACTGCAAAATTAGGAAGAAACATTTTTTTTTTTATTTTCTTACGCGCATGCGTAGTGCAAAAGAAATACTTTACTCATATCTTGTGCAATATTAAAAAAAAATTTCGAATTTTAAAACTATAATTTTGTAATTAATTTTAAATTATTCCAATTTTTTTTTTTTTTTTTTGAATTTTACAAAATATTTTTATAGTTATCGCAAGAAAACATAAGACAAAAAAAAAACTTATTTTTTTATGAAAATGTTCATATCTGTATAAATAATTAAGCTATAAAATAATAGATAAGCTAATAGATTATAAATAAACGAAATTTTGTGCCGCTATTGCAATTAACAATCGAAGTAATCAAATCGAGCTTATTCCTTCATTTTCTGGCATAGGGTGTTCAAAAATACCCGTTTTCTTTTACTGCTTATTTTATTTTATTTTATAACCGTCGTTGAACAGCCGACCCAACTTTATGGGTTTACGACTACCAATGTTCAACTCCGTAGCCATGTAATTTTGAACCCAATCCAGAAGACAAGGGAGCTCCTGGATCGAGTATTGTGAGAAATTTGCCTTCGTGGAGGACTTTTTGATGGAGATAACCCGCATTTGAATTACATGGAGAGGAAGACCACGAGAACCTCCCACGGTTAGCCTGACGGCAAGGTGACTTTTACGGCTTATTGTCGGTTTCTCAAACATCTGATAGCCTTAAACTTTATTGGAAAGTATGAAAAATCACAAACTTCTAAGTTTACAAAATAGTCCTCGCAATATTTCTTGAGAAATTAAAAAACATTCCGAAAACTGAAAGGGTCTCTTCTATTATCGCAGGATAGTGTATATTATGTTCAACTATATATCGCGGGATAAGTTAAATATATGATGAAAACAAGCTCATAATTAAGGGGGAGGGAGACCAGGAAAAATGTACCAAAAACCAAAATATGCTGAGGAACCCTCTAAAATTTCTTATCAGAAATACAGGGTTATTCCCTAAGCCTGGTGGGAAATGACTCTCCCTAAATTTGAAAAAAATCCCCCTTTCCATGAACAACAACAAAAAATACATAAAGTTTTTATGTAGCAATAAAATTTTTAAACAATATAATAATAAAACTTTTATGTACTCAACAATTATTAAGTACGAGCTGCGGTGACTCAAGGAATAGAGCATTCGCTTTCTAGTGAGGTGAATCGGGTTCGAATCCCAGCGATGGCTGGTCGATATGAATTCCGCACCCGGCTCGCACCGACCACAGTGCTGACATAAAAATATCCTTAGTGATAGACGGATCATGGGTTAGAGTCCCCTTGCCGTCAGGCTAACCATGGAAGGTTTGCGTGGTTTTCCTCTCCATGAATCGAAAATGCGGGCTAGTTCCATCGAAAAGTCCTCCACTAAGGCAAATTTCTCCTAACGCTTGATCCAGGAGTTCCCTTGTCTTCTGGATTCGATTCAAAATTACAAGGCTACGGAATTGAACATATATTCAAATGTAAGTAGGTATTTTTTTTAAATATCTAGTTACAATGATGAACTGAATTAATATTTAATTAACTCATCAAAATTTAAAATAATATTTAATTAATTTAGGCTCACTTTTGAGTCGCAATGTGTTTTTCCTATGCTAATGCTTTATTTTCCTTTCTTTTTCTTCTGGACTTTTTTTTTCAGAGCTTTTTTCCTTTTACATAAAAATTATCAAAACCATGACCCGAACAAAATAGAGTTAATCCCAAAAAGATCCTTCCCCAAAAAATATAAATAAAGGAATTAAAATTAATGTTTTAGTTCAATAAACTAAAAACTAATTATACATGTGCCTCTCTGATCAAGTTAATTTTGAAGTGAAAATATCATAAACGTGGCTAGAAATCATAGCCATTACTAAAAAAAAGTGTTTTCCATTTAATAATATTTTAAGATCTAAACCACCGCTCAAAGAAATTACCGTTTTTCTCAAACTAAACCACTAGCTGTAAGCTCGCTTCTCTTATATTTAATTTCATGTGATAGTATAATTTTACATTTATATGATATACTAAATCTTACCTGCAAAAATGTCCACCACTAAAATAATTTTAATGATTATACTCAAATATAAAAAAATTTCCCCTTAAATGATTAAAAAATTTTCTTGTACAGTTTTAAAACTACAAAATTAAATAAAATATTAAATGGAAATATCTCCTCATCAAAGTGACTTGCCCCTTTGGAACCCCCCCTCCGTGGGCATCCTGCAAAAAGTAGTGTCTTTTAATTAATTTAAGAAAAAAAAATTGCTGACAATTCCCTTACATATTTTACGAGAGCAATTTTGCACAACAATTTATTCAAAAACAATTTTGAGTAAAGGCTTTTCAAAAACTCTGCAAAATATGAAAATAGGAATTTTTCTTTTTTTCCCCAGGAAGATCCGAAATAAATTTAGTTTTTGGGCCCCTAAGCCCGTGCCCAGTCTTGATTAACAGAAATGGTAAAATTCTTTACTTTAATACAACTTTTTGAATTTTTTTGTTCATCATTTAAGGTATAAAATATGAAAAGCTCCTTTTCGAAAATTTAAAATTCATCCTTGTACATTATTTAATTTTTGAACTAATATTTAATTATATTCAAATAATATTCAGTTTCGCCGTTGTGGCATTGTGATTTTAACGGAACTATTTTTTTTTTTCTGTTTACCTTTCAGACATTTACATATGTATACATTTATATGCATATATTTGTATATATTAAATATTACTTTTCATAAGAAAGATATCCATTGTATTTTAACATGCTTTTGTCAGTCTACTCTGCATTGAGTCATAGCATCCGTTCTACAAGTTTGGACGAGTACAATAAGAGTAAGTTTTTATTTGTATACCAAGAAAAGTTCCGATTTCCTCCTCTTGCATCAACCACCCCTACTAGCCAACCACAGTCTGGAGAAAACTGTTTATTTACTGCACTAAAAACAAATTTGGACAGGTCCGGGCACAAAACACTTGAGTCATTTTAAATTATTGCCAATGAAATTGCAATCCTTTAGGATTTACAATATTGCCGATAAATGTGAAACATATACCACCTGTAAGGGTGTGTCTTTTTATCGCAAAATCCGTTTTTAAGAAGAATCTATAAAAAAATGTATGTATAATAATTAATTTTAAAACATTGCTTAGATTTATTATCTCAGATATTATTGTTTTTTTGCTGATTGGCTGGTAGTTTTTAACAGCTAGAAAAATATAAAAAGAACTCATGCTCGATTTATTAAAGCAACTAGCGCGTGCCAAAGTGTGATAAGGTCAGCATTTTATTATTTAATATTAAAAATTCTGGTTGCGACCAGGGCCGGATTAAGAGCAAGCGGGGCCCTAGGCCATTAAAATTTTTGGGGCCCATTGATTAAATTTTTTTCCCCGTATATTTTTATTTATTCAAATATAAAAGTATTTATATATCTTTTCATTTAAGAAAGCAAATTTAAAATAAAAATAAATAATAATAAATTTAATTTTACTATATTTTGTTAAATTAGAACTAAAAAAATTATCGTATTTTGTTAATATATATTTGAATATATATATTGAATATATTGAATAATATATATTGAAATCATTATTTATTAATTATTATTAATTATTATTATTATTAATATATTGAAATCATTGTTTTTCTTAATTTTTTTGAATTTATTTAAAAAAATTTTTTTTGAAGGTGGGCCCCTAATCATTGGCCCAGGCCATGGCCTAGTCTGGCCTAATGGGTAATACGGCCCTGGTTGCGACCTACTTTATTCATTTAAAATTTTTTTAAAAAAAACGTGAAAAGTAAGCTTTAACTCAGTTAATGAAACATTAAACAAATTAGACAAATACATAAAAATATTGTTAACAAGTTTTTAAAAAAAATCAAAAATCACATTTCGATAAAAAAATTTTTTTTTCTTTTTTTTTTTTTTAAAGCTGAAAAAATGAGATTTTATTGAAATTGAGCTACATTATGTTTTGTTATAACGAATAGTGACTGAATATAGTGTCACTAAATTAAATTGTTACCGACTGATTAATATTTTTTTAACTAATAATTTTCATACAAAAATTAAAAACATCCTTCCGGGAAGAAAAAGAAATTAATTTTACACAATTTTTTTTTTGTGAATACTAATAAAAATATTTTATGTATTTTCATTTGGTACTATTATGTTTCAGATATAGTTAAATAATTATAAAATAATTTTTTTTAAAAATCTTAATTAGTTTCACGTGTTTGAAAATTCAATTTTCTGGAAATTTCAGTTCCGGTTACAAAAAAATTTTATCATTAAATAAAAATAAATAAATAAATAATAATAATTGAGTTCATCACAGCGTTATTAGGTTTGGGTTAAAACAAAGCCGGACCATTTCAGTAAAAAACTATAGTTGCAAAAAATTTCGAAATTCAAAATTGTTGATATCTTTAAGAGGAGCCATTGTGGCTCGGGGGATCGAGCTTTCGCTTTCCAAAGAGGTGAACCTGGTTCGAATCCCAGCGCTGATCGCATCTAGGAGGTATTGACCTACCACAGTGCTGACGTAAAACTATCCTCAGGGGTAGTCGGATCATGGATTAGAGTTCCCCTACCGTCCGGTTAACCATGGGAAGTTTGCGTGGTTTTCCTCTCCATGTAACACAAATGCGGGTTAGTTCCATCAAAAAGTTTTCCACGAAGGCAAATTTCTCCCAATAATGGATCCAGAAGTTCCCATGTCTTCTGGATTGGGTTCAAAATCACAAGGCTACGGAGTTGAACATTAGTAGTCGTAAACGCCAAAATTAGGTTGGCTGTTCAACGACGGTTTTAAAATAAGAATAAAATTTCATCAGGCAAGCTAACTGCAATCGTAAACTCAAAATTGGGTCGAGTGTTGAACGGCGATTATAAAATAAAATAAACTATCTTAAAGAATCTTATTATGTTATAATCTGATAACTGACATTAATTTTTTGTTTTATTGAAAATATTATTAATTTTATCTACGTAAAGATATATATCACAACGAAAAAAAACAGGATTGCAATTACTGTTAAACAAAGACAAATTATTTATTCTTATTAAATAGTTCTTATTCATTAGTTTGAGAGTTTTTCATCTGACTATTTTAACGCTTTTTATACTTAATCAGTTTTACTATAATTCTTTAGAATATTCTTAAATAATGAGAATATATATTAACACATTGTCGAGCGGTCACGAGTTAACACGCCTGTAAGCAGTTTTGGGGTTAAATTGCAGGTTAACAAAGTGTTAAATACCAACTTTTCATGAGCAACTGTTCTATCTTTTCATCATTTTAATAAACTTAGATTCTTTACATAGATTCGAATTTGAATAATATATAACTATAATAGATATACTTGCACATTTACCACCCGAAATTTTTTTATTCGATTTGTATTATTATATTACTCTTTGTTAGTTATTACTCTTTGTTAGAGATAAACGCAAACTAGAAAAAAATATGACTATAAATAACTTTTGTTTTAATCAGCTTATTTTTTATGTACTAATTGCAAATCTTTAACAGGTGTCAGTTTAGACGAAATTTGGGTCCGTTAACGGACCCTTCACAAAATAATTTATCTTTTAATCGGACCCTTCACAAATTTGTTTATCTTCATTATTGTTTTGTTAACATTTCTTCCTCTATTCGTCCGAAATGAATATTCTGCGTTAAACAGGCTAAATACCAAATAGTTGTATGTTGCATCTCTAATTTAGTAGCAGCATGTGCTGTTAATTTTTTAAAATTAAATTTTTTTAATTATAATTTTACAGTGTTGAGCATAATCTTGTATGTCTTTACAATTTAAAAACTCCTTGAAAAAAAATTTTTTTTTTAATAACAGGACCCTATTTGCACAAATTCACAAAAGCAGGACCCTGGTTGAAAGAATGTGACTTAACATTTATTTTTTATTCACAAATTACGAGTAATTTTTTCACAATTTTTACAAAAACGGACCTTTCGCAAAATATCTGGACAGACCCCTGTTTAAATTAACTGACCCTAAATATGCTTTCTGTGAAATAAGTTACGAAATTAGACGCAACATACTTTTTTTCTGAGTAAATATATGCATGAAATCGATACATGAATTGAAATATGAATGTGAAATATATAATATACATGATATAATTTCTTATAAATATCTTTTAAACATATTTCAGTTTTTGGCCATCAAATAAGGGGTGCGATAACCGCTAAAATTATTAATTTATTAATAAATTTCATTAAAAATTATTCAAAAGAAATTTTGAACAGCAAGACATGCAGGTTTTCATATAGTTTCAAACTATTTAATTTAAAATGACAAAATGCGAAATTTGAGAGTAATCGGCAAAAAAAAACTATGTAATTTTGAATGACAAAATCCCACATTTGAGTGTAAACAATGGGAAAATTTCTAAGTAATTCCCGAGACCTGATTTATTTGGCTGGCACAAGTAGGTTTAATTTAAAAATGTAAATGATAACAGTTATATTTACACTCTTACGCTACAGAAAATTTGATTTGAATCCTTTTTCTACTAGAAAATTCGGAAGACTTCATGAAGTGAGGGAAGATCGATTGTTGGCTGACCCCTGCTATCAAGGAATCCCGAAAAGACGTTATAACTTGAAGTTTAGAGGGGTATTTGTTGAAAAATACCACCTATCTCTGTGTCGAATGACACCCTTTTTTCACATTGTTTACCTCCCCCAAGATTGCCACAAAAGAAGGAAATTTCTTGGAAAAACTAGGGAACTAGAACGACCTCATAAAATGTGGTCAATAGAATTCTTGGGAACCCCCTCTGAAGCGACCAATACAAAATTTCTGGGAAGAATTCTTGGGGAGTAAATTGAGATGGCCAATTATAACTAATTATTGCCGAAATGTAATTGCCAATAATGTACGCTTCAATCTTAAAAATACCTCATTCATAATTTTTAGTAGCGTAGCTAGACTTTCGGATGCTTCGGGGCAAATAGAGGAAGTGGGGCCCCCTCAATCCCTGGAAATCTGATACTTTTAACATGTAATGAAATCTCCTTTTAACGGGGCAACTTATAAGGGACCTTGCGGTACTATCCCATTTGCTCCATTAGTAGCTACGCCCCTGCGTAAAATGTTAAAAATAGATCCTTAAAGACAAGAACCCATTGACTGACTTTAAAGAGTTATATGAAAAAAATCACTTTTGACCATTTTATTTATCTTTAGATAACATTGAATAACAGATCGTTATTAAATAATAAAGTAATATATTATATAAAATATTATTATAAAAAGTTCTTCTTCTGAATTTTTTGTAACAAATATTTTATTTTCGATTTTTCATAAATTTCATCGGGTTTGGTGGAATTTATTTCTACTCAAAATGTATCTTTCAATTCTAATTTTTCTCCAAAATTTCAATTTTTAAAATTTTTTTTTTTTAACTTAGCATTTTCGTAAGAGTACTGTGAGTTAACGAGGACAGTGCAGTATATATTGAATTGACAAAAATATGGAAAAAAAATTAAAATAAAAGTTTTTTCGTTAAGAATTTGCTGAAAGAACAAGTAAAGAAGCAGTTACAATTCTATATAATTCACACATACAATCATTTTAACAAACAATTTGCGGGGAAAAAGTTTAAAAGCCTCTTCATTTAGTTATAAGGAAATAAATTTTAAAAATACAGAAAAAATATTTCCAACTGCAGACACGAAAGAAAAAAGAAAAGAAAAATGCGACACGTAAACCCAAACAAGAACATCTTTAGCTGGAAGATGTAAGGCAAGATTATAGATAAATTTCTTCTTGAATAATGTCTGAAAATTAAGAATGAATCTGAGAAGTCATTCCACTTCAGTTAGGTTTACGACAGAATGGATATTCCTTTCCTTTCACAGCCATGTTGGAGCCATGAACTAATCCCTGAAATTAATAAATATTTATTTATTTACTTTTGAACTTGAATTATTAACTTCACGTAGCCTAATTTTTTTTTAAATAGAAAAAAATAAAAAGAATTCAAGATAGAAAAAAACTTCAATTATATAGAAAAACAATATAAATTTCAGTTTTCATACTTTAACATTTATAGCACTAAAAGATTATAAAATTAAATTATTGAATGTAGTTTTAATTTCTTATTAAAGTGAAAATCACTGTGGTCACTATTCTGACTGTCATTTTGTATTATTTCGGAGTTTCGTACCATTTTTTCAACTTTGTTTTTCTTCTGAACATCGAAATTGTATTAACAAATGTTGATAAGAAAAAGTGATTTTTTTAAAAACATTGAAAAATCTATACGCCCTGCTGAAGGATAAAATAAACTAGAATAAACAAAAACTCCAAATCTGGGCTAAATCTCTCTGCTGGATCTACTTGGCGAGAAGATTTTTTAAATTTAAAGCAACCCTACATGCACGACGTCATCAACACTAAGAACGAATAAGCAAAGCCATGCATGAGTCAAAATATTTGTAAGCAAGCAAAAAATCAAACAAGTTGTTATGGTGAATTCCATCATTAAATGGCCAAATAATGATGTAGATTCGAAGAAATAAAGAGCTTAGAATTTAATTTTTACAAAACTTTTAGTTAAATTGCTGCATAGTTTTTTATTTGGTAGAATTAAGATGAAGCACCTGCTTTCAACATCCTTTTCTTTTTTATGAATGACACATCTGCCGTATTACAGGTTAGTGAAAACCAAAATCTTCGACTTGTTCAAGTTATATTTAAAAGTTTGTTTACATCTATAGTAGTCTGCCCTAAATCAAGAATTATCGTTATTTCTTATTGTAGTCTTTATAGCTCTTATAGAATTTATATTTTAGCTTAGAATGTTTCCCTGTTGATGTTATTTCGAAAAAGAGCAGACGATGTAATTCTTAACTTTCTTATTTTTTCCATTTTTGTTTTAAGTTAAGTTTTTTATTATAATTACAAAAATTGTATTATGTATTTCCAACATATTTCATAAGTATTTAAGTCTCAACTATTAATATTGAATAATAACCAAGATCTTTAACTTATATTTAAGAGCTTGTTTATAATATTCCATTTTAGTCAATTATCTTTAGTTTCTAGAATTTATACTATAATTTAGAAAATATTTTTTTGATATTTTTTAGTTATTTAAAAAAGAGGAAATTATGCTCTTTTTAACATTCACTCTTAAGTTATAGTACAAATTTTTAACAAATAGGTTGCTATAGATTTTCTAGTAGGTTGCTATTATTATTATTATTGAATAAAATTCATACCTTATATTTGAGAACTTGTTTTTACCTTTGGTATTCAATTTTAACCCATCCGGAAGTTATACTTTTATTCAGAGAATATTTATGTGATTATTATTTTATATTAAAAACGAAAGCGCAGACGATGTGCTTTTTAACATTCCTATTTTTTTTCTCTTTACCTTTATTTGTCAAAGCTAAAATTAAATATGATATTATTTAATTGTATCATAGATTAACAAATTAACAAAATATTATAATTTATATAGAATTATTAATAATAAACATAACCTTTTCCCTTCAATTAAGTTAGATGTAAACATATTTAGTCATTAACTGAATAATTTAGATTCAAGTGTTATATTAAAATGCTATTTATTATTGTTTTCTTTATCGAATGTAATAAATTTTGTGCAACAGTGCACTTGTTTTTTTATTGGATTATCTGTAGGCAATGATAACGATTGTTTGTACACATTAATTTGTTTTACTGCTTTTACTTTAATTCTTGAATGACAATTGGGTATAATATAAAAAAACACAACTACTTCCACTTAGTAGGAATAACATTTACCATGACGCAATGCTAAATTCTATGCCACTATCCACATAATCAATTATTAATCAAAAATCGAATATCAATTACTTTTCTTTATAATGCAATAAAATCTGGCGAGCAGCTATTTAAACCGATCAAGCACTTCGTTTGTTTATTTGTGGCTTGAAGTTAGGCTCGCAGAAAATGCCGTTCATGGGTTAAATTTAGTAGGAATAACACAACCTGTGACCTGCTATAGTATACCCAATTACTGATATATTTTGTTTCAACAACAACCGTTGCCATTGGCCCATAATAACATTTGGTGGAATGTTAATACTAAATGTGTAACTTATGTAACAATAAATATGTAATATTTTGGGTATGCAATATAAATAGTCACAAATCTCATAAATTCAGTAGAAATGTTGAAAAATACTTCAGAGATTAATGTAATAATTTCATATAAAATATGAACCTTTAAAGAAGAACAATTTGTTTTCTTAAATTTTTATACAAGAAATACTTTTGAAATATTATTTTTAAAGTCGTTAAATGTTTATTTTTTTCATTTTGTAATGGTTATAAGTTTTTCTTTTAAATCTCTGGCAAATATAGCAATTATTCTTTTAAAATTTATTAGTCTAACCATAATTGGTTATCCATTGGGACGCAACCACTAATCCCGGCCCACTTATTTTTCAATCCACAACCACTAATTTTGAGAATTTTTGAAATTTATTTCTTCAAAAAGCTGTTAGGAAACTCTTTAATTCTGGAAATTTTTAGGGTTATCAGCAGTATATTGGCAATATTGTACCAATTGTAATACAAAAGATCATCATTAGTTAAATTATTTCAATCTGTTGTTCGCAATTAAAATTATTAACCGATCACATCTCATAAAAACCAGGGGTTAGTGGTACAGTACTATAATTTATTTTATCATTTCTATTTTTTAATTATTTAATTTGACATTTCTTTAATCACTTCTTTCATTTAAAGTAAACTTTTTAAAGCATTAGGATATTAAAGTTGTTATGTTGTTTTTAAAAATCAGTTTAAGACTATGCCTTGAGCTTGTGAAAAAGTTAATTAAGATTTTAACAAATAGAAATTAGCATGAAGTAGTTTTTTTGTTAAATGTCGTGTTAATTATTTTCCCCTCTAAGGGAAACCAAAAATCTATCAAAATTTTTTAGTTTTACTTTGAAAATCAAATAGAATGGGATTTTGTCTAGAGAGTGGTCATAACGGCCAAGGCCAACAGGCTCGGCCTGAGCCCTAAGCCCTCAGACCGGGTCTGCTGCAGACTTGTTTGCTGTAAAAGTTTTCTGGGTCGGGCAAACTTGGACTCATGATAAAATATTAATTAACCCTTTTACTAATTTTAAACAAATGTTTGGTACAGTTATTAAGTACAATCAATGAAAAATTTATTAATTAATAGTGATAAAAGGTTTTAATGACTAATTTCCTTGTTTAGGCCGTGAAAGCCTAATAGTGAGACTGCAAAATTTGGCCTTTATCCCATGTACCTACATCTCGGGGGTACTTGGGGCTCTAAGCCTAAATAATTTTACATGTCTCGGGACGGGCTCGGATCTCCAAAAGCGAGCTCGGATTCATCTCTAGTTGCCTTCCCTTAGAATAAGTCAGAATTAAATGCTTTTCAAAGATGACACAGTGTCTTACAGAAAGTTTTGCATGGGGACAAATTAGCCTTAGGTGTTTGATTTGCCCTTATGAGTATGATTAATGACAATATCCAGTGAAGCATAAAAACATTTTTAATAGTTTTATACAAAAAAATAGTTTCAAAAGCACAATAGGAAGTATATATATTTTTATAGAAATAAATAAAATGAGAAAGCTTATAATAAAATTAGTATATATGAACTTAAGATTGATATATTGTCAAACATATTAGATATAGAACGTTATGTTTTACCTCTTGAATATTTTAAATATTGTTTTCTGTTGTTAAAGTAAGCTCTGGATTTATATTTCCTGTAAGAAATTTGTTAAAGTTGGCTTTCAAATATTTCATAATTAAAAAAAAAGGAAAAAAAAACTATTGCATTTGAATATTTTATTTGTTATTTAATAAGTTGTTTTCTGCACAAAAATATAAGTTCACAATGAGAAAATAATATTAAAATTATGAAACTTAGCATTGATATTTTTAATTATAAGTATGTTACATATGGCTATCAAACTTTGCATAACATATAAACTATTGCTGTTCAATAATTTATTAGTCAGAATGTGGTTTGATGTAGCTTATTTTATTCAGAAACAAAAGTTCAAAATAATTTTTAGTGTTTACAACTATTCTATCTCAATAATAACAAGCCATGCAAAAGCTTTAACGCTAGTTTTAAAATATTTTCAATAGCAAATAGGAATGCAGTACTCAGAAATTTTCTCATCAAATATGACAAAAATCCAGTCTTCAAGCACTTAGTGGGAAATTTAAATCAATTTTAATTCAATTAACATATGTATTATTAGAAAGAAAAATATCCATAAGGTTTCTAGCAACTAATAAGTGGAACCTGAGCACCTGAAAATACAATCAATCCTTTATCAAAAGTTATTTAAGGTTCTAATATTTTTTTCGTGCTCTGCCCTTAATTTCCTTCTTAACTTTTTATTTCACTCTTTGATTAAATTGTGTAATTGAGAGACAAAGTATGTAAAATATTCTTATTGTAACATCATATGAAATTTCACTTAATTTGGGAATTGAAATTGTCTCCATATTTTCTGCTGATCCTTTACCATGCAACATTATTGCTTCCCTATGGTGCTAACTGGTTTTTCCCTATCCTTACTTTAAAATAAATCAATAGAAAAATAGAATGTGGCGGTGAAAATATGTAATTTTTGACAGTGACCATGCTTTAAGGTAAGGAAGAAAAAAAAAAGTGATTGTTTGGTCTAATTTTCATTTTTTTAGTTTTTATCAAAACTAATTCAATTTTAAAAAACTAATTCATTTGCGTTTCCGCAAACATAGGATTTTTTTTTCTTTTAATTATTGTTTCTGTCACAGGAAGTTAATAATTAAATAGAATCCCTCTCAAATTCCCTACTTTTCTAGTTTTACTTTTTATTTTGTTTATCTGCATACCATTTTGACAGCATGATGGGTTCAATTTGAATCTTCCGTTTCTGCTTTTGTCACATTAGTTCCAATGTAATGAACGATGCTATTTTTGAAACGATTGTTGCAAAACTATTCATAAGGCTTGTGAAAATTTTCACTTTCTACTTACAACTTAATTAAGAAATAATATTACGCGAAACAAAAAAGTTTTCTGTGAGTTATTTCTGGGTTTAAGTTTATTTATAATCCTATCTATTATTTAAATACAAAACTGCATATAATTGGCAGAATCTGATATAATCAATTATTCTATAAGTTTTTACTCATGGTGTTATTTAAATTTTAATTTGAGTATCTAAGAGCTAAAATCGTTTTGTGGACGTAGTTCTGACTCTAATTGCGTAGATTTTAGTATTCTTAAAGTGTAAAAATACACGGAACAATAATAATTAATTTTGATATGATATAGTATAATATAAACAATGATATATAACTATAATATATAATAATACGTTGCCCTAAAACTTTATGAATTGACAATTTTTGAATTTTATGTCGCCTGTTTTGATAAGTTAACTATGTTGATTTTATTAACTATTCTCAAAGTGGAAAAATGTATGGAACTATAATTTAAATACCTAGCACTGAAACTTTATTATGAGCTAACAATTTTTGAATTTAGTTTTGACTGTCTTGTAAGATATACTTCATATATTTTAATATTCTCTACGTGGAAAAATATATAGAATTTCAACACGTTGCGCTAAAACTTTATTACAGATTATTTTTGAACTTATTTGTTTTCCCTGTGTTAATAAGTATATACTGCCGTTGGTTTTAGAAGTGTTTAACAAATATGGGAAATATATGAAACTATAATTATAACACACTATTGCTTCACCTGCGATGTAAATTATAGTTGAGAAATATTGGCAGCATTAAATTTAATATTTTTAAAGCGGAAAGCATCCGTGGAAAATAATTCATGCTATGTTATAATGCAACTGTTATTTAGTTCTGTAATTTTTTTCCTTTTGTGCCTGAAGATATATATTAACTGTATTTTATTCAGTATAAATTAAAAGTTAAATTACAGTGGAATTCATTTTTAACTAAAATCTGTTATATAAGCGTTAATTGTTTTTGTTTTTTTTAAATTAACATGTCCTATTCTAAAATGTAAATGATTATTTCTCATTAAATAGAGCTAGAGTGGTAGTTTATAGATGTTATGTAATTATTTATTGCATCGTTTTTCTAATGTCTAATGAATTATTTTACTGGGACTACCAATGTATTTTTTTTCTCTCTTTTAGTCTGGGTACGTGTGTATTCAAATAAACTTTTTGGGAATTTTAAAACTAAAATTGTTGTAAAGTAAGAAAAAAGAAAACTTTGATTCTATGTTTATTGATTACCACTCTTCAATGATTGATACAAGACAGCCTGTGCTTGACTGGCAGTAAACATGTTCAATATGAATTTGCGCCTTCTAATGTGCTTGCTTTTTTTTAAAACCTAAACTTCGACAAGAATTTTTTGGCTAAAAATGTAGCTGTGACTATGAAAAGCATAACT
The DNA here is from genome assembly GCF_043381705.1 of Parasteatoda tepidariorum. Taxonomy (NCBI): domain Eukaryota; kingdom Metazoa; phylum Arthropoda; class Arachnida; order Araneae; family Theridiidae; genus Parasteatoda; species Parasteatoda tepidariorum. The sequence continues at coordinate 26,366,914 of NC_092211.1, read as the reverse complement.
TAATGATGAAATTAAATACGAGTTAGAAATGTGATATGGAAGTGCGTTTCAATATTTAATTCTATCAAGCAACAAAAATTCTGCCAAAAACCGCATTAAAAAAAAATGACTCCTTTCCCTTATAGACAAGCTGGATAGGGGTACGCTTGCCCTTTTTAAAGCTTCGCTATTATATTAATAACGAGATAATTTCATTACAATAGCCGTGTTTATCTATCCTTAAAGTATAAATAATGTTGCAAAATGCAACAGCAATAGAGGATGAGTAATTATTAGCGGGTGGCTTTTTCGCAAGCGCTCAGCAATCTCCTTTGTGTAAGATAAGAGAGATAAGTTTTCAATTATGTTATGCTTTATTTAGTTTTACCATAATCACGAAAAAGTGATATTTTATTGCATAACGTGCTTTTGGTTTTTAATCGCCACTTTATATTAAAATTTCCAGAGTTTTTCTCATCAGTTCAAGTGTCCTTCACTTACGGTGAATCTTTAAAGCATATTCAAGTACTGAATTTTCAATAAAGGCTTAAAATTCCCAAAATATTATTATAATTTTTACCTTTCCAGCATGAGATTCCAGTTTTTGAATAATTACTTAACATATATTTAACCATTAAATTTGATACTACTATGTTGTTGTTTTACACCTGTTGCGGAGGAGACCTATTTCGAATAATGAAGTAATTTAAAAAAAATAATTTTAAATTTCATCCAATTTTTTTTAATTAGCATAAAAAAATATTTTAAGAATTTATAAAAAAAAAATCAAGTTTGCAAGATGATGCTCTGAATGGTACAGTTTAAATCCATATTATGAAACAAACTTAGTAAGTAAACTGATCCTCAAATTTAACTTATTTTTAATTTATCTTAATGATTTTTAAAATCTAATTTTTTATATTTAAATCTCTTCGTTACGAAATTAAATCTTATCTAGTTTTGTTCATTTGTTTGCTTTGGAGGCCACGATTTATTTAGTTATTATTTTGTAAAAACCTCTTACTATTTCGTGCATCGTAATTCATGCTAATATGTAAAGGCTACGTTTTGCAGATAGAACTTTATGCGTATAAGGGCACGTTTTGCAAACACATAGAAGCTTAAGTTGTATTGTAATAAAGAATGAAGAGAAGAAGAAAATGTTGAATTTTCGTTGATGAATAACTTATTCAGTTAGCTAGTATCATCTCTGTCTCATGAAAGTTTTACAATTTTGCAGTCGCAGTATGAGCTATAAGCAAGGGCATAATTTTGCAATATGTGCAATGGCGTGATGTAGTACATACTTGGATAATATAAGCTGCAATGAACTCTATACTGATGCAACAAGCGAACTTCTAATATACTATTGATATTTTAATTTAACGAAGAAAATCCACCTCAATTGCATCTAATATTTTATTCAATCTGTTTTCTTTCTGCTTGGTTCTAGGCTTGAAAAAGTTGTTAAAAAGGGCACATTCTACCAAATTTTCCCATGAGAATTCACCCAAGTGCCATCAAATCCTATCATTTGCTAACATCTTTACCGAACGGAAATCCAAGTTGCCTGTGCCTCAAAAAACCTTCCTTTCCATCTGGAAGTAGCTTCTGGTTTTCTAGTGAATGAGTCACTGTTATCTCTAGTTTCAACCCTGCAAGATCCTTTTTAAAAACCACCCACCGATAAAGCATCCGTCCTCTCTCCTGGAAATAAGAACCCGTCCCTTTTTCCTGTGTGGGAGAGGGTGAATCATCCATCGATTCTTGAGATTCTTTCCGTTTCGAAGATACTCTCTGCTGCTCTTCCTTTGGCTCTTTCCTGTTTTCTAAGAAGTTTATTTGATATTCTTGTGAAATCTCATGTTTTGGTCAGTAGAAAGCATAAATGACCGCTGCGCGATTTCCTTTGCACCACAGAAGCAGAATTTTTTTTTTCATTCATTAAATGTTATTGTATTAAGGATTAAGTTTTCGATTTTAGTACACTTTTTACAATATACATGTTTTGAATATAAATATCTGCTAAACTATCTGAAAGAAAACACAAATAATTAAGATCAAAAGGATAAAACTTCTTTGAAAAAAACGCGCTAAGAAGCAGCAGAAATTTCAGAAAAAAGTATCAATACAAAACAAATGAAATAAAATAAAAATATGACCACCGAAGCCGACGTCTTCAGGGGGTACCGGCCCCGGTAGCCATTAAAAACAAAACCATTTCTATTTGAGGGAGAAGCAAAAGCTTAAAATATCTCCCTCAGTACCCCGATGGTTTTGTATAGAGGTTCAGGAAAAACAAGATACATTCAAAAGAATAAACAAATTACGAGAAGAAAATCAATAAAAATCATCAGAAAATTAAAAACTCACAGTCACAGGTCAAGAATCAACTTCAAAAGCAAGTGGAGGAAAAGAAAACACTAAAAACTGAAAAACAACGCCCCCTATAATAATGCGCAGTAGAAGTTTAAAACTGAGGGAGACTGAGGGGGATATTTTAAGCTTTTGCTTCTCCCTCAAATAGAAATGGTTTTGTTTTTAATGGCTACCGGGGCCGGTACCCCCTGAAGACGTCGGCTTCGGTGGTCATATTTTTATTTTTATTTTATTTTATTTGTTTTGTATCTGCTAAACTAGTAACTTTTTCTCTCTGCGACGAAGTAAATTTGAGAAATAATATAAATAGCTGTTGAAATTAAAAATTCCTTAATATTTATGTTTATGTTAAATACTTGCAACAAACTGATTATCGAGGATGACTGTAGCAGGGTGCGTAGCGTTTTTAAAAAGTGCTTAAAGGTGCTTATTTTCGTTTTTAAAAGCCCTTAAAGGTGCTTTTTTCATTGGGTGTTTTTAAAAAGTGCTTAATTTTCCCTTTTCTAAAATGAGATTTTTCCTTTACCATGTTGATTTTCGCTACGAATTATGCAGAAAGACACTTTTCACGTTGTTCAAATCAGCGTTTTCACAATTAATTCAACCCCAATCAATTTCGGCTCATCGTCAGTCCGTAGCGCATGAAAACGCCATTCGATTTACACGATTCAAAAATTTTGGCAGGTGTCAAAACAATGCCAAAAGGTTTTTTTCTTTTGACAAGACGATTGAAACCAGATAAAACCTTCAATTGTCAAAAACTTTCCAACCCTACCTAATTATGAATTTTTTTAAAGTGCTTAAAAATATTATTTGAGTGCTTGAAAAGTGCTTAAAAGGTGCTTATTTTTTGTTGAATAATTTGGCTACGCATCCTGTATAGGTTTCAGGACCCTCCAAACCTCTTAATCATGCATTCTCCTTGTATTATCTTGCACCTAATATAGTTGATGTAACATCGGTTAAAATAATTAATATTTAAAACTTGAGAATTGACAAAGAGCTTGGTATCTGAAAATATGTAGGATGCGTTTTTGAAATTTATTTTATAAATATAGTTTGTAATAATGCTTCCATTTTATTTTATATTTTATTTTACTACTGGTGTTGAACAGTCGACCCAATTTTGAGTTAACGTCTATAAAATCTCAACTCCGTAGCCTTGTAACTTTGAACCCAATCCGAAAAACAAAGCAACTCCTGGAACGAGCATTGGGACAAACTAGCCTTCGTGGAGGACTTTACTTGGAACCATCCCGCATTTGTGTTACTTGGAGAAGAAGACTTCCAACAGTTACCCCAACGGCAAGGGGATTCTAACAAAGCCTCCTAGAGGACTTCTCTAGGAGGCTTTGATTCTAACCCATGATCCGTCTACCACTGAGGATATTTTACGCCAGCTCTGTGGTCGGTGCGAGCCGGGCGCGGAATTCGTATCAACTAGCCACCGTTGGAACTCGAACCTGGATCACCTACTCAGCAAATTGCCCATCTTATGTGAATATAGGTAACAGGAACCCCAAACCCCCAAATTTTGTTTTCTTCTTTTATTTAATAGAGGCCAAATGTAGTTGATATAACATTGATTAAAATTACTAATGTTTAAAACTTAAGGATTAACAAATATGATGTCGTATGCGATTTTGAAATTTATTTTATGTAGTCAGTAATAATGCTTCCATTTATAAAAAATATGATTAATATCCTTTTTTTCAAAAATGATAATGCACTTTGAGATGCGTTGGAATGTAACTCTTGTACGCCACTAAGCACCGATATTTTATCTTCCCCACACTGTGGTATCCGAATCGAAATAAATGTTTAATTCTGATAAGAGCTCCAGGCTTAAATGTTTTTACTTTTTTCTCCCGACTGATTAATTTTAGGTGTAGTGAGCTATTTTTTATTTTTATGTACCCGGATTAATGCGAACATAAACATCATAATTGAAGCGGCAGTTGTCTCTTAATACTTAATATTTGAAAACGTTTCGTGAATTTCCAACTATCGAAAACTGAAGAACCCGACTGTAAAAGTGAAAGCATATTTATCTTCAAAACCTTGTCAACATTGTGTGCTTTACCTGTATGACTCATCCCAAGTCATTGTTAACGCAAGCGTTTAGTTTTGTGCGATTATTTCCTTGTCGCAAGCTGCAGTTTACTCAGTGGAAATAATTCCCACGGAGTTGCATCTGGAATAGAGGAATCGTCCACGTTGAAAATTCTAACCTAGCCAGAGTTGCGTAACTATCTTCGATGTTCGACAACATCATTGCATGCGGGTGGCTCGACCGTGTCAAATAGATGAGTCATCTTACGCATGGGCATCTCAAATCTGTTTTAGCACACGGAAATAAAAGATTTTGATATCTGTATTGTTATGGCGCCAAATGTATCGCTACGATGCAAAGTTCCTGTCATTGGCGGCGTAGTGGCGGATAAAAATCTGATATTAAATTTTTTGTTTGTTTGTTTTGTTTTTCTTTTTTTATGTTTACATGCGTCATCTTTCTGATATTAATCACCTGCTTTTGTGAAGTTCATAGCTATTTATTCAGTTAGTGAAATTACGATGTGATACCCAAGAATTCGCAATGAAAAAAAGTATATATATGGAGTTGATTGAAAGACATTTATAAAACTAATCTTACCACTTGCATTTTCTTCTTGAAATATAAATCGTGGCCAAGATCGGCAAGATATTTAAAATCAACGCGTTAAGGGGTTAAACCGGGCTAAATAATTGAGTTTTCAAAGGCAGCAATGATATAAAATTAATTTAATTTCTCCCGTACTAAACTAACAGAGTTTACTGAATTTTCTGAAGAGGTCAGATACTTATAAAACAAGAAAAAAAAAACCTAACAAATAGTAAAACTAATATTAAAATAATGTATATGTCACGGTGAAAGGTCGAAATCGGTGGTTGTTGACTTTCACCGGTGAATGTCGACAAACACCAAATACGTCGGTGAAAGATCGAATATTTCATTACATTCTTGTACATTCGGACCCTCACCGGTGTATGTCGACAATCACAGATATGCTTTGGTGAATGTCCGAAATATTTATTACATTCGATTTGATATGAATTTATTCGTGGATATAATTACATTTATTCGA
>NC_092211.1:26323486-26361350 GCF_043381705.1 Parasteatoda tepidariorum | reverse complement strand
AAAAAAAATTAACAGTTCTGCTTAAACTAACATCTTATAACCCTAATATAAGTTATTTGTCATCTAATCTGCAACAACAGAAGTCACACTGATGTTACTTTAAGTTGAATTACGCGTATAACTGAGACATTGCAAAAGTTGAGAATTGCATTTTTTCGTAGTAAATAAAGAGTTTTGAGTTGATAAAATTTAGTATTATTATTTACCCAATAATCACGAAGTCAAAACTATTTGTCGGCACGTCTATGACCTCATTAAAATACATTTTAGAAAAAATGGCACGTTGGTGCATGAAGGTTCGCCACCCCTGTCCTAGGCCGTAGGTTATGCAGTTGTTAGGTTAAATGATATGTAAGTACTGCATGTAAATAACACTATTGGAATTCCTTATTTTAACCCTTTTTAGTCTAGTAAGAAAAAAAATGTATTTTGTTTTAAAATTATTAATCAGATGAAAGATAAAGTGAATCATGATGGTGGATTTATATACTCAGTGGACGACTTCGTAAAAATGTAATTTATTAAAGTTTTTTTCAATTCGCTTAGCCTAAATAGTAGCACAACAATGGTTATTTCCAGCCTGTAATTCATGATAATTAAAATTCGTTTGATAGGTGGACAGTTATGAGTTATCCTGTCTTTATCTAACGTTAAGTAAAATATTGTTTCTTTGAATTCCTTCAAGTACTTATTCCTATAAAATTAAATCACGGAAGAAAAGCATCTGACTAAAAATTCCGGAAAAAAGAGCTCCGGAAAAAAAAAGCCTCTCATTTACTATTTTTTAAATATTCGTCCCAATTCGTTAAACCTAAGTTTAATGTCATTCAATAATTGTACGAACGTAATTAGATATTTTTTATAAATTAATTAATATACAGAAATTAATTTGAAGTTAAATTAAATAAACTTTTAATATTTAATGTAATTATATATTATAGAATGAAATTTCGGGGGTAAATCTTTTGACGAGTTGAAAGCCATAAGCATTAAAAATGATAAATTATTTCAGTTTAATACAATTTTCAATAAAATATCTAGTTGAAAAAGTGATATCCGTAAACTATTATTATATCGAAATAGTATAATAGGTATAATTATTGAAATTAAGAACAATTTTAAATTAATATAGTCCTAATCATTTTGTTAAATAGTTTCAAGTTAGGAAAATCTTTTCTGTATAAACTTTAAGGTAATCCTTAATTAATAAAAAATTTTTTGAAGGAAAAAAAAAGAACAACTAAATTCATTCGAATAAATACTTAATTTCATTACATTTTGTCACAAAAACCCGAATTGAATCGTTTAAATTTAAACAAGAGTTATTGAGAGGCTATTTTTTTCCGGTGTTCTTCTTTCCATCTACCTCTAAAAGTGTATATGTAAGACAACAAAGAGTAAATATGAGTTTTAAAAATATGCTTTTGAATAAATTGTACCATTTTGCATTTGATTGATTGAATGTATGGTTTTATCGCATAGTCGTCGTATATGCACCAAACTGGAAGTAAACTCATGAAAATGCCTGTTAGAAATGAAATTTATTGCTAAAGCAAAGGGTCGTGTATCTCGTATTTGTTTTTAAAGAAGCTGTTGCATTAGAAGATCCAAACTACATCTTTTGTTGTAACTTACACGCTCTGTTGGGCATGACCAGTAATCCCTTGAACATGTATTTTAAACTGTGCGATGCATCATGTACAGTATCAACTTTATACATCACGTATTTTGTTAACTTTTGGGAGTAAATGTAAGATGCATAGTGATATTATAATTTCAAAAAAATTTTTTCTTAAAATATACAGTTATAGTTTAGATCAAGTTTTCAGAGATGCCAACTTGCTCCGGACAGCAAATATGTATTTTAAAGTGGTAGTTTATCAATTGTGATTCTTGGTTTAATAAATTCAAATTAGTAGATTTTTATCCACCACTATTTCTAAATAATTCGTAGGCTTATGTAATTCACCACTTTATAGTATTTATGTCATGCTATTTCTTTTAAAAAGCAAGCAAAAATAGTCAAATATATGCAAAATTTACTTTGTAGTTATTTACCGTTTTTTTAAAATTATTTTGGCGTGTCCGGAGCAGTTGACATCTCCGAGTTTATATTTTTAAGTTATGCACTAGGACTAAGTTATGTTCAACCTGTTGATTTAAATGACAAATACTTAAATTATTATTTTTTTCCGTTTTTCTTACAGATAACGTCATTGTAATATTGGAACTAATGCAAAATGTTGTATGTTTATGAAATGAACAGAAAGAGATAGGGAAGCCTGTGCCCGTAACAGAATATATCCATTTATGATGTTCGAATTTAAGAAATCGTTCGAAATTTTTTCTGCACTAAATGGCTGATTTTGGTTTATTTACTGCTCGGCGTAAATGACCTCAATGACAGAGAGAAAGAAAAAATGATAAACACATATTTCAAAACAATGAATGAAACCAGGTAATCAATAGTATGATTTATAAAATCATATTTTTTTCCTGCGCTGGTTTCACGTTCTTTCATCAGAAACCTTCCTTTTGTTTTCAGCTCAAAATATCATCTGTGTCGGTCTATTATTGACTCTTGAAATGAGCACGGAATCTAATCGTTGGCCGGTGTTCACGTGATCAACCATCGAGCGACCTTTTTTTTCGCGATGACTCACCGTTTGCGTCTATTTTTGATGAAGCCCCGTTTTAGGAAAAATGTCCGAGGTTGGTGAATTTCAGTGGAAATAGGCAAAAAGATACTTTATTTGGTACTAATATAGCAAATGTGTTAAGTATTTTTGCTCTCTAATAATTTTATAGCCATGAGAATGACTCAGCGCCATCTCATATTTTATTTATGATTAATAGATTACAGTGTCTTTGAAGTATTTTTAGGATTTTTTTTATCTATTTAATTGATTAACTATGTATTCAGATTACACTTTGAAACTGATTAAAAAAAAAGACCACTTCAACTTATCTTTATAACTTTAAAAAATATATATCATAATTGTGATTCAAAACCATATTTTTGTGTGCTCATTTGAAATAGATGAATTTAAAAGAAAGCTAGATGAATTTGCATTTTATTTATTGTCTATAAATCTTAATTTATCTAATACTTAAATAAGGAATTTTTCAGGGAATTACGGATTCCACGTTATTTTCCCTCCTTTTTCCTATTGTTTTTTCGTTTCACTTAGAACTCGCGATATTGGCGCATTTTACGTTGCAGCTCTCGTACCATTTACAATATTCTACATTCAATTTAATACTGTTTGGAAATTGCAACCTTTAGAAATATTAGAAGGGATCTAAATTGCTGTATATTAATTAAAAGATTTATTTTTTTAGAGAGCGATTGCGTTTTCGATAGCTATCATGTGCAACTGATAGCTAGTTTGAAAATTCGTTAACATATGATTTTAACATTCCTTTAAGATAATTTCACTCACAATAAAATGCATATTTAGTATAATAAACCTTTAAACTCTATTGATCGAAAAAGGTTAAAAACTCTCTTAAGGATTTAAAATGTTTTTTTTTTCATATATAAATTTTTTTTAACAATAAAGAGTTTTTCTTCGTATGTATATTTCTTTTTTAGGTTTGCATCGTTTTTTAAAAGCATTAAACGATATTTGAATATTAAATTTCGAATTGTTTTCATAGTTATAAACAGTAAAAAATACAGTTTATTAAAATTTAAAATTAGCATTTTTTTTCCCCCTGAACTTCAAAATAATTTTTCGAGAAAAATATTTTGTTAAAATAATTATAGAATTAAAGTTTTTCTTTGTAGTATTAGTATATTAATTTTTATATATTATATATTTTATAGCTATGTTATGCTGTACTGCAAAATAAATATTACAGTATTTATTATGAAGACCCAGTGTATAAAAATGTTTAAACTCATTAACCTTTTAACGCAGACTTTTTATTTAGCAATTTTATTACTTTTTTCATTATTTTGTATTAATTTAAGCCGAAATAAGTATTAAAAAAAAGTGATATATTTAGCATTTTAATGGTTAAGAAGTATAGCATGAAACATGTCTTTTTCTGCGTTAAAGGTAAAATGTTTCAAGTACAGCTCACTTCCAAACAATAATTTGTTAATTTTGTACTTATTTGAAGATATTTAGATCAAAGAGAAACAGTTATTCATCATTAAAATTGCTTTAAATTACAAAATTAGATTTTTTGAATATGAAAGAAGAAAAAAAAATGTTTTTTTTCCAAGTTTTTTTCTTTTTTTTCTTTTTTTGATATTATATTTTATTTCAAAAATAGTTCCGATAACCTAACAGATTTTTTTTTACTAACTACTAGACTGTTTTTTATAATTAAATGCCAAATGCCAAAATATATTTTTACTTGAACTTAGAGCTTCAGAAAAAATGCATACATCAGCGCAAAAGGGCTTGAATGTACGATTTATGAAATCTGTGTATAAATTTTGAACTAATATTAGCTGCTGATTTTTCTGTATCGGTTCTGACTGGTTAATAAATTATAGTGTGGTGGACTAATAAGTATATCGTCTTTATGGCATTACTATATTGGAAATCAAATCATGTGTACTATTTATTTCTATGTGAGACTCTGGCAAGAGTTTCTTGTAAAGCTGAGTCAGTGGCTCATATTTCTGTTTTCCCCCCCCCTTCAACTGGTAACGAGAGAAACACTTTAAAAAGAAGGTGGCCCAATGGCTTAGTGACTCATCATCTTGATGCTAAATTGGAGAAAAAGCAAAGAAGTGCGAATCAAGCGTTTTATTCGTGCCAAGATAGCGTTTACATTTGGCATCGATATCTTGTTTTGGCGTTATGTAAATTGGTCAGAGAATCTTTTTCGCAAAGAGAAGATTAAGGAAGGTAGGGCTGCTGCGTTTACTTCCTCATCTCGGAGACTGTGTTTGATAGATAAGTTTCCGTCTGAAAAAAAAAAAAATGAACAATGCTATGAAATTCTGGATAATTTCCTCAACAGTTCGATGGAAATAATAGGTTAGAAGAATTGCGAATGACGTAAATTTTGTAGAAAAACACACAGATTTGCCAATATTCTTTGATGTCAATAACTATACTTATTCTTTTTTAGATCAGTTCTAACGTCATGGACTAGTTTTGTAGAATTATTATTAAATTTGTACTAGTAATGATTGGTTTAGTACTCTACTTAGCGAGACAGAAAAGAGTTGTGGGATTCAGCTGTACATGCATGCATATAAATTTCTTTTGCATTAGTTGTAATGTTATTAATTGGTTTCATAGAACGGTTTTCTTTGAATCAATTGAAATTGTGTCAGCAATGAATGGTTTGCTATTTTACATAATGGAAGAGCAAAGAGTTTAGTTTATTTTTCGGCTGTGTATGGATGCATTTATATTTCTTTTGTATCAGTTGCAATGTTATAGATTGGTTTTGTAGAACGGTTTCTTTGAATCGTTATTAAATTTGGGCCAGCAATAAATGATTAACATAATTCTTTTAATTTTTTGACGTATCAAAAAGATAAGGATTTATATTTTTTGTTTTGTTCTGTATATATATATATATTTCTATTAATACTAATCCGTTTAACGTTCGAATTATGTACATTGTATCTTTTTCTGAAATACTAAGGATCTTTCGTATCGTTTTTTCTTTTTTTTGCAATTTTAAGTATTTAATAGATGTAGTGAATAAAGAGGCCTAATACTTGCATATAGAAGTTACAAGTAATATAATATTTGCCCAGTGTTCATAAAATGAAATACAAACACTGATGTTAGGCATTGTATGCTACGTGATGTGTATAGCTTCTTAAATATTAAACGCGATATTCTGTCGATGTTTTTAGTCTGATAGCGATATTTTGATTTTGTAATTGAGAGTTTTTGCGTCAACAGTAATGCTAAATTTATTTTTTTCCTCTTTGGGATACTTTGATTTGTGGCGAAATTTTTCCGCACCCGTTGTGAAACTCCAATAGCTTTAGACTAAGAAGTGAACCATAACCCTATACTATTATCTAAATGATTTTAATATAATGTCTAATTGTTTGCCGTTTGCTGATTATTTTAATCTAAAATAATTTTTATTCGTTTCCTTATAAATATTAGAAAGATTAATCCTGTAGCCGCCGTTTTATTATAAACTGCGCAATATGAGGATAAATTCGTCAAGAAAACATAAAATGTTTACTGTAAATAATTTTTCAATTAATTTTTGCATAGCATTTATTTCTATATATGTTGCCGGCATTATATATAATGCCTGACGTTTTTAAGCAAATTATGAAATATGAGACGGTATTACATACTTTCCTTAAGCATTATATATAATGCCTAGGCATTATATATAATACCGGATGCTATTTAGGCAAAGTATGAAAAAAAGGTCCTGATGAGGTTATTATGTAAATGATGTGCATGTTACTGTGAATGACCGAAATCGGTGGTTGTTGACTTTCACCGGTGAATGTTGACAATCACATAGTCGCTTTGGTGAATGTCCGAAATCTTTATTACATTCGATTTGATATTAATTTATTCGATATTTTAATATTTACTGACGATAGATTAGAAGAAACATCAGTGTTTGGAGTATCGGGCTAATGTATACCGGGCAGTGGCACTTGACCTTAAAAAAAATCAGTGTAGGGTATACCGGGCAAATATATGCCGGGCAATGGCACTTGACCTTAAAAAGGCATCAGTGTAGGATATACCGGGCAAATGTATACCGGGCAGTGGCACTTAACTGGACCTAGTATGACTAGACCTTTGGTAAATATCCGAAATACATACAAGGTCTAGTTAAGTGCCACTGCCCGGTATACATTTGCCTGGTGTACCCTACACTGATGTTTTTTTAAGGTTCAGTCTATATATCTATTCCTAAAATAATATTGACAACATTTATATTTTGTACAATTAATATATTTTTAAATTTAATTCTTCAATTATGAAAATTTTAAACAGGTAGAAGTCGGAGTCTTAAACATTTCAACTACCAATGCCACAGCTCTGACCTGAACTGCAAGTAACAAAATATTTTTAAACTTAGTATAAATGAAACGAAACAAAGATTTTTTTTTTTATATTGAAAAAGGCTAATTAACTCCGTGCTTGTTATAAAACAACAAGAGTGTTATATTTAACTAAATGATATTGTGTAAAACAAGAGAGATGTGTTGCACTGTTTCTCATTTGGCGAGTTTTTCTTGCTATCTCCGATGAAGATCGCGCCAGAGGTAATCATTCGCGGTGATTCACTATGACGGGAAGTTGCTGCGTTTGGAAATCTGCCGAGGACGCGAGCGACATTGTACTTAATCAACGTGGGGGACTCGGTTAATTTCTCCTACTAAATTTACCGACTTACATTAGATCGCTTCGGGATATACCGAAATTGTTTTTACTTACATAACTAGGTACGTGCTGAATATTTAAATTACAATCTTTACATGTTTATGATTGATTTCTTTAAAAATTTGCATGTGTATGTCCGAAAATATTTACTTTTGGAATTCGGTTCAGGTTAAAAAATAGGTTCATTGATCAGTTCTAATTATTATGTAGTGGTTGATATTTAAACTTATTTGTAGATCGTAGATTATAAAATTTAGCTTTAAATTTTTTTTTTTTTTAAATTTTCAGAACTTAAATAACTGAGTGTAAATAAATATAAACATCTATCAATTCGTAAAAAAAAAAAAAAAAAAAAAAAAAAAAAAAAAAAAAAAAAAAAAAAAAAAAAAAAAANAAAAAAAAAAAAAAAAAAAAAAAAAAAAAAAAAAATCTATTGTTATAATATTTAAAATGCCTCTTCATTCTAAAGTTAAAAATAAAATAGTAATTTTGTTTCTCGTTTAAGAAACTAACATAGAAATAAGTCAATACGAAATAAATAAATACGTAATAATACACGAAGAATTAAACGTATGTCATGGTTTAAATTTACGATCGTCTTTATAAATTTTTAGATTGTTTTTATAAGTTTATGCAAATTTTTGGTTTCTATATTTTCATTAAATTGGATATTTAATTTGCATGTTTTGAAAATCAAGTAAATAAAAAAAAAAATTATTGATTGTTTCAGTGAAAACGTCAATTGTAAATTAGCTTTAAGTTCAGTACTATTTTGCTTGTCATATTATGTAAATTTAAGTGTATGCAAACTTTTTTTTGTCTCTCCGTCAAAGGGTTGAGAAAGTATAAGTTTAAAAATCAGTCTGCTTAGTATAAATCAAATTTTACGGTATATTTTTATTATTAGTATACGATACGGTATTTTAAAATTAAAGAATTCTAGGTTTTTGTATTTTTTATCTAATTCAGATGATTTAATTTTTTAAAATTTAATTTTAAACTAATCCCCTATTATTTCATTTTAGTCTGCTATTTAGTATTAAGATTTTAAAACTTATGTGATATTTAAGGCATTGTTGTGACTTTGCTTGTATATACACATAAAATATGGAAAATAAAAGTTACTGATGTGTGAAGCTGTCTCGCGAATTATTTCAGCTTTATGTTATTTAAATGTTAAGTTAAGTTAGTGGTAGTTAACCAAGTCATTGCAGAGATTTAGCGTTCTCACTTACATAGGGTTTGCTCAGCGCAGTTGCTTTCTACAGAACAATTTTGATAGTCTACTAAGCTCGCTCGGAATCGACTTACGTGACCTTGCGGAATCTTACCTAAATGCAAAATCTCACTATTAATTGCTGAACATATGATTTTAGGAGCTTCACCTTAAACTCTTTCAATTTTTCGCTTTGAATAAAAAATTAAAAAGGAACTTTAATAAATAGATGATAGTAATGAAATATTTTGGAACGATTTTTGAAAGAGTTTCAACTTTTGTAAGAGTTTCAGCGACTGATGTAGAGTTGTGTAACATCAGTACGTTAAGACATGAATTAGAATAGCAAACTGGATTCGCGTATGATCCTGTTGGAATAAAAAATTTAACTTTTTAAAAATTTAGTTCATTTTCATCAAAAATTTCCAAGTTCGATTTCCACTCGTCAAGGATTTACGACACTCCAGTTTGGGAAATCTCTTAGACCTATTTAATTTTAACATTACTATTTAATTTGAAACTTTCAGGTCTGAATATAATTTGTGCATTTGTTGTCGGTGTATGCTTGTGACGACAGCTTTGAGTCTTTATTTTCTCAGGTAAAAAAAAAAAAACTAGTGAAAAGCCCTCCCCTTTAAATTTAATAGCATGGATTTTTTAATGCAAGGAAAGTAACGCAATGAGATGAATTTAAAATACTTACTTTAAGAAAAAATGCTTTTTTTTTTTTTTTTTTTTTTTTTTTTTTTTTTTTTTTTTTTTTTTTTTTTTTTNTATTTTTTTTTTTTTTTTTTTTTTTTTTTTTTTTTTTCCAAATTCTGAAATTTTTTGTAAGATTGTAATCATGTCCGTTTTCTCTTTATAAATGATACATTTCTACGCCATTATATCACTACTGAAGATATATTTTGGACTAGAAATTCGTATTCCAATTTTTCAATTGGCGGTTTCTTCATCTTTTTCCAGCGCCTTTTGTCATTTTTTTTTTATTAGAGCGTGCTTTAAAAAGAACAAAGACAATCTCCAATGTGTTTATGTTTAGATGATGAAGCTTTTCAGAATAATATGCTATTTTCATTAATGATGTGAGTTAGCAATAGTTGTTCATGACTGTTAGGACAAGTTTAGCCTATCTTTAGCCAGCTCTCTCTATGTCAATTCTGAAAATGGCGCGAAACGTCAATATGGAGAAAAGCCACAGTTTTAAGGAAATAAAAATGGTTGGTCTAGTTTTTTAATATTTAAAAACTTATTCCATTACTGCATAAAGTGGTCTCATAAAAATTTGTAAAAAATGGGAATAAGGCATTGATTTTGGTAATGTTCATCTAGATGAAAAAATGTTACTAAATTGCTAATTTTTAAAAAAAAGTTTAATAACTTTTTAAATGTTTTAGATCTTTGTCCGCTCTAAAGCCCATATAATTCTTTATAACCGGATGGCATATATTGTTTAAAATTATAGCTCTGCTTTAAGTGTAAGGCACTTAAACTGTGGCTTTTTTATTTTCCTTGGCGAAAGTGCTTCGAGAAACCATGTTAAAGTTTTGCCTATCTTTTTTTAAAGGGAGGGAGGAATCATTGGAAATGATTTTCACCACCTTTATCTACCAAGGGGGGGGGGGATGAAGCAAAAATATATAATGTACCCTGGCACAATGCCTCTCTTTCGTCGACAATTTAACGGTTCCTTGACCCCACCTGAGGATGACTTGTTCGGGATGCGATTTGACGAATGTGGGATTTCAAAAGAGCTCGCCGAATGATATCATAAAACACTCCAAAATATCTTCTTCTATTTTCAGATTCCATTTTAATACTTTTAGGGAAATATATTAGGTTTTTTGCGTCTATTTTCTGCTCTCTTTTGGTGCGGAAATAGCAACGAAAAATGAAATTAGATTTGCTGACTCTAGTTTGAAAAATAGAAAGGGAAAAAAAAGTAGTGTTTTTGTGTGGTGGGTGTCGTTTAATAGTCTCTTGCAAGTCAT
The DNA here is from genome assembly GCF_043381705.1 of Parasteatoda tepidariorum. Classification (NCBI taxonomy): domain Eukaryota; kingdom Metazoa; phylum Arthropoda; class Arachnida; order Araneae; family Theridiidae; genus Parasteatoda; species Parasteatoda tepidariorum. The sequence continues at coordinate 26,350,794 of NC_092211.1, read as the reverse complement.
ACGTGTCAGCGTGAGTAATAAGTTTTGGTATTATTCGTTTAATTTTCATCTTTTAAATGTTTATGTGGATGCTGTAGGTATTGGGTAAGTGTGTTTGGTACTCAGTTTTCGATGTTCTGTTCCATTTTTTTTTAAAAATCTTTTCAACTCATTTTATTGTACTAAATTTATTGTATAATATTTTTCGAAATTTTTTACATATTTAGTTTTTACCGTAAAATAATCTGACCTTATTCCAGTGTTGACTCTCCATTTGTTAAAAAAAAAAAAGAAAAAAAAAAGAACGCTATGGTTTATTTTCTTTTTGATTATAAGTTTCTAAAATGAATCCCAGTATCAGTTGTTTTATCATCCATTTTGCTTCTTTTTCACTCGGTCAGGAAAAATCGGGAATGGCTGCATTAACAAGAAAATGCAAGGGTGAGAAGTCCTTCAATTTGTGTTTATTATTGTATGCTTTTTCTGTATTATAGTCCATTAATATAAGAAGTTTATATTCCCGGAGCTTAACTAATGCAAATAATTTATTCATTATTTTAAATAAAAGAACTAATTCTATGAGCAAAAATTAAAACTAGCTTAGAAATTCTAATAAACGCCATTGTTAATATTTGCCCTTTAATCTTATTTTAAACTCTTGTCTTAAAATTCTAAAGGTATGAATTGAGTAAAAATAATCGAAGTAAAAAAAATGAGTGGATAAAATACTACATTATGCTTGTAAAAATGTTTTTCTTTTTCTATATTTTCATATAAAGGGTGTTCAAAAGTTTTTAATATAAAATTTTTTTTTCTTCTTTCTAATTTGAATATTTTTTTTTTAATGAAACATAAAGTATATAGGATAGGATTATATATTGAATAGCGCATTGGGCAAATGAGTTCTACAGCTTTGCTGGCACTTACGCACTCTTTTATCGAAATTTCCGGGACCAGTTTCAATAAATGCGTCTAAATACAGCTTTGAATTTCTTCTCGGGTGGCTTGTTGACATAGACTTTTGACTTCAAATTAGAAAGGAATCCAATGGTGTTAAATCACATGATTTAGAGGGTCAATTCTGACCATCAAAACGAAAGAATACGTCACCAAGAAAATGTCTGAGGCAGTAATTGGATTGATTCACGGGTTGGAATACATGTCGCACCGTTGCAACGTTATGTTCATTACACATATTGAAACACACGTGCATTGGACGGCCAGTGTGTTGAGTGCCCCAAATTGATCCAGTCTCCTTAAATTTTCCAATAATTCTTCAAATCAACTCTTATCAAATCCTATCTCCTATCTTATCAAGTTCTCTCTTATCAAATCTTGCGTGAATCTTGACACACAATTTATATGCAAGTTAATAACTAGATAGCATTAAAAAATTAATTCTTAGAAACGTTCGCCTACTCCCCCGAATTCTTTTTCTAAAGTTTTTTATATTTTGAGCTCTGTTTATAACTTAATGAAAATAACGAGTGAGGGAAATAATAATAAAAAATGTAAAAAAATACCGCTTTAAATTCGTGCTTGCCTAAATTGTTTTCAGTGTTGCTAAACTAATAATATGGGTATACCATGTTATTATTATATTTTGGAACTTTTTCTTACAAATGTTTGCCGACGTTCTAGAATAATTTTTACTGAATTTATTTTCGATTTTAACTTGAAGTTGTAAAATTATAAACGATACAATGAAAAAAAAAAAGGAATAAATTGTCGCAATCAAAATAGTGCTCGCCAAAATAAATTTTTCATTCTGTATTTTGGATTTTTTTATTTTACGTAATAACTATTTAGGCATTTCGGAACTCTTTCTTAGAGATGTTCCTCGATGCTTCCGAATTTTCCTAAATAAAATTTTGTCACATCAGAAAAAGATTATTTTCGTGCGCTAACTCAATATGATTTCCATAAATAAATTTCTGTTCCATAAAAAAAAAGCTTTTTTTTATTTTATTCATTTCTAGAGCCACTCGACTTGATTGTTCCTCTTGCAACGGCCTCAGTTAGAAATGATAAATCATTCACGAAGAAATGATTCACCAAGAAAAAGTGTGTCTTCCTTTCACTTCGAAACTCTTCTTCCTTGTCGTAAATCTTTAATGTACTGGGCTTGGTCTGCTTAAAGTCTTATAATAAAACTAAAAATCTAAGAATAAAGTTCGGAATCTGATGTATCGGTACTGCAGGATTGAAATTTATGAATAGCATTTTTTCGTGGGCTTTTTTTAGTACTTCTGGGCGTGCTTGTTTACATCTTCTGAAATTTGAAAAAAACAAAAAAGCAACATCAGGATTAAAAGTAAACTAAAATAAAATAAAAATATGCACTTCAAGATAGCCTCGTACTATGAATGTAAACTATTTTTTTCCTTTCCTGTTTACCAATTTAACACGTATATAAAATAAACCACAGTTAAAGTATTTTCATGGCATATGGAATAGGATATGTTTTTAAATAAATAATCCCAAAGAACTGAAGGGTTAAAATATTACTTGATTAGAAAACTTCATTCGCTTTAAAAACTTACCGATTGGAAATGACAGTCAGCATGGTTCAAGCGCTTAAAAATCGACGCCCATTTTCAAGACTTGCCCAGACGTGAATGAGAAGAGACAAAAGTGATTTGAAATATTAAACGTAAAGTTGCCAACGAAAAATGAGAAATAAGGGTGAGAAACAAGAACTAGAAAAACCTCAGATGCCGAGAAAGAATAAAAATAATGATGAAAAAGCTAGAAAAAAACCCCACGGGGACTGAGGGAGGCAAATCAGGGCAGAATGCATTTCCATGAGTTATGAAGAGGTGGTGAGGTACTAAATTCGTTAACAACAGAATCGGCATTCATACAAATGATACAAGATCCCAAGGCATCGATATGAGCTTCTGTGACTGGGATGGAAATGGTTTTAGCATTGTCGAAATTGAATTTGTGCCAAGCTTCTAACAATGTGCAGCAATTTTGATTCTTCGTATTCTTGATAACGGGCACGTAGAAATAACATGCTAACGGGCGCGAAACATGACACTTCGAAAACATGATAGATATTATGCACTGAACAAAGAAAATTGTTTATTGTTGTTGATAAATGCTACGCACATTTAAAAAAAATGAAATTTATGTATTTAAAATCATTTAGCTAAACCAAGGCACGAAATTTCCACTGCCAGCTCGCCATTTGTTGCGATCAAATATTTAATTAAAATGCTAACTTATTAATTAAACTATTTGCACTTAAAATATCATATCGTGCCTCAATTAAACGGCGTGTTGAAGTGTTTTTATTTCCAGTGATGGTATTTTTCTTCTATTAAGAACAAAAAATGATGGGTCACCCACTTTTCAATTCATCAACCATTACTTCTGGAATCATTGAAATATTATGACAGCTTTATTTTATTATCGCTATAAATATGTTTAGATTAAGTTTCTTCATTCTTCTGTGATTTTGGTAACCTAAAAATCTTCTGTCAACATTTTTAAAGTTGTTCATAATGAATATTAAATAATGGCGAGTAAAAATTTTAGACCTGCTGTTATCTTTATAACTGAAATTTCATGGCCTTACTTAAACTGTTTTATTATTATTAGCTATGTCTGATTAAATGAAATTAAAAAAAACAAAACATTGAGAGGTGAATGAATTATTATCACTTTATTTGCGTATGCAGCCACAATATTCGCTCAAGATTAGCTGGAATTTAGCAAACTTATCATATGTTAATTTTTTTATGATATTTTGTTGCAGTCACTAAATAAGATAAGACTAATTTATAAACAAGATAAATTTGTACTAATGAACGAGACAACGAAAATTATTTTGGAAAATCAAAGCAATTTTTACGTTTACTAAACTATTATTCCTTGTGTGGGCATTTAAGGACCTCAAGGAGTGAGCGTTTAGTGGGTAGTTTACCCTTGTTTTTTAAAATTAGTTTTAAAATTTTAATTTGATGGTAAATTTTCATTGCAAATTGCATGCATTTTTTTGTAATAGTATATATAAAAAAAAATTGTTTTCACCCTATTAAATTTTTTTTAAAAATTATCCCCAACTTCCATAGCGTGCAGGAATACGTTTAATTACGATTTCCGATACTATCGAATAGAAATATCGGCACTAGGCTAAACGAAGCGATTCATAAGTACGCAAGTATAGATAGTATCGTACTTTAGTATCGTGCTTAATCCTTGTCACTAGTGTACCCCACAAATAATATTTAATAAGCGAAAATCCGATCATTAAATCAAAATCCAAAGAGGGTTTTAGCGATGTTCCTGATTTTCGTGCTAAGGAACATTTTATTCTTATCTTTCTTCTGATTTTAAGCTTTTTTCCTGTTATTCCTGATTTTTAGTTTCTTTTCCTGATGGATATTCTTAATTTTTGTGTGTGTTTAGAACAAATCAATTACAAATTTTAATAAATTATTAGTATAAGGGTAACTAATTGATAATGGTTACGGCTTCTTTTTTTAATGCAACTGTTCTGTAAAAACTTTCGGTATATTTTTTCTCAAACTATTATGAGTTGTTCAGTGTCTCCTTTGTAAAATTATTCTGAGAACTATCAAATCTTTCTGTTATAAACAAAGTAGTTCTGAAATTATTTTTTTTTATTTTATTATTCTTTTGCGATTAAGTTTGCCGTTTGTTGCCCTTTTTAAAAGTAGTTTGGTTGTAAGATATATGTATGCTCTTTCGAAAATTTTACCCTGCTTTTTTCCTTGGCCCACTACGAAACCTGCGCTTTGTTTTTAAATTCATCGATTTTTTGCGCTTTGTTTAACTTTCTGAATTAACAATTTTATTGCTTGATAATGCGCTCTCTTGTGAATACACTGCTTTACTGAATGTTTACCAATGTGTTGAGAGCATGATTCAACCCAAACAAGAAATAATTTTAATAGAGTTAAAAGGAAGGAAAAAACGTGACTAAAAATATTCCTTTCTATTTGTGTCGCATAAAGTTAGTTTATGCTTGTGTCCGTCTTTTTGCTCTGTCAGCTGCTTACTAAAGCCAACAGAATAAGGATGAGTCATGCCAAGGCTTTTGAGAAATGCGTTGTCGTGCCTTTACACTCACTTTTGTCTAATCGAAATTAGAATGCAGCTATGATCTACTTTTTTTTCTCTCTCTCTTCAAAGCGGGTCTGGGTGAAACATTTGTCAACGAATCCCTCCTTACCTTTCTGCAACTTCTTTTGTTCCAGATGTGTTGTGAAAGTTTAGTTGTCTTGAGCCAAAAAGCGTAGCGAAATGACTACAGTAGAACCCACTTATAAACGATTCCGCATTTAATGAGCGAAATTGAATGTTTTTGTTTTAGAACAGCTTTTTTCCCAATTTTTTTCGGCTGCACGACCCTAAATGATGGACCTTCTTTTAGCGGAACGACGAGACTTAGAAGAAATTTCCTCAGCAAATGTGAAAAATGTTAATCAACTAAAGACTATTATTTATTTTGAAAATATTTAATAAATTAAAATTGTATTAATTATTTTGGAAACATTTAATGTATGAATGAAGCACAAGGGGGGGGGGCTTGTACTTTTCACAATAATAGTCTTAAAATTGTCAGGCAGTTGAATTTCCAGTCCTAAAGTGGCATCTAGTCAAATTTATAATTTAATTTTTGTATGCATAAGCTGAAAATGAATGAACTGAACTGCGGTTCTCGTTTCAATAAAAATAAAAAAGGGCGAATAGGGAATAGTTATCAGATCAATATTAAATATCCAATGGAAAATTGATTGGGTACAAACTTTATGTTGTCCAAACTCTCGGAACCCCATCCCTAGGGTTCCGCTGAACACCATTTGGTTTAGAAATCAAATTTTAAAATTTTGGGCAGGGAAAGTTCCAGATCAATCTGTTGTTTTGTTTCCAGTGGTTGACTATCGTCAATTTTTAAGAGGATTTCAATATCCTCAGAGAAGTACTTGAAGCGGTTGCAGAATCATTTCTGGCTCATCACCGGCGCTTACCTTCTCTTGAACTCGTGCTTTTTATTCAGTTGCTTTAAGTGTCAAATTTTTTTTAATCCGGAACCAATAAAACAAAATTGTGTAAAAAACTACATTAAATAAATTAAAATTATTTATTTTTGATGTATCGTATATGAGCTCGATTCAGGGATAAAAATGACTGGGTATTAAGGTATTAAAAAGAAAAGGCACAGGTGGCTTTTTGGTGCCCTTACTCTATGCAAAATCTAGCCGAATTTCGTTTATATAGTGCTCAATTCCTTCTAGGCGAGATGGGTCATAATCTTATCAGCTTTAGCTTAACAAACAAATAATGAATAAAAATAAATCCTAACCATGCTAAAGTGCATAATTTGGGCTGTCAATTCTGACAACCGGAAAGGAAAATTGCTCTACCACGGAGTGATTAAAATTTTCAAAATAATGCCCAATTCTATTTGCACTTAAAATATCATNCTGATATTCAAACCTCTAGAATTTTTTGCTCCGTTTACACCCCTTTTACGGTTGAGTTCAGTCTTGAAAGAAAGAGACCGTTTAACCGAAGAAAATTATAAAATCGTTTATTGTTATAATTTTATTTAAAATTGAATTCATTCTGATCTGAGTAATAAAATTTTTTTTTTGCATTGATTGTAACTAAAATTGGGAGTAATAAAATAGAATTGTAAATATTAGTACAGTATTTTATGAATGGAAAATGACATTCTTTTTTGTAATTCTTTCCCACATCATTGGAAACATCAAAGTAAACATTACTTGATGGACATATATATCCCATAAACCTGGTTTAAGGTGTGATTGAGCTCAGTCATAATTTTGCTTGTTTTCTGTTTGTTTCTTGGATGAATCATTGTTTGAATTTTAAAACTTGGAGGTAAAATGTTGAGTCAGTGAGACAATTGTTCTGCAGCTAAATACAGAGCTCAGTTAAATGTCAAAAGTATTACTTCTGACATTTAAGCATTCATTTGTCAAAGTCAAGCAATACAATCGAGTCTAATAAAAATATTTTATTCCTTTACAATATGGCGTTGTAACATTTTTGACGAAAAAAAGGCTTTTGACTTACTATTTAAACTTAAGATCTTATCAGAAACTTTAGATTTTTTTAAAATTCAATATTGAGCTTAATTTTTTTAAAAATTAAACCATAATTATATATGAAATCATTATTATTACAAATATGTAAATGTTTAGTAAAATTAGATTATTGGATGCTAAAGTTTTTTTAAAAAAAATTTAAATTTACGAAAACTTGTGCTCATTTTTCTTGTAAATACTATCTATGAAAATATTAAGTTGTATACGTTTCAGATAGATATATCGTGCTCTTATCGCAAAATAAAAATTCCTGATAGACACGAGATATCTTGTCCTTAGCAGAGCGAAGTGAGGATTATCGTTAATCCCATCCGTTATACCTTATCCTTAGCAAAACATTAAAAATTACAAAAAGAAACGAAATATCTCTTCCGCGGCTTTATTAAAATATTATAATTTAAAATTTATCAAACTTTTTCTTAAGACTGTAGAACTAATTAAATGCATATATTTTGAACGTAATAATACATAAATCATCGAATAGTTTGCTATACTATATCTATCCTAGAGATATAGTATATCTATCCTATATACTGTATCTTTATAGTTATATTTGTCCTAGAGATGAGACGAACTCAACTCGGAAGCCCGGGCCCGTCGTGGGCTCTGGCTCTTTTCTTGCAAAAAGGTTTCGGGCGAGCTGAGATTCATGATAAAATTTTCATAAACTTATTTACTACTTTTAAGGAAACGTGTGGTTTAGTTATAGAATATAAAAAAACTGTAAAATTTATAGGTATACAAATTTACAGCGATCTTCTTCAGTTCGAGGTTATTGCTTTGTGAGGCTAGCGCTAATTGTCAAATGACTTTAATTTAGTTTGAGATTTCGATTTTCTTTTTTAATTTTTAGATTTTTAGTTTCAGTTGGTTGGTTTCAGATAGAAAGGGTTTTAATTTACTGAATCCCTTGTTTAGATATAAAAGGCCAACTGAGGAGACCACAAAATTTGGCCTTTATTCGACACATATCTCTGGCTCTGGCAGACTCGGGCTCCTATAGTAATCCTATGTATCTCGGGCTTGAGTGGGCTTGGATTAAAATTCTTCGGACTCGGACCTCCAAAAGCGGGCTTGAGCTTATCTCTAGTCTATCACCTTTTTATGTCTACCTTTAAAAGCTATTAAGAATTAATGTTGCTTATGATGATAATCTTTGTGTGTTATAGGACATTTAAAGTTCTTAAATATCCATTTGTTACGGCCCATGTCAAAAAATCCTATTATATTTATATTTTTACTTTAGCAATTTTTTCTCCATTCTTTAATTTTATGTCCCTTATAGATAACTAACTATAATTATAAGATAAATTATGTTCACATCGTTAAGAGGCCTTTAAACCGCGCCATCCTGGATTTTAGATTAAATTTTCGATCTTCGTTTTTTTTTTTTTTTTTTTTTTTTTTTTTTTTTTTTTTTTTGAACTTTGCAAACTTTTAATGATGTATTTATTATTCTGCTGCACGATATTTTTTTTAAAAAGGGTGAAAAATAAAGGGGTCGCTTTATTACATTAGAAGAAATATAGATTGATAATTTTTGGAGCTTCTATGAAATTTTCCTCAAAGCTTTAAAGCAGCATCTGTGAATTTGGGGGTTTTGAATCAGTAATTTAAATCTACACTTTTGTCAGTTTTTGAATTTAATTTTATTACAATTTGAACTGGTGAAAACGAATTTGGATAATTTATCTAACGTAAATCGCACAAAAATAAAAGATATTTAGCAAAAATTTAAAAGCTGACAAATGTATACAATTTAACTAACTTTTAAAAATTACTAACCGCAAAATTATATGGTATAATTTTGTCAGAAAAAATTAAAAGAGAATGTAAATTATCGCCTGCTTTTTATATCTCAAAGTTCTGCTTTGTTGACGTCTTTATATTTTACATGAATCAAAAGATCGGAATAAAGTAAATACCCATCATCAGTAGTTCATTTATGAAAATTAAATAAGGAAGATTAAAAGCATATTTCTAATTCCCCCTTCCCCACCGTCTCCAGCCCCTCGACAGTTATGTCCAGTCGAAGGTGAAAAAGGCTTTTTAATAGTATTTTTTGAGCCTTATATGTGTCATTCTTCATTGCTTTAAAAAAACTCGAATTGACGATCAACATTCTGATGACTAAGTTGATCAATTGCAAAACCTTGTGATAATTTTTTTTTTATCGATATTATAAAGTTTTTCATTTGCTACGTGCATTTGCTGTTTTGTACTCAGTATTAATAGCTTAGGAAGAAAAAAAAAAGTGCCTGGGCGTTGTTCCAAAGAATGAACATAGTATTGAAAAAAGATTCTTGTTTAGATGCGTGCTGCAATGAGGGCGAGGCTACTTTTTTTTTTTTTTTTTTAAGATCAATTACGAACAAAAACTTAGTTCGAGTGCAGTGAGCTGGGATGACACTCTTGAGAGTAGGAGTTAACGATAGTAAGTTTTTTAGGATATGGAACATTTTTTTAAAAACTTACCGCATGCTCTCTGTTTGATATTTTTATTCCATACGGTTTGTTTATGTTTTTTTTTTTTTTTTTTTTTAATTTTTTTTTTTNTTTTTTTTTTTTTTTTTGCAATTAATATCTTGTTTTTTAGATGAATTGCATGTAGTCTTATACGAGTATACCTGAACATGACGAATGTACCTGTTATAAAATCCTCTTTGCCTATTATAATTTCTTTATAATAGGCAAAGTATATACAGTATATACCCTTCTTTTTGGAAGTTTCTGATGATAGTACATAATAAAAATAATTTGATTTCGATATGTTCGTTTCAGAATGAGGCTCTTAAACTTCTATTCGTTTGCACAAATGTTTTTATTTTTTGAAGCTATGTGATTTATAGATCGCGAAACATAATGTAGTTTTTAATTTTTATTTTTTAGTTTAAATATGATAAAAGATATTGTTTTTAGGGTTGCGTTGAAATAAAGTGTGGAATCAAAGCAAGAATATTCATACTATATTTATTATCTCTAAAAGAATAAAAAAAAATTCTGTACTGTTTTTGTTTAAAAAAAATTTTCTGTCAATCTGTGAAAATGTCTTAGCATATTTTTAAAAAATTCATCAAGGCCGTAAAAGTAACGAAAGATAAAATTAGTAGTTAAAAATAGTTTTGAACAATAAAATATTTTAACTGTTATTGCAAATTTTAAAGCATCTTTTTGCTAATAGACATAATTTTTCATATTGATCATAATTTTTCTTTTTAAATGAAGTCTATGTTTCTGGAGAAAAAAAAATTATTTTTACATCTCCCTATTCAAAAAGTGTCAAATTATTTAATTCATTCTGTGTGTCATTTTTTTTTTAAAGTTTACATTAATGCAGACTACATACGTAGATAGTAGTCTTTTTCCACTCCTGGCAAAAAAGTACTTTTTCATGCATACTTAAATACCTGATATATAGTCATAGTTCAGGAGATCAAAATCATTCATCCCATATTAAATATCACGCTGGTATATGTCTGAATTTTGACGTTCGCTTAGATTCTCTCTCTCTCAAAATCATTAAACGTAATAACTTTAAATAGCTTTTTCTTAAATTGTACTAATTTCCGATGTGTAGCTGATGGCTGATTCGTATTCTGTTGTTCTTTATAATTTCATGTGACTTTTAATTATTTCATAGCACGTAATGTTAATTATTTTTTCTCTAAACATTTTCTCCCTTTTTCTTCAAAAAAGAAAAAAATAAATAAAATAAAAATAACAATTTTAAATCCTACTTTATTAAAATTAAAATTTATGTGAATTACTTTTTTATACGTACTGAAATACTTGGTTCATAGTCATAGTTCAGGAGATCAAAATCATTCATCCCACATTAGAACTTGATTGATAAATGTATTCGTTCTCCATAGAAATATCACGCTGGTATATGTCTCAATTTTGACTTTCGCTTAGATTATCTCTCTCTCAAAATCATTAAACGTAATAACTTTAAACAGCTTTTTCTTAAATTGTGCTCATTTCCGATGCGTACGAGCTAATGACTGATTCGTATTACGTTCTTTGTTTAGAACTAAGATGTTACATGTGTTAAAATTATGCTTAATATAATTTAATAAATTTAAATTTTACTGTGAACAATTCTAATAATGATTTTTGATACATTTTTTAAATTTCTAAAATTTTGGTGTAATCATTTTTCCATTTCGGAACTTCAAATTTCCCCCTTGACCTAATTACAAATCCCAATTGAATTTGCCGATGTTCATTTCTTTAGAAGTTGCAAGCAATTCGTCGAAAATTTCATTTCTAAATATTTACTACTTCAATTGAGACCTAAGAAAAATAGTCAAAATTTCTTTCCACAAATTATGTGAGCTAGACATCTTTTAAATGTTAAGAGGCGAGGAGATATAGTTGGCACAAGATTACACTGACGCTCTTCTAAATACGTCACCCATTTACGCAAATCTCGAACAGAAGATGTGATGGATTCCTCTTTAATCGTTTCTTTGCCGTTTTCCAGCAAAACATCTTGAGTNTAGTAGTCTTTTTCCACTCCTGGCAAAAAAGTACTTTTTCATGCATTCTGAAATACTTGGTTCATAGTCATAGTTCAGGAGATCAAAATCATTCATCCCACATTAGAACTTGATTGATAAATGTGTTCGTTCTCCATAGAAATATCACGCTGGTATATGTCTCAATTTTGACTTTAGCTTAGATTCTCTCTCTCTCAAAATCATTAAACGTAATAACTTTAAATAGCTTTTTCTTAAATTGTACTCATTTCCGATGCGTACGAGCTAATGACTGATTCGTATTCCGTTCTTTGTTTAGAACTAAGATGTTACGTGTGTTAAAATTATGCTTAATAGAATATAATAAATTTAAATTTTACTGTGAACAATTCTAATAATGATTTTTGATAGATTTTTTAAATTTCTAAAACTTTGGTGTAATCATTTTTCCATTTCGGAACTTCAAATTTCCCCCTTGACCTAATTACAAATCCCAATTGAATTTGCCGATGTTCATTTCTTTAGAAGTTGCAAGCAATTCGTCGAAAATTTCATTTCTAAATATTTACTACTTCAATTGAGACATAAGAAAAATAGTCAAAATTTCTTTCCGCAAATTATGTGAGCTAGACATCTTTTAAATGTTAAGAGGCGAGGAGATATAGTTGGCACAAGATTACACTGACGTTCTTCTAAATACGTCACCCATTTACGCAAATCTAGAACAGAAGATGTGATGGATTCCTCTTTAATCGTTTCTTTGCCGTTTTCCAGCAAAACATCTTGAGTTTCACACAATAACAGAATGAACGAAGCGGATCACCTGTTATGTCTGTCACCTGTTAAACAATCCAATCTGGAAAAAGGGTTCTTTTTTTCTTCTTTATTCCTCTGTGAGAATAGCTTTTCTCATGCAACTGCTGTTAACTATTAAATCAACTCTCCGAATCCTGGTAGAAAATCTGCAATTATATAATCAATAAAAATATTGTAATTTTAATCGCATTCGGTATTAAACCATGCGGTTTTGGGCCTTATATTTACCATAATTTATTTATTATTTTTTTGCACCTATGTATGATATTTTCACATTTAAATATTTTTTCAATTACAAATATTCAAGTCGCGATGGCTCAGGGGATAGAGCGTTCGCCTTCCAATGAGGCGAACCGGGTTTGAATCCCAGTCGATACGAATCCGGCTTGCATCGACCACAGTGCTGACGTGAAATGTCCTCATTGGTAGACGGATCATCGGTTAGAGTCCCGTTGCCGTCAGTCTAACTGTGGGAGGTTCTCGTGGTCTTCCTCTCCGTGTAACGAAATGTGGATTAGCTCCATCAAAAAGTCCTCCACGAAGGCAAATTTCTCCCAATACTCGATCCAAGAGTTCCCTTGTCATCTGGATTGAGTTCAAAATTACAAGGCTGCGGAATTGAACATTGGTAGTTGTAAACCCATAAAATTGGGTCGGCTGTTCAACGACGGTTATAAAATATAAAAAATAAAACATCAAATATGCGGGACGGGATAGCCTAATTTGTAGGGCTCTGGGCCCATGTCCAAGAGGTTGTGGGTTCGATCCCTACCAGCCAAAGAGTCCCTGTGTAGTAAATGGGGACTGATGCACGAAAAACTGTGGGATAACAAAGTCCTCCATGTTCCCATAACAAATCATACCTCTGGGGGTACTGATCCTTATCTTCTGGATTGGGTTCAAAATTACAAGGCCACGGAGTTGAACACTAGTAGTCGTAAACCCATAATTGGGTCGGCTGTTCAACGACGGTTATAAAATAAAATACCAAATATTCATAACTTTCTTAATTTTGTACTACTGTTCAAAACTTTCGAATTCTTGTAAGCTTGAAAATGTCATTTTTGTTTTCTTTTAACCGCAGGATTACAAAGGTAAGAGTAAAAAACGATTTCTTTTATCAAATCAAAACAAGTTTCCCCTTTTTAAACTTTCACTTTAATTGTTACTTCCTATCTCATATATTTCAAGGAAATTTCACATCGATTTTTCTTGTTTCGAATGAAATAAGTGTTTTTTGGGGGGAAATTTGATGCGCGATAAAGGTTGTTTCCTATTACAGTGCAATTCAACATTGCTCGGTGCTCATCAAATAATTGTGTTACCAAGTCGTAATAACAACTTAATTTGTTGCTGCGCATTATTAACCACAGATGAAAAGTGTTTCATGTCACTCTTTGAATACATAAACAAAAATTGTCACTCATTTGTCATTTTGGTCTCAGACAACAGAAGCGAAATGTCAACCGTATGTGATATTTGCTGCTAGCTTACGTTTTAAGTATTTTTTTTTCTTTCCTTTTTGAATAGAGTAGTATTTATAATTTATACGCCTTGACATTGCATGAAGCTATCGTTAAAAATCTTCAATGAAAATTGTTCTATGCTCATTTGTGAAAAATATTTAAGTATTTATTGTAATCATCGTTAAATAATAAATGAATTATATAAGGTAGAATTTGTGGAACAGTTAATTTTTACAGTTCACTAGTTGTATAAGAAATCACTTTTTTCAGAATTATGATTTGTTCCAAATGTGTTCTGCCACTCTTTTCATATAAATATTTTTTACCAAATATAATAGGAACACATTACAATTTTGCTGAAAAAAAAAATCCTGAAATGTGCTTACTTTTTCTTCCCCATCTTAGCGCTATCTTTTCTTCAACCATTCGAAGAAAATATATAAATCAGTTTGATTTAAACTCGATGCAAATTTATATCTATATATATTTAACTAACTGCATTATCTTGTTTTTAAAAAAATATCAGGAATTTAAAAGTACAGAAAGCTGAAATATTTAAAAAAAAAAAAAAAAATTAAGCGAGATTGTTCCTTCATCTCAATGACTAAAATCAATCAATAATTTTCACTTTTTGGCATATTATGAGCCCCGAGAATGCAGCTTTGGAGTATATGTCAAATATTGAAAAATTTATACTAAAAACCCTTCGCAAAATTCTGCCTTTTCTTCATTTTGACATTTGGCGCCATTTTCATAATCATACAAGACCGGTTATGAATATCTCTTAGAACACAGGTTCCCAAATGGTGTTCCGGAAAACCCTAGGGTTCCGTGAAAGGGTCATGGGGGGGTTCCGACTGTAAGGAATTTATTTTAAACAGTAATTAATTTTTTAAATATTTAATTGTATTTATATTTAACCAGTAATCCATAATTAAGTTATTATTTCAGTTATTCTTATGAAATTATTTAAATTAAATGCCAATGAAAAAATAACAAAATTGAAAAAGAAAATTCTAGTGTTCCAAGAATGTTTATAAAAAAAATTTCATCAGCATTTCTCATTGAGCTTTGCAAAAGAAAAGGAAAAAAATAACTAATTCAATATTAAACATGTTTTTCTAATAATTGTTTCAACATTAATAGTTTTTCGAAATCCATAATTTAGATAATTGCTAATTTTATTCATTTTAAGCTTATGCATACACCAACGAATTCTACTATCTTATTTAAAAAGCTTTAATTGATGCAACAATGGTCAAAAATATAAGTTGCATTAAATATTTTAAAAATAATTCATGAACTTTTTTAGGGTTAGTATATTTGCAATTGCTTAATGAACTTAATTTATTAATTCGGGGGTTTCTCTATAAGAAGCTCGGTAATTTAGAGGGTTCCGTAAAATTGGGAACCGCTGTCTTAAGAAACTTTGATGGCAGAGCCTGCGACGAACAGCCTTTAAATATTCGAATAAATAAATTCTATTATAGAATTTAACTACCCAAATGCCTAACTGATAGATGGAATAAAGAAAATGTGATGACAGTACGCATTAACAGGCAAATCTTCCTTGATTTATGAGGTAAAGAAAATTAAAAATATGGTATGCTGAGCTGGTTAATAATCTGAAAATGCATCACATCTATTAAGGTGCGATTTTTAATATATGAGAGAAATTTATGCCATTTAAAATTAGATCTGTCTGATTATTATGCTCATGAATATTTCTTGCATCAATTCGAGTTTTCAGGCTGTTGTCGGTATCAATTGTCTTATAATTTGTTTATTCATTGATTCGCGATTGATTGAGAATGATGTCAGAAAAGAACTTGATAGTCATCGCAGACAATGTTTCTTTTACTCTTTTTTATTCTTCAGAATTGTTTTTCTAATCCAAACAGGACGAAAAGAAGTGATTCTTTCCGTCCTAATTTCCTAGAAGTGGTCGTCTCAGCATTTTTAAGGGAACTCCTTTAAGTCGATTGAGGAGGATGCGTCATACCACGACATTTTTGGCGCTGGAGTTGTTTTGCTTCCTCTCAGATTTGCTAAGGATACTATTTTTTTCCTCCATTGCCCCATCCTTTCCTTTCTAACTTAACAGTTTATATTAAGTGCTTTGATTTCGTCGGCAAAAATTCTGATATTTTTTTTCTTCCTAACTTTCGTGGAATGGTTATAACGACGGAATGTGTCACTTTATTTTTCTGAAAGTGTTGAAATTTGGTGGCAGTTTGACGTCAAATGACTTTGCGTGAATGTTATATTTTTCACAATTTAATTATGTTTATGTTTGTGTCCGTTTTATCAACAGCGCTAGCTAATACTATCTCCTAATGAGCATGCTTGTGTTTGTTTTCTGAACTTTCATATTATAGGATTTTCTGAATTCAATGTTCATTTTGTTTGTTTTATTTTTCTTAGAAAATTTCATAGTTAAAACTGTTTACTAAGTAGTTTGTTCTTCGAATGCTCTGTCGTCATATAATATAACGCTATTCTATTATTAATTTTTAGTATTATTAATTTGTAACTGTTATGAATGACTGTTGAGTTAGTTATTGTTTAGCTAGTGCGGTCTATGCTAATTTTTAAAATTTCGCCCACTGTCAAAATGAATAAATAATTAAATGATTTTAATGGTTTCATAACGGTGCAAAAACAGTTGTAAGTTCTTTACAAATTTAAATAATTTTTAAACTATTTAAACTAGTTGTCTGTTATTGAACTTAAGACAATTCTTTTCAGCGATGTTGTATGTATAGTTAAAAATTAAAGCTTTACTTAGATACATATTTTTCTTACTCGGCGCCAAAGAAAGTCCTCATTTTTTCCCCCTCGTTGGCAACAAATAATTGAAATATCAAGCATGTGAGCTGTCATAAGCATAANAATAATTAAATGATTTTAATGGTTTTATAACGGTGCAAAAACAGTTGTAAGTTCTTTACAAATTTAAATAATTTTTTAACTATTTAAACTAGTTGTCTGTTATTGAACTTAAGACAATTCTTTTCAGCGATGTTGTATGTATAGTTAAAAATTAAAGCTTTACTTAGATACATATTTTTCTTACTCGGCGCCAAAGAAAGTCCTCATTTTTTCCCCCTCGTTGGCAACAAATAATTGAAATATCAAGCATGTGAGCTGTCATAAGCATAAAAGCGTGAACGTATTTGTTTACTAATTTCTGAATGAAAATTCTTTTTTTGCATGGACAAAAAGGAAAAAAAGCTGAAACAAACTGAGATAAGTTGCGAAAAAATGAAACGTTGTGAGCGAATTACAGTTCCTTTTGAAAGTCCAGAAAAGTTAAGAAAATTTTTAAAAGTTATGGCAACACAGATTCTTAATTTTAGTGGCAGTAAAAGTAATTTTCTGGATTTTTGATGCTTCAAAATTGTCCGCATGTAATAAAGATTCCCATATTGTACCCACAGGTTGTGTTGGAAAGACCGAAACATTAGTATTTTGACTGGTTTTCAATTTCGAATGCAACAAGTACAATTCGAATACAACAGTTACATTTCGAAAGTAACAAGTTCTTTATTAGTATCAGCTGTTCTTTATTAGTATCAGCTGTGTTAATGAGTTTTCCAAATAAAAATAAGTTTTTATGCTCATTTTCAATAAATACCATATTTACTTAAAATTTTAATTTCTATTCATATTAATAGTCTATTTTATTTTTTCTTTTGTTTTACATTTTAAAACTAATAATTTTATACGAATTGTGCATGTTAATTAAATATGAATGTTGATAATGGCGATATTTGCCTTCGAAATTTTTAGCTTCAAAAATACCACTAATTTCTGCACCATCAACGTGAAATTCCTATTGTTTTTCAAATTTGTGTAATAAATGCTGGCTATACAACAAATTATGTATCTTTGACTTAAAACGAGAATTTTGGGATATACGAAAGTATGTTGTGCTCCCCCCCCTAAAAAAACGAAAAATAATGGACCACTTTGAATAACTTTTGATCTAGTGATCAGATCTTGTCTTTCTAGTTCTTACGTTTTGAGGGGGTGATCTCAAATATGCTTATTAATTAGTGCAGACGATATTTTAAGTTGCTAAACCAGGCACATATAACGTACTTTCTCTGAATAAACAAGCGAAAAATAACTTTTAGTAAATATTTATTTTATTTAATAACAGTCGAAAAAATTATGAAGTGAAAGGTATGAAATTTTTTTTATATCATTTTAAAGATTTTATTTTTTCATCGCAAAATACAAAATTTGAGTAAAATCGGTCGAATAGTTCCTGAGAAATCGAATTTTAAATATACGACTTAGAAGTCATCGTGAACTCTTCAAATACTATGTACTAAGTAGAAAGCCTAGAGTAGTCAATTCAGCTCTCGACGCTTAAGTGTTTGTGAGTTAACCAATATGGTTTAAGTTTTTAGTTTCCAAATTATGTTCCAATTACTTTTCCCCCCTTCTTTTTGTGAAAGTACTAGAAAGAAGAAAAAAAATCATGAATTTTACATTAGGCCTGCAGTAGTGAGTCATAAGGGAGTACTTTTCTGGCTGGAGATAAACAATTTTCGAAAGTGCCGTAAAAGTTGGTGGAATGTAGCCTATAACTTATCAATGGAATGCTAAAAGGAAACTCTTATTTACTTCTTGAAAGCTGTTGAAATAGTTTCATCTTTCTTCAATTGCAAATCGTCAATGATGTATCTGTAACATATCAATCGATTCATTTAATAAGAATGTCTACCAATCACGATATTTTTGTTAAAGGGAAAGAATTTAAAAAAAAAAAAAATGATTTGGTGGCAGGTTTGCGGCGGATAAAACTGGGTTTTAGTTGTTGTGATATAGTAAATGACCGGCTGGAATTTTTTTTTTTTCAGTTCGATTGTTTTGATCTCGTCGCTGATATAGCCTTTCTGACGTCCAATCTGGTGTTGACGCATTCCGTCTTTCGTCTAGAGACTATTAAAACTTTTTTTTTTCCTTTTCAAATGCATCGTTAAATTAGTGTGGATCTTGCAGATTTGATGAAAAACTTACACGATTTCTTAAAGGAGTTAAATAACTTGAAATAACAGTACCTTTCAGGTATATCTCGCTTTCAGCTATAGACAACTCTTTCTGCCGATTTATCATTTGGGGAGAAAAATCATTTGAGTCAATACTATGAAGAACCTCATTTTAAGATAGCGATTTTTAAAAGTGTTTTTAGTGATTAACGCAGCGATTTTTAAAAGTGTTTTTAGTGATTAACGCTGCTACTACGTAAACAATATTAAGAAAGGTTTCGATATAAGCAGGGGTCTGTCCAGACATTTTGTGAAAGGTCCGATTTTCGTGAAATGGTGAAAAAATTACATTCTTTCAACCAGGGTCCCGCTTTTATGAATTTGTGCAAATAGGGTCCGGTTATTGCAAAAAACTTTTTCAAGGAGTTTTTAAATTGTAAATAGTTACAACATTATGCGCAGCACTGTAAAATTATAATAAAAAAAATTAAATTTTCAAAAATAAACAGCAATTGCTGCTTCTAAAATNTAAACATGCCTTCAAAATAAAATACAGTTGCACCAAAAAATAAATATAAAGTGATTTAACATTACTAGAACAATAAATTAATGGGAACCCTCAGCTTGTTTCTTTGCAATGAGATGGTTCCATCTGAGGGTAATCGTTTTAAAACGTTAAAAAAAATTATGTCACTACCTTCGGGAGCAATTTTTTTTTAATAAATAAAATAATGGAACACAGATATTTTTAATTTTTGGTATAAACCAAGGAATTTAAATTCAGTTTCAATGAAATGTGCGGCCCGGTACCATTTGATCCACGGACCGGTACCGGTCCGCGGACCGGGGGTTGAGGAACACTGCGTTAACGGACCCAAATTTCTTCTAAACAGACCCCTGATAAGTATGTCACTATTTGAAAAAAAAGAAAAAGTTATCAGTCACTATATTGCTTCAATCCTTTTAATTGTCAAGAAATATTTACCAAATTAAAGTGCAAAATTCCTCTCAGATCATTAACCTTAGCAGTTAAAAAGTTAACAATTGAAAAGAAATTGTGAACGGACGACCATCGTTTGACCGACGTAAACGATTTTTTTTTTAGATTGTTGTGATCTCGTCGCTGATATAGTCTTCTGACGTCCTATCCGTTGACGCATTCTGTCTTTCGTCTACAGACTATTGAAACCTTTTTTTTAATAAATGCATCATTCCTTAAATATTGTCAAATTTGTAGCTATGATGAAAAACTTAAAACGCTTTCTTAAGAGTTAAAAAATCTTAAAATAACAGTACCTTTCAGGTATATCTCGCAAAGTTTTATCTCTTGTTTAGCTATAGATAACTCGTTTTGCTGATTCATCACACTTGGGAGAAAAATCATTTGCGCCAATATTATAAAAAACCACATTTTAAGATAGTGTTTTTTTTTTTTTTTTAAGTGTTTTTATTGATTAACGCTACTATTACATCAACAAGATTAAAGAAGATTTTGATATAAGTATTTCATTATTGGGAAAAAAGTAGCTTATCATTATATTGCTTCAAGCCTTTTAATTGTCAGGGAAATAGTCAGCAATTAAAAGTGCAAAATCTCTTTCATACCATTAACCTCAATATTAAAAAGGTTCGCTGTTGGAAAAGAATTGTGAACTGACAATCATCTGCTGACCAACGCCAACGATATTTATTTTTTTATTTTATTTATGCAGCAGCAATAAAAGGAGTTGTATTGCTTTTTATTAACCAGTTGGTCCATTTATGCTTGTTTTAATTTTTTTTTTGATTTGTTATTTTGCAATATTTTTTATTGTATCGCCCATTTGAATTTTTGAAAATATTTTTTTCCCTTTCGTCTGCGTAATTTAAGAATGGTGTTACAGAAATTTAAAAAAAATATTTTTCCGTGTTTATTTTTATTTTACTAATCAATATTTTTATTCTACTAATTGTAAACTATCAATGTAATTTGTTAAGTAGTAATTTTCTTTTTGCAATATTTTTTAATTTTTTATGCATCTCATGTTAGGGACGAAGCTCCATCTTCTATCATTTTGCATAGAAATGATGAAAAAACTCAAAGTATGATATCTAAAAAAATTTTTTTTTTATTAAAGTTATTATATTTTTTAAAACCCAAAGTTTACTAAATTACATTCTGAATGAACCTGCAGTAATGTAATGCGTCTCTGAATTTTAAACACATTATTTTAAGTACGTTTTTTAAACTGATGGTTTTTTAGGTACATGTTCGACGAACTTATCAAATTTTTCCATGGGGGAAATTGTTTGTAGTAGCTATAAGCACTAGAATAAGCTCAATTTAAATTTTGTTGGGTTAAACTTAAAAAAATTGTGGGGCCCCTCAAATAATGGATGTAGTTCACTTCATTGTTTCACTATCTTACCTAGATTCTGTTACACCATCAACTTTTGACAAAAAAAAATAAAGCTAATTCTGGCTCTTGTGCCTTTTAAACTCAACTTTTAAACTAACGGTAATCATATTTGCTGATTAATCTTATAAAAGCAAATCACATTTTTGGAAAATATTATTTTTTTGCATTGCTTGTAAAGTTTAAGTTAACTTTGTTTAGTTATATATTTAAAATGTTTTTTTTTTAATATATATATATTTTTTTTGCTGCAGGTTTGGAAGCAAAAAGAGTGTTTAAAGATGAATTTGTCTGAATGATATTTCTGAGTTTTTCTACTGCTATGGCACATAGTTTAATAGTGTGCACAGTAGATGCTCATCAACTTGCTGCATTGGTTAGGAACAGAAATGATAATGTAAGTATTTTAATTATTACAGTTGACCTATAAACAGTTTTGTGACAGTTGACCTAAAAAATAGTGAATTTAAATTTTTTGAAATAATATAAGGTGTTATCGTGACACTATCCATAATGTATTATGTTTATAAAATATTATATCTGATGTTTTTTAACAGGGGTCTGTTTAGAAGAAATTTGGGTCCGTTAACGGACCCTTCACAAAATATCTTATTTCATAAAAATGGACCCTTCACAAAATATTTTAACTTAAAAACGGACCCTTCACAAAATATTTTATCTTTTAATCAGACCTTTCTCAAATTTGTTTATCTTCATTATTGTTTTGTTAATCGAATAAACCCTTCCCAGGGGAGTGGGGGGAAAGAAAGACAGGTAAATGAACTAAGTTTTGACTTCAGCAGACGCTTCTTCCTTTTTTCGTCCGAAATGAATATTCTGCGTTCCGCAGTATAGGCTAAATACCAAATATTTGTATGTTGCATCTCTAATTTAGTAGCAGAAATTGCAGTTTATTTTTTAAAATTAAATTTTTTTAATTTTAATTTTACAGTGTTGAGCTTAATCTTGTATCTCTTTACAATTTAAAAGCTCATTGAAAAAGTTTTTTGCAATAACAGGCACCCTATTTGCACAAATTCACAAAAGCAGGACCCTGGTTGAAAGAATTTAACTTAAAGTTTATTTTACATTCACAAATTACGAGTAATTTTTCACAATTTTACAAAAACGGACCTTTCACAAAATGTCTGGACAGACCCCTGTATAAGGTTCTATATATGCAGTTAAACGATGTGAGATTCCATATGTATTTTTATGGTGCCCATCTTTTATTGCTTGCTTTCTCCTGTATCTGCCAATACTGCTTTCTTCTTAGGGCATCTGTATAGTACTGTAATTTTTTCTGAAATTATTGACTGAATTTAATGTTTTCCACAGTATTCTATTGTGTATCAGTTATTTATTTTTTGAAAAATTAGTATCAATGTTTAATTATTTATAACAGCATTATAATAATTAAGAGCACAATTTTCTTTTTTTTTTTTGCAGGTATGATTAAATTTATAGATTTAATTATAACAAATAAAATTAAATCTATGCTGGTCTTTGCATATTTAAAATTTACAGAAAAGATCTTCCACTACTTTGATGACTTTGCTTATGAAAGTCAATCTTAATATGAATATTTCTTTTCATGAAATTGATAACCTTTTTATTTTTTAGGCATTGATACTTGATGGCCGATCGTTCTTGGAATATAATGCATCTCACATAGTTAATGCTATTAATGTTGGATGTGCTAAATTGATGAAAAGACGTTTGCAACAAGAGAAAGTAAGATAATGCCTGAAAGTTTTTTTGTTTTTTAGCACAGCAATATAATTAAATATATGATAATAATAGTTTGCCAAATATGAAATACGTATTTAAAGAGAAAAAAAGTGAAGCATTCCAAATGCTTTATCTTTAAAAACAGAAATTTTTTCTCTCTTTATGCTATCATTTTTTAAATTTATAATATCTTGTCTTGACTTTTTATTATGTCGTTAAATGCTAGGACACATTTCAAAGTCATGGAAAACGAAGCGAACTATATAGCAATCTTTATGAGCCTTAGTGAGCAAGGGTTATAAATTGTTATTAATAATTTGTTTTAATTTGTTCAAACTTTAAAGCATTATTCTTATACGTTATTTTTATTGTTTAAAGTCAAAAAGAAAAAAGTAGAATTCAATCATGCCAGCATATAACTTCTACAATGGAAAACATACTTTAAAACCAATTTGTGTAGTTACGGCTTAGCCCCTATATTGAGTTCGGGATAAATAGTTAAGTGATATTTTTGATGAATATTTTTTTTATGTTCATGTCTTAAGCATTTAGAAGATAAGAGAGAGAAAATTTTAGAAGTTTTTAAGTCTGTGATTATATAATTTTTTTTTTCTTCGAATGCCTACCTGAGGAATGACCTTTTGTCATACAGGCATCTGAAGGGCAGATTTGTTGGCCACTCTTTCAGGGACACCATATTAGGGGGGCCAACACTGCTCCCACAGTAAGGACAGAGAAGGAAAGAACATCCATACCTTGCCCAGGATTCGAACCCAGAACTTTTCTGATGCAAGGGCAGTTTCCTGACCCTTACAGGCTTATATCAGGGTTGGGTTTTTGCCGTCAAAAACTGGTTTTTGACATGACAGTGGTAAAAACCGTGTTTTTACCGGTAAAAACTGTAAAAAACCTACAGTTTTCTTTAATTTAATGCATATAGCAGGCAATATATTATTTTCACATAATTGCCTTAATAAACGAATATTGTAAATGATTGCTATTGATTTTGCAACTATATACATGAATTCTTATAGAAGGATATACATTCATATAGAAATATTGTAATATGCTTATTGAAAATATTGATACTTACTTTTATCATTATAGCTTGATTTGCAAAGGATTCAAAATTTTGCACTTCTTAATTGTTAGAAATAAACAAACAAACAAAAAAGCTTAGAACTATTATTAAATTCAAGAACTAAAAAGAGGAATTTAAAATTTGGCATTTCTTAAATATTAGAAATAAGCTAAACAAAACTTTCAAAGCTTGTAACTACTAACAAGAATGACTTGACATTCTTCAGTAATGTAATATGCCAAACAAAACGATGCTTGGAAATGTTGAAAATTTTGTTTAGCATCATAATATTTTACTTCAAATAGTATGTTTTGATATAATCAAGTTGGGAAAATGCAAGAATCTGTTCTTAAATGTCTTTTAACAATTTTTTTTTTCTAATTTTACTGCCCAAAAATGAAATAATTTTAAATCATAAGCAGTTAAACTCAAAAATACAGTTTTACCAAAACTATGGGTTTTTTGACATGACGGTAAAAACCATGGTATAAACCGGTAAAAACCGTCACGTGTCAAAAACTTGCCAACCCTGGCTTATATAAAACATTGTTTTAAAAAAAACTGAAATATTTTTGTTATCCTTACACATTATAGTTAGAGCATTTTAGAATAAAGAGCATTTTTTTACACATATAGAACATTTTACAAAAAAATGCAAAATGTTCTATCTTTTTTAGATTATGAGAGTTCCAAGTACATTTAGTAAAATATTTTCAAGTTTGTAAGTTATTTTATTACTTTTTTCTTATATTTTTTTGGCTCAATTGTGAAGTTAGAAATAAATGAAAGAATTATAAGTAGTAAAATTAAAAATTTGATTTGATAAAAAAAATTTAAAATTTACCAAAGGTTTAAATTTGATTTGAATTAATAATTGTAATATGGTCTCTGTTAATAAAACTTTTAATTTGATTTATTGCTTTTTTAGTTAAGTATTGAAGATTTCCTAGCTCAAAACTGCCACTGGAATGTTCATAGGAATGTAAATATAATTGTCTACGATCAGAATACATGTGACCCAAAATGTTTACCACCAGACAGTTTCATGGGAGTATTTCTTCAAAAACTTTTACCTGTTTACAAGAATGTCAGCTTTTTGAAAGGTAAAAAATATATTTTACGCTAAAATGCATTCAAGTAAATTTTTTTTGTTCATTTTTTGGGGGTAAGCAAATAGAGTCAACGGTATATCTTTTTATAATTTACTTAGATATACAATCTAAATTATTTTTCTTATACACGGTACTCTGGGGGGTAGGGAGACCTATATGACTTAAAGTTTATCATAAATCCTAACAGTAATCTGTTACTGTTTATAAAAAAAAAAGTCAAATTTAACAAAGTTTTAGATGTATATAATATATTAGTACTATGTCCTAAGTAAAAAGGTTATGAGAATTCTTCTTCTACTTTATACTTTACAAAGCTAAGTTTTGTTCAATTGCAGTTCTAAAGAACAAATATTCACAAAAATAAATATTGAGAAAAAGCTATACTGAGCTTAATTCTATGATATGAAAAGCTATGTAATAAAGAGCAAGCTTGTTCATCACACTAAACAAAGTCATAATATCTTCAAGTGTGGATTAATTTTCTTGTAGCACTAATTTCTTATCTTGTAGCTCCCTTATGCATTATATTATTAATAACTTCTTAATTACAATTATAGTATTACTTTGAAATTTTAAGTATTGTTTCTATCAACTGTGTTTTTATTCCCTCCACTTACTTTAATAGCCTCTGTTTCTTCCTTAATCTTACACATTACATATGAAATATACATTATGTTTAAAATAAATTTTATGCTGCAACTAAAAGTTATATAGCTGTGGTGCCATGGTATTATTTTAACCTTGTAAAGGTGGCCACAGCTTTGAAAAGCTTGAGAACCCCTGTTCTAATTAAAAAGGATTTTTTACAAACATCAGATCTGAGCCGTGATGTCGCGGGATAGAGCATTCGCCTTCTAATGAGGTGAACCGGGTTTGAATCCCAGCAATGGCTGGTCGATGCGAATTCCCCATCCGACTTGCACCAAGCACAGTGCTGACGAAAAATATCCTCAGTGGTAGACGGATCAGGGGTTAGAGTCCCTTTGCCATCAGGCTAACCATGGGAGGTTTTCGTGGTTTTCCTCTCCATGTGACACAAATGCGGGTTAGCTCCATCAAAAAGTCCTCCATGAAGGCAAATTTCTCCCAATACTGGATTGGGTTCAAAATTACAAGGCTACAGAGTTGAACATTAGTAGTCGTAAACTAAAAAAATTGGGTTGGCCGTTCAACGACGGTTCTAAAATAAAATAAAACATTAGATGTGTGTAAAAAAGCCTATTTTGCTTATGTTTTGTAAACTCATCCTGCGGACTGTAATGTTGGCGCATTACACTTAGATTTAATTTATCTTGCATACATTCTTTTCAACATTTTAATAATGCAGTCAGTTTAGTACTTTTTGTTTAACTTTTGTGTGTTTCATCTTTTGGTTATTTCAATAAAATTAAGCCTTCAGTATTTAATTTCTTTTTAGTTTATCGATTTTCAAAATTCATTCTTAATTTTAACCGAACTATTTTTTTACCAACGCAGTTGACCACCATTGTCCGCAATCTCCCATTTTTTAATCTGGTTTTTATTAAATCATATTATTAACATTTTGTTTTGTTTTTATTTATAAACATATTTCTCAATTATGTTTAAAATTTTTATGTCAAGCTTTCAAATTGTCCTGGCTCATGAATTATATTTTATAAAATTTTAATATTAGTGTTATTTTATTTAGTTTAATTTTTTTCTTCAAAATATTACTGCCATTATTATTCAGTTTCGAAAATGTCTTAGAATTTTTTATTTTTGAATACATTTAAAGATTTGTAAAATAATATTATTTTTTTTCTAAAAATTCAAAAAGTGTGTGATTATAGAATTTTTTTTTTTTTCAATGCACTATTTTCTCTTTTAGTGTGTTTAATTATTTATATATTTTGTAATTATTTGAAATATTTTCATCAGGGTTGGCAGGTTTTT
Source organism: Parasteatoda tepidariorum (assembly GCF_043381705.1). Classification (NCBI taxonomy): domain Eukaryota; kingdom Metazoa; phylum Arthropoda; class Arachnida; order Araneae; family Theridiidae; genus Parasteatoda; species Parasteatoda tepidariorum. The sequence goes on along the minus strand of NC_092211.1, from coordinate 26,323,712 downwards.
GACATGTGACAGTTTTTGACAGTTTAATCCATGGTTTAAACCGTCACGTCAAAAACCTCACTGTCAAAAATGTCGAAAATGTCAAAAACCTATATTCATATGTGAAATTTAATTAATACATAAAATTTATATATTTTTTAAAGGATAGTGTTTCTAAATATGTTCTAGAAAAAATAAATTTAAAATTTTGAAGAAACTCCTATATTTTGAATAGTAACCAAAATCT
>NC_092211.1:26096064-26320516 GCF_043381705.1 Parasteatoda tepidariorum | reverse complement strand
TATCAAGTTTGTATTTATACAACATAACTTGTAAGCTCCTTATAAATATAAATATTAGTTATATGTTCCTTATATGTCAAAAATGCATGGTAATAAACTTTTAATTTTCTTAAATATCAAAAAAAAAAAATTTTTTTTCCTTCAAAATATAAATATTTAAACAATTTTTGTGCAAAATTTTTCTGCACATGCATTTGAATATAAATTTCTGAGATTTTAAATCTGTTATTTTACCTTAAATTTAATTAAAAAATATTTTAAAACCTGCTGATTACCTATAGTATAATTAAATTTCAATGTAATGCATGGCAACTGTTGGTAGTTTTGAAGTTTATATATTTTCTTGGCAAACTTCAGTTTTTGACGTTTTCGACGGGTTTTTGACAGTTTAAACCAGTATTATACCCTTGTCATGTCAAAAACCACTTTTTGACGTCAAAAACCCAACCCTGATTTTCATTCAACTAAAAAATCTAATGTGTCAATAATAAAATTTAATTGTCTACCCAGATCAACCTTTGTAAAATTATGAACTAGTGTTTATTGTCAATGATGGACTAGTGTTTATTATGAACTAGTGTTTATTTATTGATTGCAAAAACAGATATTTATTTCTATATCCTTTATGAGCATAATGTAAAAACTTAAATTTGAATGTATTTTTTATACAACACAATGGCACATATTTTAATAAAAAGTTACTTTTAATTATTTAATTTATTTGCAATATCTTGAAAGTAAAAAAAAATTTAAATTAGTTTTTCACATAAACCACAAAAAAACACTTGCAAGAGACTTAAGTAAATTAATGTCAGGCTTATTAAATAGTTAGTCAGGTTACAAATGTTTTGATAATTTTAATAATAATTTAGTACTTGATCAAGAGAACTAATATTTACAGGTGGTCAGGTTCTGCAACTATATAAGCAGTAGCGCTTTAACAAGATAATATGATGTTTGTTAACCAAATCATATTATTTTGTTAAATTTTATCTTTGCATTTTGTTAACTTTATTATGATTTTTTTCTTTTCCTTTTATTGTATTTTCCTTTTGTTGTATAAACTCAATTCTGTCCCCCCCCCCCAAAAAAAAGACTTTTTTACTTTATTTTTTCTGTGTTTGTTTCTATCCTTTATCTATTGTAATGCATTAAATTATTTTCTAAATACATAAAAAAATGTTTTAAACACTGTAAATTTTGGTTTCATTACCAGAATTCATGTTAAAATATTAGTGTAGTATTAATATTAATACTATGTATTTAATATTAATACTATGTAGAGCTATAATATAATTATTAATATTAGTATTAATATTATGTAGAGCTATTGTATATGTTAGTGGATGAATGATTTAAGTTGCATTTTAGTCATTTTAGGTAAATTGAGAAAAACTTTATGCATTGACATTAGGAACTAACGATCATACTATTCCTGTCTTAGTGTTTACACATCTATTTTAATGCTAGTTTTTTTTGTAATTGCAGGTGGGTTTCTGGAGTTTCAAGCAGCATATCCCCATTTGTGTCAAGATGAAAGAGCTAAATTAGGGCCTTTGACATCATTGTCTCAACCGTGCCTTCCTATAACTAATCATGGGCCCACAAGAATTTTATCTTTTGTATATCTTGGGTCCCAGAATGATGCTCTCAATAAGGAAATTTTAAAAGTGAGTCTTAAGTATTTTTAATTATTTTAATGTAGTTTTCTGAAAAATGCATTTAAGGCCTGATTCTGTTTTAAATAATATTTTTGAAGATCTTTATGAATTTATCAGTGTGAATTTTTTAATTGTATCACAAAGAGACACAATATAGATGTAATCATTAAAAAAAAATCACAAAAAATGTATTTTAATTGCATCTTAGAGGCTATCATGCTTTAATTCAATGAGAGATGGATAAATTTGTCACAAACTAGACTTAGAGTATACAATTTATTTGTGATTCGTATAGAATGTTATGTTGCATTTGTATCATTATAATGACCAAATGAAATTAGAATTTTATGTCCGTTCTATTCCGTTTCAGGCTCCTGAAAAAAACCTATTGCCACTTTATCAGTAGTACCTATTACCATAATTGAGTATCTCTGACGTAAAAAATAATTCATTGATTTTTTTTGTTGTTGACCCACAAAACGGAGTAATGCCTAAATTTTTACTTTAAATTTCGTTGTATTAAATTATCAGTATAGAAATTATATGTAATTAATAAAACATGTTTTCTGTTTTTATTTTATTTTATTTATTTATTTTTTTGTGTGTTTTTTTGGTGTCAAAGAATTTTAGATGAGGTGAATTTTTTACAGTTAGCCATTTTGTGGCTGTGTTTTAAAGTTGCTTCATTGTTTTTTCAAAACATTTTATAGTTGCTTCGTATGCCAATTTAATAATCATAATTATTGTATTTTACTCGTTTACTTAATGAGTTTTCTATCTAATCTTTTTGTTATTTAATAACTGTGTTTTAACTTCATTAAGTGTGCGTTAGCTGGAATGTATTTTGGAAATTTTATTAACAACCGTCAAGATTAGTGCATTTGTCATGAATGACATCTAGTCTGTGAAGATTAATTTTTAAATCTTTTATCACATAAATTTTTTTTTAAAAAATTCAATTAATGTTATCTTAAAAATTAGATTAAGCATTTGAACTTGTGAAACAACACATATGAAGTACTAGAAAAGGCTTTTTTTTAAAAATATTTTTGGTAACTATATATTTAAATATAAGGATTGTGAGATTTTGTATTAAAGCTTGTATTAATTAGCCATAATTTTTATGATTTAATGACTGAGTGTGCTTAAGTGTACATTTTTTGTAATAAAATCTAAATTACTATTTCAGCATTATAACATTACATATCAACTGAATGTGAGCAATAATTGTCCAAAACCAGATTTCATTCAAGAATCTAATTTTATGAGAATTCCTGTGATTGATAATTATAGCGAAAAACTCTTGCCTCACTTCTCTAAAGCATTTCAATTTCTTGGTAATTATCAATATATTTTTATGTACCTTTTTATCATTTCTTTCTTTTATTTTAATATTCTAGAGGTTAGAATGTACTAATAGGCTCCTTAACCCCCAAACACTGCTATGGAATCTTTTATAGTTTGATTTGCTCACTACTACATTAAAGCCATTTAAAATCTGTTCTCACGTAAAAATGTGTAACAGGGTGCGTAGCGTTTTTAAAAAGTGCTTAAAGGTGCTTATTTCTGTTTTTTTAAAAGCCCTTAAAGGTGCTTTTTTCCATGGATGTTTTTTAAAAGTGCTCAATTTTCCCTTTTTCAAAATGTGATATTTTTCTTTACCATGTTGATTTTCGCCACAAATTATGCAAAAAGACATTGTCCTATTCAACGTTTTCACAATTAATTCAACCCTAATCTATTTCGGCGTACCGCTGGTCTGTAGTGTATGTATATACTGATACCGTACTAGCATATACTGAGCTCTGAATTCAGTGGTAAGGATTTTTTACTCTCATGTGTAACCCTGCTGCATTTTGCAAGAGATTCTCAATTTCAGACTTCATTTTCTGCCCTCTGTAATAGAATCGAAAAATCTAATTTTTCGCCCTCTGTAATAGAATTGCTTGAATTTTTGCTGATTACGGAAACCAACTAAACATTGTCAATTTTTTTTCTCTATGAGTGATAGAAAATTTCCTTTCTCTTGTTAATTTCATCATTTGTGCGCCATCGTCTTCGTCACTGTAAATAAAACCGGATAAAACCATCAACTGTCAAAAACTTGCCAACCCTGTCTAATTATGATAGCTTTCAAATTGCTTAAAACTATATTTTGAATGCTTGAAAAGTGCTTATTTTTTGTTGAAAAATTTGGCTACGCCTGTGTAACAAGGTGCAAAAATGTGTAACACCTGATTTAAGAGTGATTTTCTAGGAATTACAAAAAATGGATCAAATTTTCAGTCACTATATTGGAATGAACGGTTTAGTTTGGATGTTCTAATAGGTATTAAAATGACATGTTGTCTATGGAACAGCAAAAAGTGACATCATATATCAGTCACAGAGTATTAATAACGGCATTTGTACAAAAGACCAGTATAAAGATGAATAAAATGCTGATTTTAATTGATTTAATTTGCTTGAAGAAACATTTTTTATGAAAAGTTTGCATCCTATAAAATTTATTCAAAGCTGAATAAAAATAATTTTAAGAAATAATATCTGCAAAAAAGTTGAATTTTAGGAACTTATTTATCAGTTAGGGTTGAGCTGAATTGTTTGACGCAGTAAGGGCATAAAATATACTTATGAGGAATGGATATATGATAGTGCAGTGATATAGTGTATTTCTCTTTTTACAATTTCAATAACTTTTTAGAAGTTCTATTAAATTGAGTCAGTAATCTATTACCCTGGTTTTATAGTTAACTTTATGCCTACCTTTTTGAACTAAATTCTGGTAAAAATGTTAAAAGTTATGAGAGTTAATTATTTGCCTGCATTTATTAAAACTTTTTCTCTTTACTGTTGCAGACAAAGTTCGAGAATCTGGTGGTTGCGTTCTAATTCATTGCCTAGCTGGGATTTCTAGATCTGCAACTGTTGCAATTGCATATGTTATGAAAACTCTTAAAATGTCTTCTGATGAAGCCTATCGGTAAATAATTTTTATTTTGTTTAATTACATTATTTTTTGTTTTTAAATAAGCATGAAGTTTTACTTTTTATTCATGAAATTCCAATGTTCATTGAATTTCAATTTCTATTGAAAAAATTTTTGTTGTTGTGTTTCATTAGAATTTGTTATAGATTTAAATTATGTAATGGTTTTGTTTATGAAATATTCATGTCAAAATGCTAAATTTCATCTTGCAGGGATGAGATTTTTCCGCGTTTTATCGGATTTCCGCTTTTGTCTCTCGAATTTCAGCCTTTTTATCAAAAACTCCGATTCTCTAAAAGTTTCTTTTTATAAGTATTTCGCTTTTTCTGAAAATTCAGTAGTTGAAATAGAATACTTATTTCCGAATTTCAAAGACAAACAGAAAATTCAAACTACGTAGCTACCAACCCTTCCTTATTTTTACTTATTTTCTCCAGAAAATAAGATTTTCCGTATCCCCCCCCCCGCCAGATAGCTTGCACTTTCGTAATTCAGACATCACTGCTTACTGTTTGCTGGCGCAAAAGCATACGATTTTTATTCACGCAATTTAAAAATTATGCATCATGATTCTTATTTACGTGATCTAAAAATTACGCATCATGATTTATTGTATTTTAATATTTTTGAAATCCAATGTCGAGTTTCATATTCACAATATTTAAAAGCCACATATCTGGATTCATATTCTCTCAATTTAAAATCTTAATCACACGATTTTAATATCATGCATGTGATTCATATTTATACAATTTTGAAATTAATCATCAATATTTATAATCACATGGTTTAAAAATCGCACTTTTTTTGTCAAATTTTTAGATATCATAGCTTCTACATATTATATACAGTGAACTCTCGCTACTACGATATCCGATACAACAATAACTCCCTCTATTACGATAATGTTCCGTGGTCCCGCCAAACTTGCATATGGATTAATGTTATCTTCCTCTCAATATGACGATATTCTCTGAAGCAGTAAACCTCTGTAAAACGATTTTTTTTTTCAAATTTCAACATTATTTTCTATTTTTTTTTATTGGTTTTCAAATAATGTAAAATGCCTTTTTGTCATCTTTTACCATTTTTTTCATCTTTTCTGATAAAAGGGTCACTGCTGGTTATGATCTTTCACCCCACTGTTATTTCTTTGCACATCAGAGAATGGCTTTTGTATTCAAATTTCATTCCCCCACTGTTGAGGTACTTAGACCACCCTAAGAGCTTCATGTTTTAGAATTGCCTCCCTCAGTTCTTAAGAAATCACCATTGTAACATCATGAGTCATAAATGACCACACACATCACAGTAACACCTGCGACCCTGAGAAGGTACTGTTTCTGTAGAAGGTGGGTGGAGCACGTTTATTGAAATTGAGGAGGAGAAAAAAATGTATACTGACCATTGGTCATCGTTCATCACTGTCACTTAATCCCTGATTTAAACTACACCTGGTGTTTTCATGAGCTAGCGCAAATTCTACGATCAGAACTTTTCGCATTTAGTGCTGCTAACATTTTCAGCTTGGTGAGTCTTCAGTGTATTGGATATTTTTTACTAGTGTAATGGCAGGGAGAAAGCAACTTTCATTTCAAGATAAACTTAACGTTATTAAAGATATTGATGATGGAATGAAACAGATTGATGCAGCTAGAAAATACGGATTATCTCAATCTACAGTTGCAACGTTTCTAAAGAAAAGAAAACAGATCGAAGATACTGTAAGTTCAAATTTAATTAATCCAAAGCGTAAACGACTAAAAGTCGCAACTAATGAAAACATTGATGCTGCCGTCTTAAAATGGTTTCAAGAGATGAGAGCAACAAATATCCCGATAAATGGGCCCTTGTTATGCACACAAGCACGTAAATTCGCAGTAATGCTAGGGAACGAAACTTTTAAAGCTAGTAATGGTTGGCTAATGCGTTTTCGGGATCGACATGGAATAACTTTCCAGGAAGTTCACGGAGAGAAAAAATCTGCTCCGATTAACGAAGCAAATGAATGGAAGCAAGAGAAGATGACAGATATTCTTCAAAAGTATAAACCAGAGAACGTTTATAACGCAGATGAAGCTGGGCTGTTTTTTCAACTCCTTCCCGATCGAACATTGGCATTTAAGGGTGAAAAATGTTACGGCGGAAAAAAATCAAAGCAGAGATTGACTGTTCTTCTGTGTGCCAATAGCACAGGGACACACAAGATTCAACCTCTTGTTATCGGCAAATCATTGAAGCCGAGGTGTTTCAAGAATGTGAAAAGTCTTCCCGTGGAATATAAAGCCAATAAAAAAGCTTGGATGACTTCTAAGTTTTTTTCTGAATGGTTGTTGATGTTAGATAAAGAAATGAAAAAGAGGAAGAAAAAAATTGCTTTATTAATTGATAACTGCACCGCTCACACCTCAATTCCAAAACTACACAACGTCGAAATTGTTTATTTCCCGGCCAACTGCACTTCGATTTTGCAGCCACTCGACATGGGCATAATCAAGTGTTTCAAAGGATACTACAGGAAGCGTTTGGTTGAATCGATACTTGTCAACATCGAAAATAAAGTAGAAGATCCTTTTAAAACTGTGAATGTCAAGGAAGCATGTGATATTATTGCTGGTAGTTGGTGGGAGGTAACAGAAAAAACTATTCAAAATTGTTGGAAAAAGGCCGGTTTGTGTGTCTTGGAAGATGAAATTGTTTCTAATAGTGAAGAAAATTCCACAGACAGTGATCTTTCAGATAATCAAGAATTTGTTTTGAATCTTCAAAAATCTTTATCCCAACTTGAGGAAAAAATGGGTAAAACATATGGTGTTAACGTGGAGGACTATTTAACTGCCGATGACGATCTCACAATTTTCGCAGGAGTTAGTGATGAAGAGATTCTCTCTGAAATTACGGATGAAATGGAAAATAATGATGAGGAAGAAGATGGTGATGATGATCCATGTGTATCACAGTCCGTATTGTCACCCCATGAAGCTCTTCAATCCGTAAAATCTCTAAAGACATTTTTCTCAAGTCTTCCATTCACAAATGAAAATCATTTTCGGGCATTGGACTCTATGCATACTTTGTTGGTTGACTTAACAGTCAGAAAAATGAATAAACAAACAAAAATATCGGATTTTTTTCAATAAAAATGTTTTTTTAAGGTAAGTTTACAATCTTATGTTCTGTATTTATATCCATTGTTTTTAATGCTTAACCGTAATAAACACTTTGCAAATTAATTTTTTCGATAATATATAAATATATTTATAGTTAATGAATATATAACATTAAATTTCAAAAAATCTTATTGCGTCCCAGAATTATGTGGGCCCTCGATATAACAATATATCCCTCTACAACAATATTCTTATTTGGTCCGCAAAATATTGTTGTAGCGAGGTTTTACTGTATATATAATATTCATTCTTGGATTTCCTCTTTTTTACTTTCTGACTACTCTCATCCTTGATCTTGAAAAAAATTTGCAGTCAAGAGTACATTTATTTTTTCTTTTTAGGTATGTGAAAGCTAAAAGAGCCACAGTATCTCCCAATTTTAATTTCCTGGGGCAGCTGTTGGAATTTGAAAAACAGTTACAGTTAGAATCTGTTCTTGTTTTGAAGTCTGAGTCATCAGCTACATCTTTGATTAATTCATCTAGTCCTTCATTCAAGCCTTGTTATCAGAAAAATACTTGTGACTTTTTTGAAAACGATCTGCAGCATTCTTCACAGAGACAAATTTCTACTACCTTCTGCGTCAGGTATGCAGACGAAGCCGAAACGATCTCTCGGAAAGTTTCAGAAACGAAAGGACCTTACTCATCTTTAAAAAAAGGTGTGAATGTCAGCTCAGGTACTTATAATTACATTCCATGTCAGCAATCGTCTACAACATTGAACATTAAATGTATTCCTGTTTCCAGTTTAAAAGAACTGAACTTCACATCTTGTCAAACATCATCGTACAAGTCTTCAAAAAGCATGAAAAATATCGCCAAAGATTATGTGAAAATTCAAAATTGTGCCACACCACCCTCTATGACAATCAGCCCTGAGCCTCTTAGCCCTAGGCGGAATGAAAACAAACGAAACAGCTATTTCATGGAACTTCATTTGCCGGATAAAACGGAGCGAAGCATTGCCTCTCCAGACTTTATTTCTCCGGGAGAACTTAAATCTTTTGAGTTTGATCCCAAATCCTATACCAGATCCGACTCTGTGAGTACTTCTGGCTTGGGCAGTGATGGATCGGATTTTACGGATAGTTGGACAGATTTTACTAGTTCCTGTGAAAGAGAATCCGATGTTATGATGGACGAAGATTATTCCTCAGTGCCTTCTAGCGACAGGGTATTCAGGAGAAGCAAAAGTAGTAGTGATAGATGTGGTTTGGAAGATTCTTATGATGATTCAGTGTCGTTATATCCTAAATATGAGCTTTATAATTTCCAGCATGGTGTTAGAAATGAACATGCACAGACAGTTCCTTTTGCAAGTAAGACTATGGAACTTTTTACTCAAATATTTGTATTTGTAATCTTTTATTTGATTGATTTTGATTTAAATCTTTATAAATGTTTCTTTTTTTTTCTTACTTAAAAATATAAAAGATTGGAGATTATTCTTTTTTTATTTGAATATGTAGAAAGATTTTGTTTTATTATTGACTTATATGCATTTCAAAAATATTCAATTGAAATTAAATGTTTAAACTTAAAATTGTATAAAAGAACTAGCGTAGGAAATGTTAAACAAATATAACTCTATGCTTTGATTATTTAAATAAGTATTACAATTAGTGCTGACATCTAGTTTAAAATAAACTAACTATCTACAATTACCTTGAAAATATCCTGGTACTACCATCTGGCTTGTAAAATGAGAAATAAAATGTTTTCCGGGCAAAAGAAATGAATAAGTTTTATTCTTATTGGCGCTTTGCTACTGAACACTCCAGCCCGGAAATATCACGGGACCGAGAAATAGAGGGCGAATCCTCACCCTGTCATTTTCACGGGAGCGAGAAGGAAGGGGTAAATGATCAGACTAAAGAATTTTTGTTTTGTTATTTATTTCTTATACATTAAGAGAGAGTGAGTGATCATCCCTATATGTGATAAGTGGAGCCTAGACTTCTGCTGTCAATGAATTCTATCACAACCAGTTAATTAATCACTGAATTAGTTGTCTTTGCTCTCTTTGTGGAATTAAAGGATAAACTAACAATATTAAATTTTTATATGCATTTTATATTAAATCTGTATTTACAAAATAATGTGTTTTTTTTTAAAGTTTTTGTACACTTTTAGGACATGTTCCTTAGGCATGTTACCTGCTAAATTTTCTTAAGTACTGTATAATAAACTGGTATAGAACAGATTGCTTTGTTGATTCTTGCTCATTTGAATTTTGCTCCCGTATTATTTTAGACCAAATCCTGAATCCATCTTAGAGTGTTGTGTACTCGGATTCTACTTCTTTCCTCTTGGATGTTAACTTTTAAGAAATAATATGGATAATGAATTTCAGTTTACTAAGTTTCCAAATAATATTTTGTAAAATTCTTTAATTCATCTTATTCATTAAATATTATCTTGTGAAACTTTTACAAATAAATGCTTACAAACAATTTTGAAAATACTTAAGATGTTAAAAATTAAAATTTTGTTTTCAAGTTCCTCAAAATGCATTTTAACGAATAAAGCGATTTAAAGTTTTAAAGTATTAGTTATTTAATTAATGAGGATTCATTATTCATTAGAATGTTAAATCAGATTTTGGGCCACCATTATTTAATAATATTATTTTCATTATTCGAGATTAATATTGCTTGAATGAAAGTAGTCGATGCAGTTATTTGAAATAATATGTTTTTACAAGTGATGAAAATTAAAATTTTACACTAGTCCAGTTCTATACGAGTTTTTGTATATATATTTTGCATGACTTTATCAAGTGTTAATTTTTTCTTCTAACTTTAAACTTAAATTTCTTTTTTTTTTCAATGCAGCCAAATTGCCTTCATCAAAGTACGAAGAGTTACGAAAGTACCCAGAGCTGAATGACAGAAATTTGCATCATATTCCAGATTCTCCCGATTCTGGTAAAACCCAAATGCTTTACCGGGCTCAGTCGTGTCCTGGCATGCTCAGTTCCGAATTATCCTCCTACCAAAATGCCACTTCTGAGAGAAATGAACTTTCTGGCAACGTTAAACTGCGGAAATCTAAAGCAAAATCCACTCAAGACAAATGTCGGAATCGTTACAGTTGCAGCAGCATAGATTACATGGAATATTCTGTTAGCACTCATGAGTCTTGTCCAGATACACTGCATTTAGAATCTGGTTCTAAAAATTCTATTTCATCTTCACATTGCAACTATAGACACAGCATGATACAAGTTTCATGAATCATTCCAATTTATAGTTCCTTTACTTGTTATACCAAAATATTTCTTTAACGCTCATTACTTAAACATTCAAATTTTATGATCTTTAAGAGTTGTTTTTTTTGTGAAATGTTATTTACATAAAATGTTTGTTTGTTTGTTAACATTGATAACTTTTTCTTCTTTCAAATAATTTATTCATTAAAGGTAGCTTGAAAGTTTGTTTATTGCTTTTGTAGTTCTTAAATTATTTCATATTTATTATTTGTATAAGTTAAATGTATTTTTTTTAATTTTAATTGTGGCAATCTAATAAGTAAATAGTTTAAGTGAAATATTTGCTTCCTCTTATTTCTATTCCTAAACCCTTTATATTTAATTTAATGTTATTTATTTATCAAAAAAATTAAATTTAAAAAAAAAAATTAATTTTAAGGCTGTTCTTCAAGAACTCCTTTGTCTTAGTGAATAATATTCTATTTCTTTTTACTCTTGTAAGTTTTTAACAGTTAATAATAACTGTTAGGTTAAGTTTTACCTGTCTTTAGCCAGTGTTATGAAAATAATGGAAAATGTCAATATGAAAAAAAGGACAAAGTTTTGTGAAAAATAAGGAGCATTTTTGATCTAATTACATAATATGAAGATAATAAAAAGAATTAAATAATATGTAGCATTTTTTTGGTATTTGTATTATACCATCTGTGACTTTTAGTCTTAATTTACGTCAAGTAAAGTGGATAATTTTGCATTTGGAATGATATTGGTTTTAAGAATCAAAATGTAAAATTTTTTGTTTTTATTCATATAAGAAATCACAATACTTTTTAAATTATCTTTGAAAAATAAATGTTATTTCGAAGAAAAAAAATGCAAAATGGCATAGTTATAAGTAAAATTGCAAAACTAGCCATTTTGATTGGTATGTTAATTCTAGTGTTAAAAACATTAGATGTAGAATCAAATTATGCAAGATACGAAAGATACTTAATCAAGATATTCGGAATACAGTCGATAAATTGTATTTTACCTTGAAACAAGATAGAAGCCCACTTATCAAAAAACTCACGAGAGAAACTATTTTCTTATTCACTACTAAATAATGCATAAGCACTATATTTTTGCTATTCTCACAGCACATAGTTTAATTTTTTTTTTATTACTTAGAGATTTCATGTTATCTTAATATTGTGCTAATAATAGTTTATAGTGTATATATGTGAGAAATCTGGTTAATATGAATATTGTAGATGGGGATTTAAGAACCATACTCCTTCAATCTATTATAAAATTTAAAAAAAAAAACATTCAATTATAGCAATATTGTCGATAAAAGCAAAATAATCGTATTGATCCTAAAATGGAAGCTGTTTAATTTTCATAGATGATGACTATAATAATGATAAAAGTTAAGAACTTTTTTTTTTGTTTTGTAAAAAAATCTTGAGTTATTATTTAAGTCTTTGATTGTTTTATTTGTGGCTATTTAAAACAATATAAAGATATTTCTTATGGTACTTTCCAAGATTTTTTAAATTATACAGATCTATATTTTTCATGACGATACAGTTATATATATATACAGTCGAGCGCCGATTATCCGAACCCTTATTATCCGAAATGTGTCCGAATTTTTTTTTTTCAAAGTTTAGAATACTTTTTAACTTATCAAAAATTTTTCTAAATTTCTAAAAAATTAGATCATTCGGATGAAAAGATGCCAGGTTATGCAGCAGACGAAATAGAAGACTGGTGTCGAGACACTGAAAATGTCCAGGTATTTCAAATGATGATGAAATAGTTGCTTAAATTATGAATGAAAATCGGAACTCCACAGACGAAGAGGAAGACGTAGGTGATCAAGTTCAAAATAGTGGACCTTCTCATATAGAAGCATGCAATTCATTCGATATTGCAATGAATTGAATAGAACGCCAAAATGATGTTGATCCAGTTCAGTTGATTTATTTAAAAGAATAAGGGATATGGCTGCTCAAAAAAGAGCATCTTCTTTGAAACAAAAGTCTTTGCTGGATTTCTTTTGTAATGAAAATAAAGAAAAATGTGGTTAAATCAGTAATTGACAAAAAATAATTTAAAAATTTGAAATATGATTAAAAAAATTCAAAATGAAAAAAAAAGTTTTAGAAAAAATAAATAAAAATATTTAAAATTTGAAATTTTTTTTGAGAATTTTTTTTTTTGATATTAAAACAGAGCTATTTTAGATAGTACTGCCAGTCCTAAACCTGGAAAAAGTGTGAAGGCAAGTTAGTGTATAAATAATGATAATTTAAACTAGATTTTATACAACCTNCTTATGATTCCCTGATCAAGGGGTTGAATAATAGCTGTAGTGTTGGGTGGCAAAAACACTAATTTAATGTTTTTCAAACTCAAGTCCTCATCAGCAGGGTGCGCAGAACAATTGTCTAAAAGTAAAACGACCTTTTCATTTTTCAGCTCCTTGTCCCATTCAAGAAGAAATTTTGTGAAGATGCTGGATGTCATCCATGCGTTATAGCTGTTGGCATAACTGGTGGGCAGGTGTTTTACTCCTTTAAAACATCGAGGTTTTAAACTCTTTCCTATCACTAAAGGATTTTTTTTCACAGTTCCTGTCATGTTGCATGTTAGCAGCACGGTTAGTCTTTCCTTCATTTTTTTACATCCACCAGTCGATTCATTTTTAAACAGCAGTGTGTGTTCAGGAAGTGCTCGGAAAAATAATCCTGTTTCATCTGTGTTGAAAATTTGCTCTGGTTTATAGTCTTTGATGAGTGTTGGCCACACGTCGTTTACCCAATCGGCGGCAGAGCTAAAATCAGCATCTTGCTTTTCACCATGCAATTTACGATAGACAATGTTGTTGCGTTCTTTCCATCGGGTTAGCCACCCATCTGTAGCTTTAAAATCAGAATCACCAAATAAGTTAGCAAAGTCCTGTGCTTTGTGAAATAAAATTCCACGGGAAATTGGAATTCTTCGTTCGCGTGCATTTTTGAACCATTCTAACAGAGCCATTTCAATTTCCTCCGATTTTCCTTCACGCTTACGCTTTCTTGACAGATTTCCATTCTTTTTTATTTCCTCAGAAATATTTATCCTTTGTTTCAGAATGTTGAAAAGAGCAGTTTGGGAAATCCCTAATTTAATTGCAGCTTCACGTTGACTACATTTAGGAAGCTTATCATAGTTTTGCAACACTTCGAATTTATCTTTAAGACTCAAATCCTTCCTTTTCGGCATGCTGATAAAATTTAGCACCAAACGAACTTAAAAATGATATGTGCTCTAACTATAATTTACTCAAATGGCCTCGCCTAAATAATATGGAACATGCGCACAGACAGTTTTTGGAAATCTATTCATGTTCTCTGTTAAGATAGATAACAAAAGAAACTTCTTTCTCTCCCTTCTATGGTTCATTCAATAAAAAGTAAGATAAGAATTCAACCCCTTCGACCCCCTGTTGAATGAGATGGGTTTCTCCAAACTTCATTCAAGTCAAGGAATTGACACTGTTAAATTGATTTCTATGAACTCGCCGCTTACCACCCACATTTTTCCTTAACTCTTACACTATGAATATCGCAGGAAAGTGCTAACCACACCAGTTTCACAGGCTTGTGAGTAACTATTGCTTCTTCTAAAAAAGTCTTTAAACTTCGAAAAATTAAAATTTTATAAATAAGGACAAAAGAAGCTGAAATATCGCACTTTTGATTTATTATGTAGTCAAAATTTTGATTTTAAAAAGCGGCGGTGTTGATTTTATTAAAGGATGTTTTTAACATGTATTAATATTGTAACGATTCGGTTCTTGCCGATTTGATTTTATAAAGCGGCTGATTTTATTATCCAGTGATTTTATTAGCGGCGGGCACTGTATTTATATAAATTTTTTTCAATTCAGTTGTTGTAATATGATTAACCTGAATTAGGATTTTAAATATGTAAATTCAGAGTGTTCTTTAACTTTTGCCCTTAATATATTTTTTTTTAATCCTTGTTTAAGAAGTGCCCACATTAGGACTTTAAAATTATTATATAAGCAAAGAAAAAACAGAAACACTATTCATATATCTTATATCACTCGGAATGTGGGGTTAAAGTCATTAAAACCTATTTTTGATTGTGGTAGAAAACAAAGAAATTGAAAAATTCTTCCTGATTTCAAAGGGCAATCAAACTGGTTTTGATATTATCTCATCTTTCTCACTAGTGATTTAATACTATTATTGTGTTTCCTAAATAATAATTTGCAATCTCTAATGCTTTTACATGGCATTAAATTTCCACTTGCCTGCTCGCCATTGGCGATCAAATCTTTAAGACTGGC
The DNA here is from genome assembly GCF_043381705.1 of Parasteatoda tepidariorum. Classification (NCBI taxonomy): domain Eukaryota; kingdom Metazoa; phylum Arthropoda; class Arachnida; order Araneae; family Theridiidae; genus Parasteatoda; species Parasteatoda tepidariorum. Next base: position 26,305,138 of record NC_092211.1, on the reverse strand, counting down.
GAGTAAGATTCATATTTTAAAATGTTGAGTTTTAAATTAAAGTTGATGTGATTAGATTATCGTGCCTCAATCCTGTAGTATGTGGGAATGCTTTGAAATCAAGCAGTGGCATTTTTCTTCTATTTAGAATAAAAAATGCTGAATCACCTGCTATTCACCTATTAAATCATTGTTTCTGGAAACATTGAATGAAACCTTATTTTGATGTAATATCATTATTGCAGTACATATCTTTCGTATTTTAAGTTCCCGCATTCTTTTTACGGCTTTGGTCATAAAAAAGTTTTTAAAAATGGGCCAGTTAACATTTTCAAATTTGTTCATACTTTTCATGAAAGTATTGGTGAGCAAAAATTTTGGTCTAGCTGGTGTCTATAGAACTGAAATTCCATGCTTTGGTTTAGACTTTCACTGAAATTCTGAAAATATATATTAAGGGCAGTGATTATAGAATTTTCTTCATATAAATATTCATTCTAATGTAATTTTAAGTATGTCTATCGTAAGAAATTTACTGTTTTATGAATATGCAATACAAATAATTAAATATTCTTCCTTCTTTATTGTAACTATAAAGTAACAATTCTGTTTTATTATAAGAATTTAAAACATTCCATTATTATTATAAGGAAAAACTAGCAAAATTGTATTAGTGATTTTGACCTAATTAAATTTTACTCTTATTAGAATAATTTTAGTTATGCTATTATAGTTTTTGAGCTATAATAGCAAAATGTAAGATAGTCTTTTTTGAGAAATTCAAATGTTATTATTTTTCGTAATTGTGATATGGCTATGATTGATATTTGTTATACTTAATTAAAAAAGAGTTATAGAACTGAAATATTAATATTTAAGTTGTTGATTTTAAAAATTGAAATTATACAAAAGTTGAAAGTTTTTACAATTAAAAAAAAATGTTGTTTTGCAATATAATTAAAAAATTTTTTTTTTTTTTTATTGTTAGTGTTATAAAGACAAAAGCAACAAATATAATTTCAAAACATTTTTGTGTGCTTTTTTCATACTATGGAGCAGGACTCCTACCCCCTTTTTTTTCTACATTCTATTAAAAGAAGGAAATTAAGTACAAAATGCTTTTAATTCTAATTGTTATTGTTGGTAACTTTTAAGAACAAGCTGTTACTGTTGTTACTAACTATAAATTTTGAGACATCCAAACATGCTATTTTTTTGTTACTTTCTTTTAAGATTTTTAATAGCTCGTTTTATATCTATATATAAAAGGAAATGAAATATTGGTTTTTGAACTTGAGTTATTGTAATTATGGAGACTTTTTATGATTTAACAGCTCAGAATTGAAATTTTCCATTAACTGTCTTTCAGTTATGCAGGCATACAATCAGATTATCACGTGCTTTTTTCTCTCTGTTTTTAAATAAGGAAGTTGTGTTCACACAATTTTCCTGTCTAAAAACATTTAAAACATTCACAGACATTCTAAACACATCTAAAAATATTAGAAGTAGAATGATTCTATTAAATTTACCTATTTTTGAAGTTGTCTGAGATTTAATTGAACTTTATTTTTTGGTCAAGAAAGAAAGATGTTTTTAGATAAAATAGGATCAACTGATTCAGTGTAATTTGCTACTGATAAATTAGATTAGTTTAATAAAAAAACAAAAAATATTATATACTTTTAAAAATATTAGGTCTAAATTTAATCGGTACTAGAAGTTTGTCATTCTTTATTTGATAAGAATTTTTTTTTTTAATTTAAAATAATTATATCAATAAAATGAAATAAGAGTACATAATTGTTTAGATTCCTAATTTTCAGACACTTATGAATAATTCTTACTGTATAGGTTGAACTAGTCTGCTTAAATTGCTCTAAATTCTTAGTTTTCCATGCCTATTTGTTATGAATTTTTATTTGAGTGAAAGAGTTTAAAAAGAATATACAGTTAAAACAGTATTTCATATTACAAATAAAAGTTAGTTCTTAGAACATTTTATTTAACTTCAGAGCGATCACCACTGAATCTTTGTCGCATGATTCTTCCATATTTCATTTTAGACAAAACTGATCTAAATTCTTATGTATCATCAAATGTAACGGGTTAACTTTCTTTATTATTAAATTATAATTGTATGATTGCATTTGTAATACATGTTAGTATACTTATAGTGTTTGGATGTTTCAATTCTAAGAAATGTTGTCTTAGCATTATGAAGAGCATTGTAATAAACTTCATTGTTGCTATTTCTTTGTCATTGATTTTATAGAATGTTAATTACTTGTTTTTTTGCTTGTTTTTATTCATTCATTTTTCTTATAACTTTTTGTTTGAAATATCTTACTCTCTATGCATCAGTCCATAATTTAACTGTAGTTAGAAGTTGTATTATAATTTCATAAATGGTGATATTTTTATGCAAATTGTTACCTTGTGTTTGAGAATAGCATAGGTGATTTGTTGGAATTCTATGTAAATAAATACTCTTTAGATTTGAGTAATTGTCTTGTCAGAAACTTAAGCTTTTAGCTTCATGAGAGATTCTGTTTATTTGCTTTAGAAATGAAGTATGTATTTATTGGTATGAATGAAACATATCTTCAAATTGTTTTGATTAGCTTTTGTTCATTAAAAATTACTTTGAAAATGATAGTGTCTCTGTTCTTTTCCTGTTGGCCTTTTGAAATTTTTAATTCAATTTTTTCAGGAGATAACTTATTTTCCCCAAGTTAAATACACTTATTTTGTTATTAAAAAATTTCTAACAAAATAAGCAAGTTCAATTACTAAATTATATTGTTGTATTTAAATTATAATTTTAATTGAATAGTAATGCATAGAAATTAAAAAAGAAGCAATATACCTAAACATTAAATGTCTGTAAAAAAAAAATTTTTTTTGGCCCAAGAATTCTGTGTCATAAAAAAAAAAATGAATTTAGAACAGTTTGGGAAAATAGTTAGAATCTATATTTATTTTGGAAAACAACATTTAAAGAAACTATATTCCGTGTTATATAGGAAACAAAGTAAACAACAAGAAATTCAAAATTGAGATTTTTTTTTTTATGTCTTAGACATTTTTGTAAAATTGACTACTGGTTGCAAAAAAAAAATTTTTTTTTTTCTTCTCGAAAATAAGCTGCTTTAGCCGTTTTCTTGAAATTCTACTTAAGCGTTCATTGCATTAGCAATAGAAAGAAAAAAAATAGTTGTCAAGTCACTTTTTGCGAAATCAATTGTGAAGCAGTTGTTTTTTGAATGTGAAATGTAAGTAACTGAACAAGTTAATGGAGCTTAAAGCCCTCCCTAGTCCAGCCTCTTATAATTGAAAATAAATAAGCATAGAAACAAGAAATTTGATGGAAAAGTGCGCTAAACAGTTATTTTTTTATTATGACATAGAAATAGACATAATTTCAAGTACCTTCTCAGCAAAAAACGGTATCACTATCATAGTTTTATGCGCAAGATTTATATGTGATATTATGATTCAGTATCATTTGCCATCAAAAAAAATATTGATCAAGCGAGCCGACAGAATAATATAAAAAAGGGTGCAACCCTCTAACAAACTACCCCCCTCCCAAAAAAAAGGAAATAAAATATTCTGTTATTATGTATGCTTTCATCTGCCAATTTTTCTCAAGATACATTTCTTCATTGTTAACAAGATATTTAAAAAACGAATTTCTTGTACTAGCAAATTTTGCCACGAGAAACTGTATTGATGGCGCTGGCATAGCTACTGACTTTGAAACACAAATAACTACAAACAGTAGTTTCGTATACTAGCGTGTTTGTGCACGCTTAACATTGGTATCTATTGTGTTGATGAAGTTTTACAGTTGTGAAAAGTCAGTTTGTATACACCTTTGTTAAACTAAATAACTAATCAAAAATATAATATTATTTATATTTTATTAAATGAAATTTAAAAAATACAGCTTAGATATCTGCCAAGTCTGTGCATGCTCAGTGTGCATGAGAAAAGAATCAAAGATGACTCAGAATTCATTGAAAAAGTTATAAACAGATTTGGACAGAAAACAGGACGATTACAATTCTTGTTTGATTAAACAATTTTTTAATTGTTATGTATCAATAATTACTTACTAAATGTATCAATAATTATTTGTTTTTGAATAAAAATATTTTTAATGAAAAAATTTTATAACAAATTTGTTTTTTTTTTTTTTTTTTTTTTTTTGCTTTTTTTTTTNTTATAACAAAATTTTTTTTTTGTATCTCTTTAATTGTTTAAAAAAAAAAGTCAGGGGGTGCAAGTGCACCCCGCTGCCGGCGCCCTTGCTATTGATCGTAGCAAACGCGATAGTTGAGTTATATAACTGTCAAGCTAGATTCGTTCAATGAATTGGCACTTAAGTAGTATTAACTTTTTTTTTCTCCATTATTATTGGCTTTAATTTAAACTTGTGGAAACATTTTTCAAAATACTAAATTCGGGCACATCATCCATCGCTTCCTCATGTTATCTGGGTTGATCTAAGTTCTGCTTATTTGATATAAAATAATCCATGAAAAAAAATCAAAGGATGTACAGTTTTATATTAAAGAATAAAAAACGTGCTCCCAATTCAACTTGTCTTTGATTAAGCTGACCTGTAATCTAGCAAACATTACATAGTTATCTCCCATATAATTAAAAAGTAAAAGCATTCGCAGTTTAAATTTCAATAAAAAGTGAAGGTAATCCCTATGAAAAAAAATTTTTTTTGAACCAACAAATTAAGAACATTGTTTTTTTTTTTTTTTATAAGGATTTTTAGAACTTAGGGTAAGGAGCGATACTTAACGAGCTCTCTAAATTTTAGAGTCCTAGTATACGACATACGAACTAATTATTTTAATAAAATAAATTCCTCTTTTTACAGAATGCTATATGACTCCATAATTAATTACTTTCAGTTTGATTTGCTGCTAACAGATGGCAGCACAAATGATATTGAAATAAGTGTGTTTTATGAAATTAACATTTCTATCTAAAAAAAAAAAAAAATAGAACTATATTTTCTTACAGTTTTATTTTAGTTTTACCATTGATTCTGTCCTCATTTATTTCCAAATCAAGTGTTATTTTGTAATCAGCGTCAGAAGATGAGAACACTATTCTAAATTTTTATTATTTGAAAGAAAGATACAAATATCGCCATAAATTTCCCCAAACGAATAATTTCTACAAAAAAGTTTGTAATTCAACATTGTGAACATTTAAATGCTATAATTAAAATTAAAAAAACACACTATTTAAATATATAATTACGTTAGTTAAATATGATGTAAGCACCAAAGAAGAACCTGTGGGTATAAGTGTCCTATAATTATTTAGTTTACTTATTTTTTTAATAACTATTTTAATTAACGAAGAAAAAAAATTGTTTATCATAGCATTAATTCGAAAAATGCGATTTTCTTTTTAACTCGTTTAATGAATTGAAGTAGATTTAATATGACATTAACAAGCATTACTTATAATGATTTAAAATAAAAATAGTTAATAATTGTTACAGCAAACTAAAATTTTTACATCTATATACATATAATTTGACTTAAATACTGATTTTTATGTATTTACCTTTGCATAATGCTCTGTAAAAACTATGGTGTAATACCTAATCTAGTTAAATTTAAACACGAATAATTAATAAAGCTTACACTAATATGCAGCACGTTAGTAAAGAAGGTTGTATTTTTCGGATCTGTGTGAATTCGGTGAGTAATAAGTGTATATTTAAACTAGTTACTAGATTCGTGTGTGAAATAATAATAACACTTGTTTCAAACGAAAAACAAATTCTTTTAAATCATTATTAGAGGTTTAAAAGCGAAAAGTTCTGCAATTTCAAAATAATGTCAATATGGCTGCCAAGATGGAAGCTTGTTTACATGAAGTGCACTGGTTGGAATATGAGTTTTTCTTGTCGGATTTAATTGGTCATCATAGCCCAGATAGCAAAATAAGGTTTATTTTAACTCAGCAAAAACCTTTTAATGTAAACCTAAAAAGGTTTGTTATGCGGTTTACGTGTAAACCTTCTAACCTTGAAACGAGATCTCTGATAATCTGCTCTATTCTATTCACATTACCCTAATCCAAAACCTTGTAAAACAACCTTCTTTATTAAAACCTTAAATCAAGGTTGATTTAGGGTTTTCAAGTGTGAAAAAATCCTTTAAAGTTAGTCACAAGGTGAAAATAATCTTAAATCTAGGTAATTATAAGGTTTCTTTTCGCAAAGTCTTGTAAGCTCAGCTGAAATCCATCTTGTCTTGAAATTTTAATAACAATGCAATTTGCTCCTATCGCTAGTGTGACGTCAGCTAATACGTCATTATGGACCATAATGACGTAAAAGCTTTGTGACGTAAAAGCTTTAAAAAATAACTTTTTATCCTTTTAGGATGAAAGGTTTAAAACTGCAATATTTTTGCTTTATTGAAAAAAGGTTTTTAGTACAAACATTTCCATGACAGTAAAAAGAAAATTCTGATACAAGGTTGCCGTAAGGTTACATACTTCCTGGGTAGTCCATTTAATGCCAAGTAGGTTTCAATCTCTTGTAAAGTGCATGTATGTTTTTAGTTGTATATAAAGATATTTATGTTCTCATAAGATTTACGTAAAGCAGTCAATTGTATAAAATAATTTTATAACATTTAATTTCTATTAACTTCGGCTTTGTTTGAATTTATATTAATATTTTTTGCATGCTGTGTGTATGTTTGATTCCATTTGTAATTCTAAAAAGTTTAAATTTTATTAAAGTTTTCAATTTCATACTTGAAGGACAATGGAAATTATTGAAAGGGCTTGGAACCTTCAAAATGACTGGAGGGACTTTAAATTCTTCAAATTCCAATGGGGCTGGCATTCGTGTTTTTTTTTAATTCTATTTATTAATATTTTTATTATTATTTTTTTTTAACAAACATTATCTGTTTTAGCACGATAGTCATTCCTTTTGTTTGGTTTAAGGAATCATTATCTAGTTTTTAGTTTCAAATTTCTTTCTGTTAAGAAAAGGAGCTTTAAAAACATCATTAATAATTGTTAGTGATATTTTTTATGCTAGTGCAGCCAAAAAGCATCCTCTTGTTTTATTCCTTTTGTGATTCTAAAAAGTTAAATTTTTATTAAAATTTTCAATTGAATTTCATACTTGAAGAACAATGGAAATTATTGAAAGGGCTTGGAACCTTCAAAATGACTGGAGGGACTTTAATTCTTCAAATTTTAATGGAGCTGGCATTCGTGTTTTTTTTTAAATTCTATTTATTATTATTTTTTTTATTATTATTTTTTATAAACATTATCTGTTTTAGCAGGATTGTCATTTTTGTTTGGTTCAAGGAATCATTATCTAGTTTTTAGTTTCAAATTTCTTTCTGTTAAGAAAAGGAGCTTTAAAAACATCATTAATAATTGTTAGTGATATTTTTTATGCTAGTGCAGCCAAAAAGCATCCTCTTGTTTTATTCCATTTGTGATTCTATTTTAAAAATTTAGAATTTTATTGAAGTTTTCTATTTTATACTTGAGTGGCAATGGAAATTAGTGAAAGGGTTTGGAACCTTCAAAATGACAGGAGGGGCTTTAATTCTTCAAATTCCATTCTTAAAGGGTATGGCATTCCTGTTTTTTTTTTTTTTTTTTTTTTTTTTTTTTTTTTTTTTTTTTTTTTTTTAAATTCTATTCATTATTATTATTTTTTCTTTTTTATAAACATTGAACTGTTGGAGCAGGATTGTCATTTCTTTTGCTAGGTTTAAGGAATCATTATCTAGTTTTTAGTTTCAAATTTCTTTCTGTTAGGAAAAGGAGTTCTGAGAACCATTAATAATTATTATGATACTTTTATACTCGCACTGTCAAATGCACCTCTTTGTTTTATTTCATTTGTGATTATTAGTTGGTATATTATTTAATTTTTCGATGTCATATTTGGGTGGTAATAGAAAACATTAAAAGAGCTTGGAACCCTCAAAAAATTAATTGGAGACTTTAATTTTTCAAAATTCAATGAAGCCGGTATTTGTGTTTTTTTTTAAATATCCATTTAGTATTATTATTTTATAAAAAAAATTATCTATTGAAGCAGGATTATCAGTTTTTTTTTTTTTTTTTTTNAGTACAGTTTGCTTTGAAAAATCATTATATAGTTTTTAGTTAAGTTCTTTCTGTTAAGAAAAATCAAGCAAATACATCTCAACTTGAATTCACTTTACCCTTTCCATTATCGATTCAAAAAAAAAAAATTCACATTAAACTGATCACGCTTAGATGATGTCAGTACCACCAACATGGGCAAATGATTGCGATATTTATTTAATTATTAAAGGTGGATTTATTTTTTTCTTTTCTGTTTTTCTTAACGGAAAGGGTTGAGGAGTTGAAATCTTTATTTGTGGCAAATGCTTGATGGAACTTGTGAAGAAGATTTAAAATTTGTGTTGTCGAATGGGCAGCCACGCGTTTCATTGGGACTTGGTCTCCTCGGGTGTTCTCATAAATCTTGCCCGGAACTTCCCTCCCTCGAACATTTTAAGTGCATTTTCATTCACTTGTACATCCTCTTTTCGAAAATTGTTCTCTGAACAGTTTTGGAATCGAGAGGATTATGTGCACTAATGGAGAATAAAGAGTTTGATGCTCAGATGTCATTTATTGAACTTTTATTTTTGAACAGTTTTTTTAAAAATAATTCTAAGTACATAAGATTTTCTTCTTCTTGTAAACGAGCAGCACAACTTAAAACATGTGAACGGCTGGAAATAAAATAATGATAAGCCACTTTCTTTAATTGTTCAGGAAAACGTTTTTGATAAAAATCAAGACGATTTCCATGGAAATAAGAGGGTGTTTTTGCTTGCTGTTCTGTTATCTTGTGGTAATTTCAAAAACCTGTAAAGCATTAATCTGAAAACAATACTAAGGAATAGTTTGTAGTAAAATTGTAACTGTTGGTAAAAAAAAGCGTGGATTGTACAATCAAGACGATTTCCATGGAAACAAGAAGGTGTTTTTGTTTATTGTAGTAGTGTAGTATCTTGTGGTAATTTCAAAAACCTGTAAAGCATTAATCTGAAAGCAATACTAAGGAACAGTTTGTAGTAAAATTGCAACTGTTGGTAAAAAAAAGCGTGGTTTGTACAATCAAGACGATTTCCATGGAAACAAGGTGTTTTTGTTTATTGTAGTAGTGTAGCATCTAGTGGTAATTTCAAAAACCTGTAAAGCATTAATCTGGAAACAATACTAAGGAACAGTTTGTAGTAAAATTGTAACTGTTGTTAAAAAAAAGTGTGACTTGTACAATCAAGACGATTTTTATGGAAACAAGAAAGTGTTTTAGTTTATTGTTCTGTTATCTTGTGATAAATTCAAAAACCTGCAAAGCATTAATCTGGAAACAATACTAAGGAACAGTTTGCAGTAAAATTGCAACTTTTAGTAAAAGAAAAACATCGATTGTACAAGCAAGACGATTTCCATGGAAATAAGAAGGTGTTTTTGTTTGCTGTTCTGTTATCTTGTGGTATTTTCAAAAACCTGTAAAGCATTAATCTGGAAACAATACTAAGGAATAGTTTGTAGTAAAATTGTAACTGTTGGTAAAAATAGCGTGGCTTGTACTTATACTGCTCTAAAGCCTTCATATTTTATTCCCATATTTTAACGAATTGCTTTGCTAAAACGATAGTACTGAAGGAAAATGATAAGTACAGTTTATAATTCATAAACTAACCTATGATAATTTGATTTAGATGATTACTATCACTTATAATAAAAAAGTATACTTCTTGATTTAAGTGTTTGAAAATTAAATTGAGTTCTTATTAAATACTTTTTTGTCATAGATGCACTCTTCTTTATTAAATTCGTTTTTTTTTTCTTTTTCTTCTGTCAAATTAATAGAATTTTCGCCCAAGATAAAGATCCACGCAAAACATACGTGGAATTTTAGTCAAATTCTTTTTTAAATAAAGTAAAGTTCTTATTTATAGTTCTTTTTTAAATTTTAAAAAAAAGTTACAAAAGTATTTCTTCTTCAATCAAAAATAGGCATAATTTAAAGTAGAATGTTGAAATTATTGTAAAATAACTATTAGTTTTAGTAATATCATATAATAGTTACAGCTGAAAATAAAAAAAAATACCAGTTTTTCTTCATTTTATTTTATGGCTTGTAAAATGATATTTAATAATAATGGCTGACTCATAACTTCTTTATGAATATGAATTTAATTCCGATATTGAATAAATTGTTATTTTTTAGTATTTGTAATCTGCAACTTACGATTAAAAAGATTATTAATATTGAAATCATGAATACATTTACACATTGAATATGAAATAAGTAAATAAATGATTTATAAACTATATAAAAGCTGATACCGATTTATCATTTCTCTATAAGTGAGAATTTAAGTGCAGAATTAAATAAAGTATTATTTTTCAATCTTCATAACACAATTTAAAATTAGAACATAACTGGAAACCTTATTTAATTTACACATTAAATTCAAGAAAAAAGGAAGAAAGAAATATTAAGCACTACCTTTGTCTATCAGTATTATTTTTACAGACAATGTTTAAAAATACAAGTCTGCCTAACTAAAACTGAAGTAACTAAAAATTACAAAAGTCACCTTTAAGTAACAAAGCAAACTAAGCTCAGTTTCTAAACAGCTAATGAATTGACAAGGCCGTACAAGAAAAAAAAGTTATGTTATAAATGGGCAATTATTTCGACACTGTATCACAATCTTTGATCAAAATGAAACAAAAGGGCGGCAGACGAAAAGTAACAAAATTTCTGAAACTTATTTGAGTTGTATTATGAAATGTCTACAATGATTACGATCTACAAAGTTTCTTTTGTAGTATTTCGCTATTCATAAAGCTGCGAGTAACAAACAAAACAAGAGCCCATTTAACTGTATTTTGATTCTATATCAGATCTTTTCTGATATTGCTTCGATTTTAATTAGAAGTAATAAAAATTTCCAAGTATGTAACAGAAAAAAATCAAAAGATTTTTTTTTCGTGTTGATAATCATTAAAATAGTTCTTTTGCAACATTAAACGACTTTTTTTTTTCAGAACGTAAGAACACTCAACTGCAATTAGACACTGCTTTAAATCTCTTCTCATTGTACTTCAATTTTAACTAGAAGTTTGTAAAAAACTTAATCATATCAAACGATTTATTTTCTGCAATTTCGCGATTTTTTTAGAAAAGTATTTTTGTAATATTCAGCAACAATTTTTTTTACGAAAAATAAAGCTTTGAATTACAAAACGTGAGCACGCATAACTTCGATCACGCATTAGGTTTCTTTTCATTTTGTTTCAGTTTTAATTAAAGTAGCAAAAAGTTCTAAGCATCACAAAAAATCAAACGATTTTTTCGCGTTTTTATTAACATTTAAAAAAAATCTTTTGGCAACATTGCGCGACCTTCAAAAGAATTAAAACTACAATTTGGGGATGGTGGAATATCAACAGTGATTTTTGATCCTACGAGTAAAAATAAATAAAGACAAAAAATATATATTAAAAAAGAAAAGAAAAGAAGAGTGAAATAAAAAAAAAAGAAGTAAAATAAATTACTTCGGGAACCTTGAACCCGTTCTTTGCCCTAACGTGAGAGTTTTAGGGCATTGGGATTACGTACAAGGACTTACCCTGAGGCTGTTTAACGATACGTAAGAAAGTTATAGTTTCGCTTTATTGTTATGTATTTTTGTCTTTATGATTCTAAAAATACTTAAAATTTTATATAGCCACATTCTTAAAGAGAAATTGTTATGTAGATGTTGAATTTCTTTCTTATCTTTAATAAACGTTTTTGTTTTTATCATAAGTAGTTTAAAATTGTTTTTAGTTAATACTTAAACTTGCAAAAAAAAAAAACAAAAAAAAAGGCAATTCTCGACGACTTTTAGAAACTTAATTTTTAGAAAGCAATTTTAAGCAATTTTTCGAAACTTAAACGATTCAAGTTTTATTTTACTTTTTATTGTTATTATTTTTACTTTTGACAAAACTAAGTTACAATAGTTTAACTTAAGAGATTCATAAATACTTTCCAATATATTTTATTTTTTGTTAAATTATTTATATTCTTGGTCGTTCATAAAATTTTCTCATAGTTGTTTCAATTAAGAGTTATATAAAAATTTCCCTGAAATAGCAAAATTATTTTGTAAATTGTAATCTTTTTTTCTTTCTAATGCGTAATTTATTGAGAGAGTTTATTGTTTAGAGCAGATATCGGAATGTTAAAAGGTTCCCACGAAGCCTTTAGCCTTACCAAGAGCTGCCGAGTCAACAAAAGAAAAATTAAGTACTTGTTACCTCAAGTATTTTTTAAACCAGTAAATAATTTTACTAATTTTATAACCCGACATACAAGAATGCGTCATATTTAATCGTACCCTTTAGAAGAACTATTCAACTAAATTTTCTTAATTTATTTCAAATATAAACATTACAAGCGACCAGAAGAAGTTGAGATTTTTTTTACTTAAAACAATATATCAGCAATAAAATCACCATTTGCTTATGCATTTATCAAGTATCAAATCAATTAAAAAAATTAAAGAAATAGATTGAAATTGAACCGTATGGTTTGCTGCTTTTTGCTTAGTATACTAAATTTTCCTCTCATTAAGTTTCCCAATTGGTTATAAAGTTCAACAACAGATGGCGCTGCTAACTGATAAAAACTTCTGTGAAACCTCCAGGAAAGACCACCTCTGTATAGCGACCTCTTCTTTTTACGACCACTTTTGCGAGGCAATGAATTTTTTTCAGAAACTCTGTGTTGAAGAAAACCTTTAGGAGAGACAATCAAAACCTCTTCCAGCGACAAGGCTAACCTTTGCCCCATATGCAGAAAAAAGTCAAATAAGGAAACACAAAAAAATATCAAAAGAAAAATTATTAACAAAACTAATTAGTAGATTAAAATGTATTCAAAATATTTATGCGAGGTACATATTTAGCGAGATCTTTTTTACCATCTTATCTCTGAAAGAGATCTATAACCTCATGTTGCAGTCAGAGTGCACTAAAGACGATCCTATCAATGATTTAAACTGACGTCATGTTGCAGTCAGGGTGCACTAAAGACGATCCTATTTAATTTTTATTTCTATTTGATTTAATTTTAGAGTAAGTTAAATTAGAAAAAAAAATTAGTTCAGAAACAACTAAGCATCTCAAACAAATTAAACTCTTCTCCTCTGTTAAAACCAACAGGTTTTTATGATGTAAAATTATATGCAAATTGAAACACGAAACATAATTATGTATTTATTTAAAATAGTTCTATTATTCATAATTTTTACTTTTCTTATAACCGTCGTTGAACAGCCGACCCAATTTTGGGTTTACGACTACCAACGACTAACTCCGTATCTTTCTAATTTTGATCCCAACCCAGAAGACAAGGAAACAGCCGGATCAGTACCCCAAGAAGTATTGATTTGTTATGGGAGCTTGGAGGTCTCCGTGACCCTGAGAGATTTAACGTGCACCAGTCACCATTTAATACACGGGGATTCTTCGGTCATCTGGATTCGAACTCCCGTTCTCACAAATACGAGTCCAATGCCATACCAACCAGGCTATCCCGGTCACCCAATATTCATAATTGGTAAAAAAATATTTCTTCACATAATTATTGCAGGGATCATTTTTATTGGCGCTAATTTTTATTTATCGATCATATTTCATAACTCCAACAAGTGGCATTTCGGCACTAAGAAAATGACACTAACTAATATTAAAATCGTTACAAAAATCATGTAGCTTCGATAAAATTTTGAAGTTAATGGAGATAAAGAACGACTAAAATCGTAACTAATTTTGACTGTAGTTGTAAACAAATCTCGTTTCCTAAGCAGAAACACGTATTTATATCTTTCCGTTTCTCTTCAATTAATTTTCTTAAATCGGTAGTTATTTTTAGGAAATCTAGTAAAACATTTAGTGAATACACTGACAAAAAAGTTCTATTTAATACAATTTCTATTCTGCACAAATTTGCGAAATTTATTCTAAATATTCAAATTCTTCACAAACAGTTTACTTATGCATATGACATTGAAATAAAGAATCACTGAAAAAAAATAATTAATGATTGCAACGTTAAAATTTCACAAAAACAGTTCTGTATTTTTTATCGGTAGCTTTTAATGGATGTTTACGTTTTTGGTAAATTATTTTTGCCCCCATTGCACCATCAAATGAAATCGTTTGCTTTGAATTATATCTATTTACCACAAACTACAAATTAGATATCAAAACAAGCAAAGATATCAGACTTCGGTGTTAGAAAGATCTAGAATATCGTAACACATTCCTCATACTTGCAATGCGTTAGAATTTTCCCGCCAATTCTCTTTTCATTCCATCAGAATTCGAACATGGAACATGTTATCGAAATGAAAACAAGCGATAACTACTGACAAGCTGAGATTACGCAATGTGCCTGCCTCACAAACAATTTTGATGAAGGAACTCCAACCCGATAACGCCATAAAAAGCTTCGAATGATTCATGAACGATTTCGGGTCCAATAAAATCATGTTTATTCGGAGAGAAATTCTTAAGGAAGTAAGATGTCAGATTGCATAACCCACTTATTTCATATCTTAACATTTATTTAAGAGAAAGACGTAAACATTGTCGTAATAGAACTGACACATTAAAATTTGAGAAACCATTTACTCTTTTTTGTATTTCACATTTCATATTAGCAAATGTGAAAAAAATCATGAGAAATAAAAGAAAACGCTGAAATGTCAGACGGAGCGAAAGGAATAAAACTCAAAGAACATTATTAAAATTTCATCAACTCTTTTTCGATGTTTCTAAAAAATGTAGGAAAATAACGTTTATCTAATAAAGATAATAAAATTGTAGTTGAAATCGATACTAATGCTTAGAATATTATATGAATATTTATACTTCGTATATCTTTCCAATTTCGTAAGGCTATATGACACATATGAGAAGACTACTTTGTAAAGGGGAAACTATTTAGTTTAAATGGGAAAACAACATCAAGGGACAATAGATAGAAAAGTAAACTTTCAGAGATCTGTCTAGGTTTTTTTGAGAGATACCTATTTTGTGAAAATTTAGACATAATTTGTGAAATTTCAAAATTATATTAAAAAATGAACTCAAATCTATGCTAAAATAAGAAAACATTTATATATTTTTCGAAAATATGTTGAAAGTAATATGTGAAACTATCGTTTTTCCTAAAATTGAATTTGTGAAAGTAACAGTAAATTTGCCCTAGACAGATCCCTGATTTTACATCATAATTCTTTCCAATTTCGTTACTCCATGCTACACAGAATAAAAGACAATTTACAGGGAAAAACTGCTTCATGCGTACAAATGGGAAAACAGCATCACAGGGGCATTAGATCGAAAAGTCTATAATACCTTGTATGTTTTTCTGATTACGTTATACCGTACTACAGAGAATAGATTACTATTTTAGACTTAACAACTGCTTGATGTGTATAAGTGGGGAAACAACATCTCACGGGTAATAGATAGGAGCATATTGCACCTGGTATGTCTTTTTTCGATTTTTTTCCTCCAATGTTACACAGAGGACTATTTTACAGGGGGAACTATATGTACAAGCAAAAAACAACATCACTGAGCCAAAAAATAGTAAAGCATATTATACATTGCACGTCTTTTCGACTTCGTTATCCCATGTTACGCAGAGTAGAAGACTTTTTTAGAGGGAGAAACTACTTTATATGTATAAATGGGGAAACAACATCACAGGGAGCAATAGATAGGAAAGCATATTGTACCTCGTATGTCTTTCCGATTTCGTTCTCCAATGTTACACAGAAATCTATTTTACCGGAGAAACTATATGTACAAGTGAAAAACAACATCACTGAGCCAAAAAATAGTAAAGCATATTATACATTGCACGTCTTTTCGACTTCGTTATCCCATGTTACGCAGAGTAGAAGACTTTTTTAGAGGGAGAAACTACTTTATATGTATAAATGGGAAAACAACATCACAGGGAGCAATAGATTGGAAAGCATATTGTACCTCGTATGCCTTTCCGATTTCGTTCTCCAATGTTACACAGAAAACTATTTCACAGGAGGAACTGCATGTATAAATGAAAAACGACATCACAGGGGCTATCGTGGGGGAAAGTTATCAGGGCAAATTCTCTTTAATCTACATAAGTGATTTAAAATGTTAAAAAAAAAAGTTAGATTTGGTAAATGAAGTTTCAAATGTTGAAAAAAATTCAAATTATCAAAATACAAACAATTTATGTCAGAATTATGTATTGAGGAAGTAATTTGTAGAATGATTTGTAATTTGTTGAATTACTTAAATTAATTTAAGTTATTCGTTTACATTTTAATATTTTGAAAACATTAGCATTCGGGAAATTTCATGGTTTGTTTTAGAATTTTCCTGAATTTTCCTTTTCTAAACTTTAATTTTCAAAATACTAATAGAGATGAAAAATAATTTGCCACAAAAAGTTTTTCTCGTGGTATACTAGTGTCCTCTAAAATCTCACCGTAAGTTATGTCACACTATACCGAGGGAAAGACTATTTTGCAGGAAAAACAACATAAATGGGAAAACATAATATAAATGGGAAACAATAATTCGTATTGATCAGAAATCTCGATGCATTCGAAATAAAGAAGTAATGTTAAAGGATTCTCTTGAATATCTCTGATTACGTTATGTCACATTATAAAGAAATTATTACAGGAATTTTACGAAGAAAGAAAAACATAACAGGGTAAACAACATCATAGAGTAATCTAAACATTAAAGGTATACCGGTATTTTTTTACCGTAAAATCCATGTTACGGAACAAAAAATCTGATTTACCACAATTTTTACAGTAATAATAACTGTATAATCACCGAATCTCTCTAATGAAATAAATATTTCTGTAAAAATTACGTTTTCATGGTAGAAATGTTTTTTATGGTGCCAGTACCCCAAAGTGCCAATAATTTAAACAGTAATTTGATCCGGAATTTTTTATAGTGTAGAAAAATAACTCTTGAGGAAAATACATAATAAAAAGAAAAGCAATATTACTAGGGCAGTAGTTGGAAAAACAGTGTTTGAATATCTCGCCATTATTCCTTATTTCATGTTGCCAGGGCCGGATTAACCTATAGGCACACTAGGCACGTGCCTAGGGCCTACAAAATTCAGAGGCCTACGAAAAACTTGGAAAATTTTTTTTAAAAAAAATCAAACGTAGTGGAATCAGAAAAACAGTTTTGTTTTTCTGATTCCACTGCGTTTGATTTTTTTTTCTTTTCACGATAAATTTCGCACTCAATAAATTAATTCTTTTTATTCATAAATTTTATCATTAGGTTTTTTTTTTTTTAAAAATTCCGTTGATCTTGCCTTGTTCCGGGTTTTAATATTTATGCTAGTGCCTTTTTTAACTATCGTTTCGGTTCGATAATTTTCAAGTGTTTTGATTTAGATTAATAAGTTTTCCTTTTATTTTATTGTTCCCCCCCCGTTTAATTAGGTATGAAATATATTGCGTTATTTAATCATTGGTTTTGTTTATATAAGTTAATTTAGGAATTGTAATTATTTTTAAAAAATAAATATGAGAATTTTGTATTTTTTAAACTTGTTTTTCTTGTCTAAACTTGTAAATTTTTTATTCTTTTAAATGTTATATTTCTACCATTTTTTTTTCTCTTTAAAGTTAGGAGTACCTTTCTTTTTTCTCTTACTTTATGCATTACACTTGTCGGTATTGCAGATAAAGTTCGATAAACAAATTCGTAAATTAAAATCCATATTAATAAAAGTGTTAAAAAAAATACGCAAGAAAATTTCAGCATATATTTTGAAAAGAGGGGAGGAGGGGAGGGCCCAAAAAAATCTATGCCTAGGGCCTACGAAAGGTATAATCCGGCTCTGTGCCTAGGGCCTACGAAAGGTATAATCCGGCTCTGCATGTTGCACATATAAAAAATTAACTTTAAAATGACTAATGAATATATAAGCTAGGGTTGTAGAAAGAATATGAAAAACCATGGCAATACTGCATGTGGAAAATCATGTATTATGTTTAGATATCTCGTTAATATTTCACAGGAAAGAAACTGACTTTACAAATAAATGCAAAAGCAATGTTAAGAAGTATTAGCTTATATAACAAGATAAATATACACCGCAGAGTCATTACATTATGACCACCCTCCATCTATAACAATAGACTCGCCCAGGTTTTCATGGTTTCTCGCCTAGGAGCAATGTTTTCATGGGGCACATGAGGACCCATAATCCTCATAGAACAATCCCTGGCGTCTGTGAGCTACTTGAACATAGTTGCAGACCAGGTTCACCCATTCATGGCAACAGTTTTTCCCGCGGGGGTTGGTGTTTACCAACAGGATAATGCACCATGTCATAAGGGTCGAATCGTCATGGATTGGTTCGAGGACTTTCAAGTCATGTCTTGGCCCCCAAATTCACCTGACCTTAATCCGATAGAGCATTTGTGGTCCTACTTGGAAAACCAAATTCGTGCTCGCAGGGAATTGCAGGACCAGTTGGTGAGCGCTTGGTACCAGATACCTCAGGCCTCAGACTACCTATCAGCACTTTGTGGAATCAATGCCACGGCGGGTGCTAGCAGTTTTGAGGGCTAAAGGTGGTTCTACATGTTATTAGCAGGGTGGTCATAATGTAATGGCTCTTCGGTGTATAAAGTGTAATATATTCATCTTGCTTCTGCTTTTTATGTTATGAAGGTCAAAAAATAAATATAGTGATCAACAAATAGGAACTCAATATTACAAGAGCAATAGATGATGAAGGTAATATTAAGGACTGTTTTAGTTCTATATCAGTAGTCGGAGAAACTGCAATATTTTTGTACTTTTTTTAAAATTTAGGAACTATTAACTACTTTCGAAATGCAGTAACTACTTTACTACTTTTAGGAGTTGAACTGTACTGGAGAAATTAATTTACGCGTATATTCAAAATGGTTCTGAATGTAAGAAATTGACTTATATTAAACAAGAGAAATTTTTAAGAAAGATTTATTCATGTTTTCATGAGCCAGTTTGTTATACTAAAACATTTTTTTCCTTCTAATTTGTTCATTTAACCTTCAGCTTTTTATGCCTTTCTCGACAGCGAATATTTAATTTAAGAAATACTTGGAAATTATCAAATATTTGCAATTTTGTTAAGTTTCTGTTTTTATACTTTCTCTAAGAAATGAAGTACATCGAAAATATGTTCCTTTCTTTTGAAATAAAATCAATGTTTCACGAATGAACATTCGCATACGAAAGTGATGAAATATCGGTTCTTCGCAATGGCTAGTTTAATTATTAGTTATACTCGATTTTAAATGCTTAATTCTTGTAAACGCTTTGCCGCAGCTATAAGGACATTTTCATTGTGTCTATTGACGGTTTGCGCCCATTAAATTTTAAAAATTAGCTGTTTTAGAATCTTCTTTCTTTACGAAAAAACGTTAAAAGTAGTAGCCAAGAATCGCTACAAACTACTGTTTTTTACCCATTGGCAAAATGGGTCTTGTTTTGGGTTTTATGGCGTGCGCACTTAATTTGGACGTCATCACACCTTTCAGCTGTGTTCAAAAGTAATAACAGTAAGCAGTGCGCATGCGTCGTCATCGCATGCGTTGCTATGGCGACCGCTGCTGTTTGATAACTTTTTTAGAATTCTTTTTCTTTTTATTTTCACCAGCGGTTATTCATAATGTATTTACATAATAATAATTTAAAGTATTTTTATATTCTTTTTATTATTAACTTATAATATAAATATGAATATTGAGGAAGGAAAAATATTTCGTGACGTCTTGAAACACGTATATACGTTTTCATAAAATGTCATTATTAAAGAATAGGTGTAGAAATTCTATTTTGGGACTTCAAGGCTGAAAACATACCACTGAAAGATAATTAGATTTATATTTCAAAGGAGGAGTTATTTTTAGAATCTCTGCCCTCTTTCACTTCCATATTAGGAAGCATTAAATGAGTTCCCATAATGCGTAGAGTTACAAGGTATGTACGACTGGAACCTAATTACATCATTCTCTGTTAGTATTTAATGCGAGACCGATGGTTTTCGCATGTCACTTGCTGAATAACGTGTTCCATAAAAGATCTGCCGGAAGCATCAGGAGTTTTGTCCACACCCCCTCCCTTGTAGAGTGGGGATGTGAATTGTTATAACCACCAGCCTACCTTTAAATAAACCTTTTTAGAGCGTATTATGGCTTATGACTGCATTATTGAAGCTGAATACAACATTGATAACAGGGATGAAGCCCTGTTATTATATATAATATATATATTATNTATATATATGCATATACAGGGTGTCTATAAAAGAACTCCGGGGTTTTGAGGCAAAATATTTTAATGAAATAAAAAGCATACATACATGTTTTGTACATGACTGAAAAGCTTACATTATCAAGTTTTTTTTAACACTTAGTAAAGTTCTATATGAGCCCCGTTAGTGGCACGGCAGACGTCTAAACGGTATTCTACTTCTTCCCATGTCCTGGCGAGCATGTCTGGGGGGACGGTTGCCACACAATTGACTATTCGTTCCCTGAGATCTTGGTAACCCCAACTCCAGGTTGCATCTTGTCAACGATTTCTTAGGGCTTCGAAGGCATGAAGCTCGGATTCTGTCCACTTTCTCTTGAGACACACTATCGGCCTACCCGGCGACTTTTGCTTCAAAACACTTCCTGTTTCCTTAAATGCACTGAACCATTGACGAATGGTTATGTCAGAAGGCGGGTTAACACCATAGTTACGTCGAAAGTTTCTTTGTACGGTAACTAAAGACTTCGTTTCTATGAGCCAAATAACACATTGAGCCTTTTGTTGCGGAGTCGCCATCATTTCAAATTTCGCGACGTCATTTCAAGGTCAACGCCCTGCAGCGCCGCCAACAGTTGATACAAACATTCCCAATTGGTATGAGTAAAACTTTTTGAGCAACTCTTTTCAGAGAAATCGACTAAATTTTGCTATCTTTTATAGTTAGTGAGATATGAATTTTTAAAACCCCGGAGTTCTTTTATAGACACCCTGTATATATATATACATATATATATAGTTGTTTTGCTACTTCCGGCCACTGCTCTACTCAGATAGAAACTTATTTTATATATTTGAGATAACACTTAATATATAATGGGATATTATTTATTATAAAAAAGTAAGGAAAGCGTAGGAATAAATCCATTTTTTTTCCAAGCTCAAATTGCTCACGTCAACATAATTCAGAACAACAAATAAGCTATAAGACAATAAAAAAATTTACTTTCTTCTAAATGGAATTTATTCAACGTTGATTTCCCTAAACAATAAACAATATAGCTCTTAGGCTTTCTTTGTTCTATTCAATTACTCATCTGTAGTGTAAGCAATATATCTTCAATGGTCTTTTGTTCAAAGCCACAAGTCAACATGCTAATTGTAAACAATATGTTATAGGTAAGGAGAGAAGATAATTCCCTTTACGAATCTATGTATAAAAGTTGCTTACATTTTTCCAAGCGTAATAGAATTTTTAACTGACTCTGTTTGTTAATTACAATGCAACTAACATAAGTGGTTGGGGAAGTATAACGGAAAGCCACATTTTCAAATTCTTCTATGAACACGCTTTTTATGTACGATGTTTTTGCTAATTGTGTTGTTTTCAATTGAAAATTCCAGAAACTTGCAAGGAGACAATAGTAAAGATTAGTTTTATGCAAAAAATGTCAACCTAGTTTACCTCTTTGACGCTGATGGGATACAAGTGTCTCTTTTATTTCTGACACTCAATTACAAGTAAAAATATATATTCGGCATTTTTTTAATTATAAAAAACTGTCTAATAGTTATTTAAAAAATCTGTTAGATTATCGGAATTACATTTGTACAAAAATATAAAAAGTAGTTTGAAATTTTTTTTTCATTCCTATTAAAAAATTTATCTATAATTGATCTTGTAATTTAAAGAAATTTCAATGATGAATGTTTTTCCTAGATCTGAATAGCTGCGAATAAGTGCAAATTTGAAAGAAATATTGCTTGGAAGTGAGCCGTGTTTGGAAGATTTGACTTTTAATTATTTTCTGAATGGTTTGAGCCATTCTTTTGAACCATTCTTTTCTGAATGGTTGAATTATGACTATGAAATACACCGGTGTCTCATGCTGTATTTCATAGCCATAAATTATTAAAATGAATAAATACAATATATTATACGCATTTAGACCTGAATTCCCAAGTTAAAATTTTTGATGGTTAGCATATCTTGATGGATCAACATAATCTTGATGGTAACCAACATCAGTAACCATCATCTCAATGTAGGAATTCGGACGGATTAGTGATGGTCCAACATAAGAATAGTGGATTGTTTTGATGGTTTGTTCATGTTGAATCATCTCGAATTTCCACCATAGTATCTTAGAAATCAAATGTTGGAACGATCATGAACGACCATCATCCCAATGTAGGTATTCGGACTGATTTGTGATGGTCCAGCATAAGAATAGTGGATTGTTTTGATGGTTTGTTCATGTTGAATCATCACGAGCTTCCACCATCGTATCTCAGAAATCAAATGTTGGAACGATCATGAACGACCATCATCCCAATGTAGGTATTCGGACTGATTTGTGATGGTCAAACATAGGAATAGTAGCTTGTTTTGATGGTTTGTTCATGTTGAATCATCACGAATTTCCACCATAGTATCTTAGAAATCAAATGTTGGAACGATCATGAACCACCATCATCCCAATGTAGGAATTCGGACTGATTTATGATGATCTAATACAAAAAAAAACCTAATTGTTTTGATGGTATATTGCTGAGAATCAACAAGAATTCCTATTAAACCATCACGGAAATGTAAAGTTGGAACCATCATGACCCTTTACGGATAATCATGAATAGTTGGTCCATGACAGTCAAACTTCTCTTAATGGTTAACCATCATAGTATTAAGGTATCATTTTCCATCATGGAATGATGGAAGTTTGTTTGGCATATCAAAAACCATGAACAAGTAATGGAAAATGTTGGATGATGGTGACCATCATGAATCGCACTGAAACCAAAATAAACCATCAAATTGTTTTGATGGGACCATCAAGAATTTTGACTTGGGTTAATACAAAATAAGGAAAAAGTATTAAAAATATGTTTACATGAACAACAAGTTCACGAGGACTTGTTTGTGAATTTTTATTACAAATTAGCTTAAAATTGAGCAACGGAGACAGTATATTTTATAAGATAATACTGACTTTTTCCCCTCTGTTTTTTATCTCAAAGATTTACGCATTTTAAATTTCGTTTTATATTGAAGAAACGGGTTTCAAAAATCGGATTTTATTTAAAGAAGAAAAAAACTGCTTTTTTAGTGATGTCAGAAAAATGAAAGTTACATGTTTTTTCGAAATCGTTTATTTCATGCCTAATACATAATTTTGTAAAGGAAAACTAACTTTTTTCTTTTCGGAGGAGAGGGATTGTTCCCTTATGTCCTCGACATTTTACAGACTAATTACCGCGTTAAATCCCATATATGAATGTTATCAATGTAGTTTTATCTTATTTATCAAATGGATAATTAGTCAGGCTGCATCAGACTTCAGAGGATTTACTTTATTTGTCTTTAGAAAACACAGTTACAGACAGACACCACCTAGACAACATTTATCGTCAAACTGTCATTGAAGAATAAGATAAAAAACTATTCAAGAGCATTCAAGCGGCATATTTTTCTTTTTTTAGTTATCAGCAGCGTCTGAAAAATATGAATTTCAGACAACTCGACGTAGTTGAAGACATAATTAAAACAGTGTTCGTAAACTGCGATTGTTTGCACAACCTAGTTGATGTTAAAACAGAGAGAGTTTTACCTATAAATCTGCAGATTATATGAGTTAATGAGCAGACTGCCAGATTTTTATTAATTAATCTGTAAAATGCAACTACCACATTTTTTTTTCAATTACTTAGTCTATCTATTTAGATACAGTTCATCAGTTATACAGTTTTAGTTTATATTCAATAATTATCAATCCTAATAATTAAAAAAGTATGGTCTAAACTAACAAAATATGGTAAAATTTACCGTATTTCTGGCTCTATGGGAACACCAAAAAGTTCGATATTGTTCCCCGAAAACGCTTTGGTAATGATTTTGGTAATCAATAAAATATCATTATCAATAAAATATGGTTTCATAATGTGTCGTAAAATTTAGTAAATGTGGTATAATTTGATGATTTTATTATGGTACCTTAGAGCAGTGTTTCCCAAACTTATGAATTTTGTGTACCCTTTCTAAATTTTTCGTATCGCTGTGTACCACTAATAAAAAAATTAATGTATTTGTTACTATAAAATAATTGTACAAAAATTAAAAATCACAACTGGCTGTTGACACCACTAATTATTGACTGTTAACTGCAGAAAAATAGCCAATAGAAAAATACGTAATCGTAAATTTTCATGCCTAGCTTTTTTTTTAAATAAATTTTTTTGAAAATTTCGTTTGTTGCAAGATATTTCGCGTAAGAAAGCGTACCCCCGCTAAACTGTTCCCGTACCCCTGGGGGTACGCGTACCACACTTTGGGAAACACTGCCTTAGAGCATGACATAAAAATCATTCACCCATTAAAATTTATTTTTAAGTTTTATATTTTTTCTAAAGATTAGTAATAAGAACTATGATTTTGAAAACCAGAATTTCCAGTAAACCGTTACCATACGAATGGTAACATTACCAATCGAATGGTTCAAATACCATATGTTTTGGTTTTATTAACCAGAAATATGGCTTTTTTTAAAAAAACCAGAAATGACATTACCATACCGTGCGGTAATTCAACCAGATTTTTTTTTGTATACACATTACAGAATAATTATATTTCGGACTGAAAACAATGTTAAAAGAAATGCACCGGTTTAAAACTGTGTTAGATTAAGTACCTAAATTTCATCAAAAAATTTCAGGGGACATCTCGGTAAAGTCTCGTTATGAGTGTCTGAAAAATACATCCGATTTGATTATGATAACTACACTATCTGAAAAAGGCGAAAAATATGCAAGTTCTAGCAAAATGGCGAATTTCAAAATTGTTACTGTTTTCTTTAAAATCAGAAAAATGCAATTTTTCCAGATTTTCAGAATCGTAGATATTCGAGTGTGAAAAATTTGCCATTCGGACCGATAGCAGAAATCTTGATTTGCAGAGATTATCAGAACACCTGCAGTTCATTTTTTAACTCAGAATTTTAAAAAAAATTGTCACAGCATTTGAAGATAGCATTTTCCATTTCAGATTTAAAAAACGAAACAAGAGAAAAATCATTTTTAAATCCTAAACTTAACCAATTACATTCTTTTAAGTCCTTACAAAATTTATTCGAAAAATCTGCAGATATAGAAGAAAACGAAAAATGATGGCTTCCGAAATTTCCAACTAATTTACTTTTAATTCACTGGGATTTCGAGCAATAAAGAATTTAAATGGCGAGAAAAATATTTAAAAATAAATTCTTAATTTTCGAAAACTCTAGAGTCTAGATGCTTGTTTAAGAACTGTATTCGTATTATATTTTTAACGTTCAATAATAACATTAATTTAAAATAGTATAAAACTTTTTTAATGAAAATAATATATTTTAAACATTTCTTTGCGTATCATTTATACCTACCCATTATGTTCCAATGCTGCAGTACTCAGGTTAAGCCCAATTTTCACAATAACAGACTGTTTTAGGGTTTCAGACATATATGAATTTATGAAGATTGTATGCTGCAGATACCCTCTGTAAATTCTGCAACCAGGTTGTTCAGTTGCAATGGAAAATTGTTTTGCGATGGCGCTACAAGCACCAGAGGGACAGTACCCTCTGGTGTTGATTACGCCTTTTCTCTAAATTTAACTTAGGTTTTGAATTGTTCATGTCTAGTTAAAAGTAATTTTGAAGCTAATTAACTAAACCGAATTGCAATTTTTCCACATTCAAGTACTAATGTTTTTTTTAATTTAAGCATATAACTTATTGGTTTAGTTAGAAATAATTTTAAGACAAATAATGAGTTTGAAAGAAAACAAAATAACACAATGAAACAAGGGAAAGTATACTAAGTGTAAATATTTTTATTTACAGAAATGAAAGAAAAATTCTCTTTTAAATGCAAATATCAAATTATTTCACCACTTCAGTTATAATAATTTACAAAAAAAATAAACAAAAAAAAATAACTGTACTATCAATCACAATCACACATAATATGTATAAATAAAAGTAAATAAATATAAATAATTAAATAAACATTTATGTATAAATAAATTACAACTCACCGGTAATCAGCACCGCATGCAAAATGTCGAAAAATTAGAATTTTTATAAGAGCATCGCGAAACATAATGTTCATAAATTAGAATCTTCATACAGTATTGCAAAATACAGTATTTTAATGGAATTAAAAAATAGCTCATTATCTCAAACTTTATGAATGAGTAAATAAATATAAAATCATTATTTTAGTTGAACCATAATATTAACCAATTCACTAAAACCTTAAAAAAGTGCATGAACATAAGCCCAGACTGTACATTGATGCAAAGAATATTTGTGCTTAAATATACATTGAATACTGCCAGGTATCTGGGATAAATACTTTTTACCCAAAATGATTGCAATAATAGTAATTTCAGGTTAATGCCATAAAGAACAATTAACGCATCATTAGTCAAAAGAACTGTATTTACCGATGCATAATCAGATGTGAAACAGAAGAATTATGCGAAATGCATTCCTTTACATTTATAAGAAACCCGGATTTAATATAAATGTATATTAAATTACTCATTCAATTTGGTTAACATTAATTAATACTAACAAAACAGTTAATGATAATTAAATTAACAAGAAAGTTAACATTAAAAAATTCATTTATCGATGTATATTAATGCAACAGATGCGAGACAGAAAAATTATTCAGAGTACATTCTTTTAAATTTATGAGAAATCGAGACTTAAATTTTATGCATATTAAATTATTCCTTAAATTTGGTTGCCATTAATTAAAATTGAGAAGACAGTTAACACAAACAAAATTATCAAGAAAGTTACAATTTATTAAAACTAGCACAAAATTTATAACACAAAACCTTTTCAGTTGGCGGTGTCTTCACAATACTTGATCATCATTTAAAAGTGCAAATATTACAGTGAAATAACAAATCAAATAATCTAAACAATATTTTAGTTTAATTGTTAGTCATTATTACAAATAATTATGTTTGCGATACAAAAATTATAATTTTTCCTTCATTCAAATAAAATCATAAGACATATTTTAAAAACAATATACAGTAATTTAATGTTTAGGAACTAGACATTTCTAGCTCCTAATTTATGAAAAAAATGAATAATAAATTAATACAACCTACAAAATAAAAACAAACATACGAACATATATACAGTCTACTTGTACATAATCTATATAAATAAAAATATTTTATATATAAATAAAAATGAATAAATGAAGATGAATAATAAATAAATAAAAGAAAAGTAGGAAGAACCCCAATTCCCGAATCAACAAATACCATAAGCAACAAATTTCTACTTTCTGTTCCTTTCTCTGTTTTACTCTCAGGATTCTAAGCAATGCTAAAACACTATCAAATCATACTATTATATTTAACTAAATATAATAGTATATTATATTAAATATATTAACTATTATATTTAACTAAACAAAGCAGAATCGTTGGTTAAAAAACCGAATCAAACATAAAATCTTGTTATTACAATAAATAAAAAAGAATTACTGGTTAATAAACTAAATAGAACAAAATTACTAGTTGTTAGAATTATCAGTTATTACATAAAATATTACATCAATAAACACTAGATATAGAAACAACGCACACTTACTAGTTATTAAACTAAACATAATAATATCAATTATTTAACTGAATAGTATTACAATTTATTATGATGTTAGTTACAAATAATTAAAACAACTTTTATTAAATGAAACAACAAAAAATGAAAGAACACGTATAATACTTAAACTAAATAGAGCAGAATTGCAGACCATTAAACTGATTTACATTTTATTTTAACTAAGTAGAGAAAAATTACCAGTTATTAAACAGGGGTTTTTAATAAGTTATTAATATAAAGTACAAATATTATTTATTAAACTAAAAAAAAAGAAAACTAAACTCAAATTATCGCTTATTCAATGAAATGAAACAGAATTACTGCTCAGTAAGCTAAATAGAACAGAGTTATTAGTTGTTAGAATTTTCAGCTATTACCTCAAATATCATTAGTTGTTATAACAAATACTAGATATAGTAATAAAGCACATTTACTAGTTAATAAACTAAATATAATATTATCTTTTTAACTAAATAGTACTGAAATACAGCTGTAATTTTGTATAGTTACAAATAATTGAATAACTATTTATTAAACGAAACAACAATAAATGAAAGAACTCCTTATACCACTTAAACTAAATAGAGCGGAATTGCTGGTCACTAAATTGATTTACCGTTATTTAAACTAAATGAAACAAAAGGGATTTAATAAGTTATTAAAATAAAGCATAATTATTAGTTATTAAAATATAAAAAGGAAACTAATTAAAATTAACATTACTAATATTATTAAAATAACTAAATTAAAATGAACATTTATTCATTATTACTAGAAGTAATACTATCATCATTAGTTATTAAACTAAGTATAACAGAGTTACCAGTTTTAAATTAAACAGTAATGACTTCTGGTTACAAAACTGAAAAATTAAATAGAATTAAGTTATTAAACTAACTACAGAATATTTCATAATTAAGAATCTAATTCTAACACTGTTATAAGTTTAGGACTTCTTTAAAGAACAAACTTCAACGATGTAAGAAGTATAAGAAAGAAGAAAAAAAAACTATATATATATGATTTAATTATGTTTTAACAAGCTAGAGTTTCTAACGGACATTCTGTTACAAAGAATTTTGTTCAGTAATTGGATAAATTTTCCAATTTTAATGATAATGAAGAAAAGGTTAAATACCGATTAGGTAAAGATAGTAAAAAAATAAAGAAATTTTTTTTATCTAGTTTGTATGCATATAAAATCTTTATATTTTTTCTCTCAAAAAATTTTATTATTTTTTCACTAAATTAAAACAATAATTATTATTGTAACTTTTCCATTTATAAGAAAATAAAGGGGCCTATTTAAAAATTGTATTTGTGTGCTTTATAGGCATGTTTTATTTTATATAGAAATAAACAAAGTAAAGAAATTCTTGTAAAATTACAGCACTTCCAGTAAGAAAAAAATAAATAAATTACGTTGTTAATATTAAAACTGCCGAGTTTTTTGGTGTTTCCAAAAGAGCCAGAAACATGCCAAATTTTACCATATTTTGGTAGTTTTAACCATTCCTTTTTTTATTTATATCAGTGTTTTTATATTTAATGCAACAAAATTACTTTTATGTAAAAAATTATTGAGTGCAAACTATGCATACAACCTAGATAATTTAGACCTAATTCCATAGCCTATAGGTTAATCCCTCATTACTGAGGAAGAGTTAGGACGGTTAGCCAATTATTCAGCGGGCATAATCCAAAGTCCCTTTTGTTTTCATTGCACTGCTGTCCCTTAGCTTTGATTTGCTCAGACTGCATTTGCACTTGCCCCGATAGTTTTATCCATAAACATACTTTAAATGTTAATTCATAATAATTCTAACTAATTACAAACACAGCCCAATCATACAGCCAGGTCATAAGTTTTACTGACGAAAGCAACGTAAAAATGACTGAAAGAATTTTGGGCTTTTCTTGTCATTCATACACAACTTTCCATGAAGAAACTTGGTTCCTGATGTTAAAATTGGGCTATAAGTTAATTGTAAATTATTCCTTTCACCATAAAACGAAGCTAAATGGCGCCGATTTTTATTTTTAATAACAATGCTATTAAATTATAGTATTCCGATTATATTAAATTAGAAGCAAACACATTTAATTTTCTATTTGCTAAACATAAGAGAAAAAAAAATAGTCTTCCAATAATAGAAATACTTATATCGTTTGCTTGTAATTATCGTTTGCTTATAATTATCGTCTGCTTATAATTATCGTTTGCTTGTAATTATCATTTGCTTGTAATGTTAAGAAGTTGATCAAACATTGTTTTGACCTAGATTTTGTTTTTAATATTCAGGATATTCTTAATTTTTCAAATTAGAATAGAACTATTCATGTTTTATTTGAAAATCTTTTACAATTTATTTTTACAGGGCAGTAAGAAATTACTTAGATAAAGATTAAAGTCGATTTTTTTTAAAATCGCAAACTCATTTGAGATATGTAGCGCTTTTTTGGTCATTAAAATCAATCATTGACTTTCTAATAAGATTCCGCTCCAGCCCATAAAGCGAAAGGCATCAAATATACATTTTCTCGATTTTCTTAAATTACAAAAATGGCCACGTCATTCACCAGACTTGAATTTAATGAAATTTACGTTTGGTACATCTTGGACACAATAATTGTGATGAACCTAATAAGATATGAGCATACCTAAAACATTTTTGTGCAAGGATCTGCATAAAATGTCAGTTAACGAGTTGTAGCTCTGCTTAACGCCAAAGGTTATCAGTTTTATTATGTCAATATTATGTTATTTATACCTAAAACCATATTATTTATACCTAATCCTGATTTTAAAATGCGCCATTTAGCTTCAACAAAAAAACAAATATTATTATACATTTAATTAAAAACAAAATTATGCATGTTTCATACTTTTAACACATATGCCGTCAGATAATATTATAATACATGTAATGAAAACAAATATTTCGTTCAGAAAAATTAAAATATTTTACAACATGCAAATATCAAATCAGACATTAAATTTTTTATCTTACATTTTAAAGGCCTGATCTTACATTTATTTAACAAAACCTTAAAAATGACAAATACAAAGTGTACAATTATGTTTTTTTACAAAGTTACAGATACAAATGATATAGCAAGTGAAAAAACAAACAAACTAATTGTAAAAAAGTTCACATTAATTTAAAACTAAGGAAGGAATAAAAATTTCAAAGGTCGACCTGTGCTTACGTTCTCAGTGCTCGCAAAACATAACCGGATGCATGAAATACGTCATCAGAAAAAGGGTGAGAAAAATGAAAGGTGAACAAATAATATATTAAATTAATAAATAAAATGGAAACAATTTCCATTGCAATTTTTTCTTCTCTCGTTTGCGTAACATCCGCTTTATGTAGATTCATCTACAGTTTCTGAAAAGAAAAAAAAATATTAAGTTAGTATCTATAGTTATTAAGTGCAAAATAAAAGAATATTTCAAGATACATAATACAACATAGGCTATTTTATTTTATAACCATCGCTGGAACAGCAGACCCAATTTTGAGTCCACTACTACCTATGTTCCCCTCCCCCATTTTCATCCCAATCCAGAAGACAAGGGAACTACAAGAAATGTACTGGGGGAAATTTGCCTTCAAGGAGGGCATTTCGATTGAATTAACCCTCATTTGCGTTACATAAAGAGGAAAACCACGAAAACCTCTTACGGTTAGCCTGATGGCAAGGGGACTCTAAACTATGATTCATCAACCGCTGAGGATATTTTAGGTCAGCACTGTGGTCGATGTGATTGGGGGCGGTATTCGTATAGATCGGCCATCGCTGGGATTCGAACCTGGGTCACCTCAGTGGGAGGCGAGCGCTCTATTTCCTGAGCTACCACGGTCCGTCGTAAGCTATTTTATTTTATTTTATAACCATTGTTGAACAGCCGACCCAAATTTGAGTTTACGACGGCCAATGTTCAACTCCGTAGCCTTGTAATTTTGAACCCAACCCAGAAGACAAGGAAACCCCTGGATTAGTACCTCCAGAGGTATTGATTTGTTATGGGAACTTGGAGGGATTTGTGACCCCGACAGATGTAGGGCGCACCAATAACCATTTAATACACGGGGATTCTCCGGCCGGCTGGATTCGAACTCCCGTTCTCACGAACACGAGTCCAACGCCCTACCAACCAGGCTATTCCGGCCCTGTCGTAGGTTATTTAGAAAATCTGTCTCTAGCAATCCGTCACCGTCGTTTGGCAATGTGACAGGCTAAATGGAAAAGCCACCACTATTTTCCAATCAGCCTAACATTTATTAACGGTCATAAAAGTGCCGATTTTTTTGGCTTTTGTATTTGTATTACGTATTTGATTAGTGCTGCAACTAGTTTAAAATAAACTATCTACAATTACCTTAAAAATATCCTGGTACCGCCATCGGGTGTGTAAAATGAGAAATAAAATGTTTTCCGGGCAAAAGAAATGAATTAGTTTTATTCTTATTGGCGCGTTACTTCTGAAAACTCCAGCCCGTCATTTTCACGGGAGCGAGAAGGAAGGGGTTAAGCTTATTTGCAATGAATTCAGATACTTACAAGATAATTAAAAAACATATAATTTATTTTTCAATGAGCCTTATTTATTACAGGCTGCTTGATATTAGCTGATATATTTTTAAGCTAATTAGAACATATATCATTAATAGCCTATGTTAATAATGTTTCTTCTTTAATTTTTTTTAATGAGTATATATTATTACTTTTTTGTAAACAGTAAGTTTGGGTGAAAATATATTTAATTTGTGCTGAGACAAGCGTCTAAAGATGAGTTCTAAGCAAACATACTTATCTAGAAAAAAATTGTCATTCTTTCTTTCGGTGTGACCGCAAAACTTTAAACAAACAACTGCTAATCGGATATGCTACTTATTATTATTTATTTTTGCTTTCATTTGTTTGCAAGTTCAAAAGTGAATTGTAAATAGATTCTAGAAC
This sequence comes from Parasteatoda tepidariorum, assembly GCF_043381705.1. Lineage (NCBI taxonomy): Eukaryota > Metazoa > Arthropoda > Arachnida > Araneae > Theridiidae > Parasteatoda > Parasteatoda tepidariorum. The sequence continues at coordinate 26,272,103 of NC_092211.1, read as the reverse complement.
GGCAAAATAATGCATATAATAGATCAGGGTGCGCAGCCAAATCTTTAAATCAAAAATAAGCACTTTTTAAAAATTTTCAAGCACTTTACAAAAATTTTCAAGCACTCAAAAAATTCTTATTCAATCAATGATATTATTGAAAAACAAAAACTTTTTATAAACAGTTTTAGCGTTAAAAAAAAACCCAAAAAGAAACGGACGTAAATCGAAACAATCAGTACTTTCCCACATCACCGAGTGAATTCAACTTGACCCTGAACTCAGAACAAAAGTACCCTTACCCCCTACGTCAAAAAAAGTGTTAGAAGTAAAATAAAATAAACAAGAACAAAATTAAAATAAATTAAAAAGAAAAACATTTCATAAGGATCTGATATTCTCTATCCGAATTGGAGCACTCGGGTTTCGGTTTCAAGTGTGCGCGCATGCGCAAGTCATAACGTGGGTACGACATGAAGTCCGCGTGAATGATTACGTAGCAAACTCCCCATTTTTCGTGAAATGCATGGGATCCACCAGATATCACTGAAGGGAAAAAAAAATATTCAGAAAAAAAGCACTTTTTAAAAACGCCAGCTGAAAAAAGCACCTTTAAAAGCTTTTAAAAACGAAATCCCCAAAAAAGCACCTTTAAGTACTTTTTACAAACGCTACGCACCCTGTAGATGTGTTAAAACAGAATATAATGATTTTTAAAAAATAGATTAATCATATCATATTTGGGTGAAAATACAATTATGTTTGTAACACTCCATTGTTTTTGCTTATCATAAAATGATAATTTATGTAATAAAACAAATTCTTTTATGAACATATTTTATTCCAATTGATTTCAAAACGAGTTTGACCGTTTTTTTAATTTAGAATTTATTTTTTTGCCATCAATTATGCAACGTTTCTTATACAGTGTAAAAATTACGGGTCAAATTACGGTAATAAATACCGGCACTCAGAGTACTTTTTATCGTATAATCCATTTTTACTGGGGTATGTCATAAAAACAAAAAAATCTGCTATACCGACATTTTTAAAGTAATTATTACAGTAAAATCACTGAATTGAATCATTCTAATTAAATAAATATTACTGTAAAAATTACGATACAATATTTAAATGCAAAAATGGATTTTACAGAATGGATTTTACGGATAATGCACCAAAAATGCCTATACTTTATAGCAGACAGTTACGATTATTACGTAAGCATGATTTTTGATGCATCTCTCTTGAAAGCAAAAATAAGCACAATCGTGAATACTACTATATTTGGAATACTTGGAGAATCGTGAATACTTGGCGTATGCTTGCGCATTATTTTTTTAAAAATGGTAACTCTTTTAAACATTTTGCAATTTACAATTTGTTGTCCGCGAAAATTTCTTTTAATGTAAGAATTGATTAAACTTATCAGCAAAATAAAACGATAATTAAAGAGTAAACCCCGTTTCTATTAGATGCTTACTTAATTTTTGGAAGACCCTTAACTGTATAACAAGCCCCCTAGAAGGATAATCCTCCAAAGAAGAATAAGTTTAAAAAGTATATATTTGCTAAGAAAAATAATGTTGAGTTCTAAATTTAAATATTGCCCAGGCTGATCAAATTCGATCTATTTACAAACTGAACTGGAACAGTTAAAACTAGTTAAATTATAATACGATATACAGTTAATGCAAAACTTGACGGGTCATTCTCAGTTTAATAAAATGCTAGCTTTAAAAAAAAAGCAGTATCTAATTGGTGTCTTTTGAAAACTCTATATAAGCGGATACAACGAGTTTTTGACAATTTATAATGGCAGAGATTGATGGTAATCAAAAGCGTATTTTTAGCGGTTTATAATCAAATTAAAGTTATAAAAAATCATTCCGTAGGTTTCGTTATTTAAAAAACGGCTAACGAAAAGGAACAGAACATTCATGTGTTGCAGGCGATTACGATGATTTCGTGAGAATCAAAACGATGGCAGACACAGAAGATAAATCAAACGATTAAATAAAAGACGGATAAAAAAACTTATTTTCTAGTAAAAAGATTTTTCGGACCCATGATTGGGTATACTATAGCCTACGTCACAGATCGTGTTATTCCTACTAAATTTAACTAGTAAACAGCATTTTCTGCGAACCTGATTTCTAGCAACAAGTAAAAGCATCAAACGATATTGTTTGTAAGTCGCTACTCGCCAGGTTGGAATTGTATTAGTCTAGTTCCTTTGGAAATAATTTATATTGTTGTTTTACCGAAGTTTATGAGTTTAGTAAGCATATTTAAAACTCAGTTTATTAATTAAACTAAAAGGTAAATGTTATTCCTAGTAAGTGGAAGTAGTTGTGTTTTTTTCATATTATACCCAATTGAATTAAAATATTTATTTAAAAGTTATATGTAGTAAAACTACATCTAATAATCCAATTTAAAACTTAAAAAAAAAGGTAAAAACTAGCATATTAACAACAAACGAAAACGGGCATATTCTTTTGTGGCAGACGATTGCAATGGACTTAAGGTAATTTATAAGGTACAGAAAGAAGGCAAATCAAACGATAACATAATACGAGTATGAAAATCAGTTCACCCACTGAAAGATTACAGATCTAATATTTATTTACGAATTCTTTGTATTAAAATTATTGCAAAAATTTAAAGCTTTAAAACAAATTATTTTACGGGGGGAAAACTGTTAACAATTTGTTTTTCTAACAACAAAACCAAAAATATTCCATATTCATTCATGGCGGACGATTACAATGAACTTTTGACAATATATAATGACAGAGGTAGAAGGCAAAATCAAACGATAACATAATACGCGTATCAAAATCTGTTTACCTACTGAAAGATTTCTGGTTTATAGGAGTGAGATGCATGATTCACGTGGAAAAACGTCGTTTCGCCTTTGATTCGCCCTTTGACGTTGTCGCCTGATTAGTCGACAGCTTCCGCTTCCGCATGTAATCTGAAATGAGGAAAAAAAAAAGCTACATTACTCATTGTTTTTGCACAAGTTGACAAGCTATATCTGTATTTAATTGAAACACATGTTGAATTTCGCACCGTCTATTATAATAAATGAATAAACATTATTTCTCTAATAAGGAACAATGCATGAACGATAAATGTTCAAGGTAACATACAATCAAAAAATGCGTAACAGGTTGTTACTATTATGCGTTTCGGCATTTTGTTGACAGAAAAAAAAAAGTTAAACCCATATTTCTGTCATTATGTATGAAAAAAGTATAAAACGCACATTTTAAATATTACAATCTTTTGAGAGCATTAGTATTGACAAAACATATTAGCATTAATTTTGATTTTAAGGGCGTTTTCTTATACTAAAATACAAAAATGTTTTCAGAACTTAAAACAGGATATGATGATAAAACATCAAATGTAAATTTAATATTTAAAATAATAATTATTTTTTAGTTTAAAGGCGAAAGAATAGGAATTACATTCAGGATTTTCACTTGTTTCATGAAACATAAAGCCAAGCAATTTATAATAACAAGGAAATATTCATACAAGTAATCCTCTGAAAATCCTCTGTTCAGATGAAATTTTATTAAATTTTTTTTTCTGTTGCTACGTAACTGAAAAAAATTGGATACATTTTTTCTGATTTCCGCTATGGTCGTTTTGCAATGGATTTGGTTGAGTTAGAAGTTTCTTTAAACACCTTAGAGTTGTTCCTTCAATACGGTGACAGGTTACACTTTTTCAACTTATACTTATAAGCAAAAACAAAAGCCAAGAAACAGTGTTTTGCACTGTTTACTTCAACTGTAAACAACTTTTTTTCCCTCTTGGAATTCAAAAAGATGTTCAAGAATTTTCGGAGCAAAACATTTAGTAAATTAACTGTTTATATAATTGCTTTAGAAAAGTTTGCTTAATGCATTTTAATGCAATTTAAACATTTAATGAATAATCTTTTAACTATTTCGTTTTATAAAAAATAAAAAAATAAAAAATCATGCTGATTAAAGGATTAAATTAGTCCTATTTGAGTGATTTAAAAAGAAAGTTTTAAAAGAAAATCTTCTTGGGCATTTATACTTTTAAGAAGAAATAACTAACCTTGCAAAAATATTATGTGTTTGGTGCGTAATTAATTAAAAATTTTTAAACGTGCTAACTCTAATTTTTAAACTTTTTCTAACGTTCGTTTATTATAATAAATAAATGATTATATAACAGAAAGATAAAAAAACGCTAATATGACGTAAAACTCGCATAAAGGCTTTTTGCATTTTAATGCAATTAAAACATTTAACGAATAGTCTTTAACTATTTCGTTTTATAAAAAAATTCATGCTGATTAAAGGATTAAATTAGTCCTATTTGAGATAGTTAAAAAGAAAGTTTTAAAAGGAAATCTTGGGCATTTATACTTTTAAGAAGAAATAACTAACCGTGCAAAAATATTATGTGTTTGGTGCGTAATTAACTAAAAATTTTAAAACGCGTTAACTCTAATTTTTAAACTTTTTCTAACGTTCGTTTATTATGATAAATAAATTATTATATAACAGAAGAAAAAAAAACGCCAATATGACGTAAAACTCGCATAAAGACTTTTTGTAAAGAGGAAAAAAAACCCTACTCGTAATGCTTTAAATACATCTAATATATACAACTAGCACTCATGCGGCGAGATCTCATCTTTAATTCATCGGTCAAGCCCCAGTTGATCACTTACACCCCCCTTCCCCGAGAAAAGCAAAACTTTCATTAGCAGGTTGTTGCATTCAACATCGTTTGCAACGCATCGTTACTCAAGCAGTCTTAAAAAAAATCATCCCTCCTGCTATTTCTGTCTTTGCTTTCCAGCAAACGATCAGGAAAAAAAAAAGTTCTTTGAGAAGAACCATTTTTGGACACAGTAATAAGAATCTTCAAACAGATTAGAAAAATTGATTATTTTGGCTGATTCGTAAACATTACTTGGAAGTTTAACGGTTCACTGGTCTGACATTGAAAAATTCACGAGTGAAGTCAATATAAAAACAGATCCAGTTCACTAGTTATGACCTTAAAAAGTCGTTCGTAAAGTGTAACTATTTAGAACCCAGAAACGCTATTTTACTTAATGGAAATATGATAAAAAATAAATAAATATATAACAATAATTGTAATAAATTCTTAGATAATATCAAATGATCTATGACATAATAAGAAGCTTTAAAAAATGTTAATGTATTTATTTTTTATGAAGTAAGTTGCTATAAAGCTAGAGATAGAAATTTAAGCAATTATTTACAAATTAATGTTAAAAAAAATTAACTGCTTCAAAAGTGAATAATAATTTATTGAATAATTCATCATCGAAAAAGTCTATACGATACATAACTAAAGTGAGATATAAGAAATTTAACGAAATATTTTATGAAAATTCATTATTAAGTTATTCTGTAACAAAGTTAGGCATTTTTAGGGTAAATTTTATGCAAATGTCTTGAGAGCATCCTAATAGAATATAAGTTTACTATATACAAGTAAACAAACCTTTTTGTTTTACATTAATTCCTTCAGATAAACCTATTGACTAACCTATTGTTTTATATTAAAACTTTATATTTTTTATAACATAAATTTTTATTATCAAACCTTTCGATCAATTAATCATATTTTATGTTCGGAGCAGCACAGTGCTTAAATTGCTTCCAGCAAATTTAGTTTAGTTGAATGCGATTAGTTATTGCAATTTATTAATGACTATCCATAAATTTCTTTGCTAATACTAAACGTTTTTTTCTCCTTTAGGTAAATCTTTCAACCAATTCACAATAGAAACTCTAAACGACTATAATTTTATATTAAAATGTAAGCATTAAATCAAACAAAAACATAAATCTACTTCTATAGCCAAAAGGGAATGACAAAAATACGCAAACGAGTTTAGTCACGATATTGCTTTAATAAAGCATCTACTGGATATTGTAATATTTTTGTTTTATCTAATGGCAATCTTTCCATTGGCAGATGAGAATAAAACAACGGCAAAAACAAGTCAGTTTGCGTGCACCGCGTACCAATTCTCGAAATCAGGTACGTGGCCACTTACCCCAAGAAGAAAGTCAAGATACAAAAACATTTCCAGAGAGTTTTCCCTTCAACCTCTCCCAATCTTACCAGGGTTATTGGCCCAAGCTATCTCAAGAGCTATTCGTACTGGCATATTCAAGAGCGCTAGAACGCAATTGCGCAATTCCGGTCGGGCCTACGTGGAGCGCATCGAGGAGAATCTCCTGAGCATTACCGTGGGATATTTTGGCCCAGCTTCATTAACTATGACCACGGGTGACTCAATTAAAGAGTGTGTGGCTCTTTCACTAGGCACTGTTTTTAATCCAACTGAATATTAATCAGGGAGATTTGGCTGCCTCATTAGGATGGGAATCTCATTTTCGCTCAGTTTATGAAAGCCTCAAGAGGACATTAAACTGCTTCGTTTTCATTTTTATTTTATCGGATTTATTTTTACGAACACATATAGTGAGAACTGACTGCTAGAACAGTTCTAATAATTTAAATATATAAAATAGTTCGTTATTTGCTAAGGAAAATAAAACCAGTTTGAATCCCTTTTAAAGTAAAAGCTTTGATTTTTTTTACAACATACACTGGCAAAGTAAAGATTGTTTGAGCTCCAAAACGGGTAAATATTAGGTGGACCGGAAAGTAATGTCGTTTCGGTGCATTTGATATTTGTTATCAAGATTTTATTTTTAATCAATAATTTATTCACCTTCGTTTGGCAACAACCTTTCAATACCGGATCGAAAATTAATCGAAAGGGATAAAAAATTTTTTTTTATTTTTTTTAAGACTAACGAATATTTAATGCGCTGAAAGGACATTACTTTCTGGTCAACCTAATATTTTAAATATCAAAAAAAAAAAAAAATTTCTTNTATATATATATATATAATAAAAGAAAGAGAAAATTATTGTTGTTGTTGTGGCTTATCTTCCAACTGTCTGACGCAGGCAGACAAGATCTTTAAACCTTTAATCCTCAGAAAGGAAAGAAGGAAGAAGGAAAAGGAAAGAAATGTATAAGCCTTCCATGGAAAGACCCAAGTATTCCAGGATATATTATAATGGCTATAAGTTACCATATTAAAAAAATGATAAGGTGACCTCAATAGTGTGCCTAAAAAGTGTAAAATTTCGGACAAAATTATCTGAACTACATTCAAATCATAGTTTTATGAGCTTCAAACAAAAGAGCCATTATGTGGCTGTTTTTAATCTGAAGACATTGGCGTCAAATCAAAAAATAGTGTGCCAAAATAAGTGGGAAGCAAATTGAGTGTTAGATATTTCCCAGAATTCCGTCATTATTTTGAGCTTACCCTAAGTTATTGTCATTCATAAAAATAATCAATAAAATCGGACTGCACTCAACGCCACGAATTTCTTCTCAATTAATTTGGGGCTCAATAACATGACTTTAATTTAAATAATTATGTAAATTCTTTCAATTATAAATTTAATTTAACAAAATAATACAATTTCGTCATTGTAATTAAGCTACAAACTGCAAAAATCTATATGTTTCTTCATTTTTAAACTGTATCAACAAATTAATATCAATTCTCAAAAAATTATTATGAATTTCTTTTTGTCTTGATTCATTAAACTGCTTAAATCGGTACGCTTGTTTGTTATTAAACTTATTCATCAAATCATGTAAATTTTTTGTTTGTTATTAAGCTATTAACAGCAATAAGTGATAAATTGCGCAAGTTAAGATGTTATTAACTTTAACTTTTTTATTCTTTTTATAACTAATGATTACAAATTTCTTTTTTGTTATAAAGCTTAGACTGACATAAGCTATAATCTTAATTTAATTAAAACCTTTCTTTTTGTTACGCGTAAACATTTTATATCATTAAGTTTATCCACCAAAAAAGATAGAAAAGATTTTTAAAAAGAATTTGTTAATTTTACTTAGCTTTTATCTGTTAGAAATCAAACAAAAATTAAGGGAAAAAAGAGCAGAGACAAAATTCATTTAAGGAGAGTAGTGAATTAACTTTTTTCTTTTCATATTACATTTTAAATCATTTTAAAATAATTTTGTCAACTAATTTATCGGTTGTCTGGTACTCATAATTAATAATAATAATAATAATTAATATAAATAATAATAACATAATTAACTTGATTATTTATGCGTCGAGAAATAAATTAATAAATATTATGTTAGTTAAAGGGTACAAAAATGACGATGTTGTTCAGCAAAGATCTTTAATGTTCACTTTAACGAGAGCATGCGAAACTGTTAGAAATTGCTCGGGAAAAAATGGTTAAATAACAATTTATTTAATTGTAATTTTACTATATTCAAACAAAACAGTCAAATAATCATAAATAAGATGGTATTCAAATTGTGAGAAAAACAGTTTATTAACTGATTTCACCTAATATAGTTAAACAACCAGAATTTTATCGCACCAAAATGTACCTAATGAAGCCCCTGAGTTGCTTGCAGATGGGTGCATATTATAACCGAGAGAGCTAATCTTTCAATCTTATGATCGACAGAATGGAAGCTCGAGTTCCAGCATTGACACCACTCCTTCAACGCATGAAGAGTGTCCTGCGCTCCCAAATTTGTGACCCTGGACTATCAGAATACGATACTCTTATTCTCGCATAGATGACAGCACCATGAAGCTGCTGAACTATTTCGAATGTACAGTTAAATTTCTTTTATTTTTACCGTTTTTAAACTATGCTAGTTATAAATGGTTAAAAAAAACGTAAAGATAAAAAAAATGTTTTTTTTTTTACCGTAAACTTTGCGGTTAATTGAATGGACAGACTGCTGCTGGTCATTTCACCATAGTTTTAGAATGAAAATTCTAACAGTGTAGGTCAGTGTTTCCCAAACTTATGACTTTTGTGTACCCTTTCTAAATTTTTCGTATCGCTGTGTACCACTAATAAAAAAATGAATGTATTTTTTACTGTAAAAAAATTGCACTAAAGTTAAAAATCACAACTGGCTGTTGACAACACTAATTATTAACTGTTAACTCTGCAAAAAATAGCCAATAGAAAAATACGTAATCGTAAATTTTCATGGTAGCTTTGTTTTGAAATAAACTTTTTTGAAACTTTCGTTTGCTGCAAGATATTTCGCATAAGAACGAATACCCCCACTAAACTGTTCCCGTACCCCAGGGGGTACGCGTACCACACTTTGGGAAACACTGGTGTGCATGTGCTTAACAAGGGCCAAGTAACAACAAGCAGATTATGTAGATAATTTTCAGATTACTTAGGCAATTTCAGAAATGAATAATTTTCGGCACTTTAATGAATTATCTTAGTTAATATGCACATTAGTTAGATAATATGTGGAATAATTTTTCTGAAATTCAGCAATAATAAATGCAGTACATTGCCCAATCGCATGACGAAAATGATTCACGTAAGGAAATGATAGGACAAAATTGTCTAACACGTGGCTATGAGTCACTCAGAAATTATTTAAATCTCAAAACTAAAAATCTAAGTCAAGCTTAGAAGAATTTTTTTAAAAAAAGTTATTCTAGTTTCATGACAAGGTCGAAATACGTCTTTGCAAGGTCGTTTATAGCGCGAGCGACCTTGAGACTATTTACTCAATTTCTGGTTTATAGCTCAAAATGGTCCAGACAAGTCATCAAATTTCTTCCGTGGCTGTCTAAACTAAAAATTTATAAGGATTATTTATATCCTTCGCTGGAAAAGAGAGAACAGAAATTCCAGCTATACTTTTGGCTCTGTTGTGAATGTGATAAATATTATGGAGATTCGAAACGAATTGTGAATGTACAGAAGAAAAATTGAAAAATAGTCAATTATATTTGTCAAATACGGTAATTATTATGATGCCAATTTTACAGTTTGTGGAAGATAGTTAAAAGTTTCTTTACTGGACTAAAAATCGGCACATGAATTTTTTTTATGAGTAATGTTATTTTAATGTCGACAATAAAAGAGATAATTAAAAATATATAGAAAAAAATATGGTTCATAATATTACATTTTAAGCTGAAATAGACAATTATATAGTTATATCAGGAAAGGGTTATTGAATTTTTTTCACCCTATTATAAAAGTAAAAGTGGTATTTTAATTTATTTTATGTGTTTTTCTTGGCGGGATTTTTAATGGGAAATTTATAAACAATATTTTAAATTGACTAAACATTCCCCTGATGAAGGCGTGGAAAAAAAATTACCATGATAAAATCTTTGATGATAGGATGATTTATAATTTATATATATTCTCATATTGTTTTTAAAAAAATACTATATTTAAATTTTATTTGCCTAAATTATTTGACAACTCTAAATTAAATTTAAAAAAAAAATTCAATTAGAACAAATTCAGTTCTTAGTACGTCACTTTATGGAAATTATCATATAAATAATGAAAAAGCTCCCTGTTTCTTACATTTCTGTTTCAAAAATGGATGATTTATAATTAATATATATTCTCATATTTTGTTTTAAAAAAATACTATTAGCAATTTAAATTTTATTTGCCTAAATTATTTGACAACCCTAAATTAAATAATAAAAATAAAACTTCATTTAGAACACATTCAGTTCTTAGTACGACACTTTATGGAAATTATCTTATAAATAATAGAAAAAGCTCCCTGTTTCTTACAGTTCTGTTTCAAAAATAAAAGCCATTCATTAGAACAAATTAAGTTCCTATTACGGTATAACTTGTAACCACAAAGCACGCGTCCAGATTCTCAGAAAAGAAACTCAGTTTTTCTTCTAGTCCTTTTTTTTTTCTTCTTTTCTTTCTCGCTGCTTCCCCTTATCCACTCAAAATATTACATCATTACCGCTCAGCCCTGGTACGATGACCTTATGTAGTTGACATTTTTCATTATATTTATTTCCTTTCAACCCTTTCCACTGTTTTTTACCAAACAAATGACTACACAAACAACTATCTAAAACCAGTTTACGTATATTTAAAGGCATGACATTTTTTTAAATTTTTTTTTTTATAAATTAAGCGGGTAAAAAAAGTAACATTAATAATAATAATAAAAAAAAGAAAGAAAAATATGGAAGAAAAGCTGCATTTGATTTATGAAAGAAAACAACCATAATGAAACTTGGAATGTTATTTTATGTCTCAAAGAGAATAGAAGAATTTCAAGAGAATAAAAAAAAAAAAAAAAAAAAANAAAAAAAAAAAAAAAAAAAAAAAAAAAAAAAAAAAAAAAAAAAAAAAAAAAAAAAAATACTTGAAAATAAAAGAAAGTTTTTTTTCCCAGAGAGAATAAAAGAATTTTAACAATTTAAAAAAAAAAATGTAAGAAAGTGGGAGAAAAATTGTATTTGATTGATAAAAGAAAACACATACAGAAACTTGGAATGTTATCTTGCGTTTTACAGAGAATAAAAAAAACTTTAAGAAAATTAAAAAAAAAAAAAATGCTTGAAAATGAAATTTTTTTTTAAAGAGTGAATAAAAGAATTTTAACAAAATTAAAATACTGTAAGTCATTTAATTAAAAACTGTTATCATAAAATCCATCTTTACCGTAAAATTTCACGGAATAAAAAATTTGATATATATCTTATTTTTTGAAGTAAATTTTATTGCAAAATCACTGAATCACTGTATTTAAATAAATATTACTGTAAAATATACGGTATAAAATTAAACAGTAAAATGCATTTTACAATAAAAATGGATTTTTTTTACAGTAAAATGAATATTACGGATGACAATACTTTTTTATCGTAGTTTGATCAGGAATTTTTTACAGTGAAATTATTCAACTACTCAACAAGTTGCGGCAGTTTTGAAAGTTAGATTTACCATATTTCTGTGTAATAACGGTTGTTTAATTTATATAAAAATGAAGCAACTTATGAAAAGTTTAAACATTTTTCGAGAGAAAAATAAATAATAAAAAGAGGATTCAAATAATTTAATATAATAATAATCCCATGAGGGGATTTACAAAAGGGGGACTGCTTGGAAAAAAATTGTCATATCTTTCAGAATTAATATGGTTAAAATTAATGATTATTATGGTTAAAATCTTAAAAATTATTATCATAAATTCTCCCTAGCCCCAAAAAATATTCTGCTTACATGCTCATTACCAAGGCAATCAAAAAATTATTTGCAAGAGAAAATTATTTCTGTACTTTCTAATCAAACGTATGAAAGAAGAAAAAAAAAACTAAGATCCTCTTTTAAACCCTTTAGGCCTAAATCGAGATTCAAGCACCTGTAAAAAAAATTAACCAACTTTTTTAAGGCGTGCGTGGCCGAAGCATAACAACCTATAATTATATGTACATCAATCAGCACACCCAGCTATTACTCACTTGAGAAAATTTCTGGAGTTATATTGTGTATCTTTCCTACATCCCTCAAATCTCATAGAAATAAAAAATATATATATAAATATAAATAAATAATACACTATAAACTGCAAAACCGGTCTTTGGTGCACGGGGTCAAGGTAAATGGGACATCGTCGTCATTTTGGAACAAAAACAGGTGAACAACCCTCCCTGTTGTCCTTAGAGATAACGTTGTGAGGGGTAAGCAGGCATTTTTACCCCCACACGTGATCAACAACATTGGATTTTGATACAATCCCCCCTCTTTTTACCCCTCATCTCAATTAAGAGGAATGATAAAAAAGGGTTAAAAACAAAATTGGTGGAGGGTGGGTGAAAAAAGGAAAGTGAAAACTCGTTTTTTTATTGGTTGCACAGAGTAAATGCTTGACCGGTCATTACAAAGTTTCTGTCGGAGGAAAAAAATTTTTTGTTGAAGGAGAAAGTAGATTTGTTTAGAATAAGAGTTGAATGGTTTTTGAAAGTTACATAATTGAGAAGGTCGGAACACTGTTTGAATTCCGCTAGGTGGCGTTTTTTGGAACATTGTTAATTGATTTATGTATTATAATCTGCATTAAGTACAGAATATTGAGGAAAAAATTTGCGATTTTTATTTCTTGCGGTTAGTTTTGCACTATTTTAAAGCAAGAAAGCGATTAATAATAATTTTGTATTTTATAATTTTTGATAAAAAATGGAAAGACAACAAAAGGGAGTTCTTCAACAGAATATAACGGTTATTGTATTTTGTACAGTAGTTTCAATTGATATCAGATAAATTAGTTTGCTTCGATTTAATTAATATCAGATAACTAATATCAGAAACAGTTCATATTAGTTAAAGGAAAATAAAATTCAATGATAGTAATGGAATTAAAACTGAATGATTATATTTTGCACTGTTTGCAGAGATAAAATAAGAATTTATTTTAGATATTATTAAAACAGTAAACTTTAAAATAGCCAGAAATGTAACAATATAGAAAGAAATGTAACACTAACATAGCCAGAAATGTAAATAAAAGTATGTCATACATATAATAAAATAATAATTTAAGTCAAATATATTTTAGAAAGAAATGTAACAATAACATAGCCAGAAATGTAAATAAAAGTATGTCAAATATATAATAAAATAATAATTTAAGTCAAATATATTTTAAAAAGCAATGCGCCATTTCTATAAATGACAATTTACTTCTTCCTTTTATTATTATCTTAATTATATGAAATGAACAAATTAATGAGGACGGATATTAATTAGAAGACAGTTTGAAAATAAGCGATACGTTTGGGAGTAATAAATAAATAAACAATGCAGTACAGGCCGACATCCGTTGTTTTTCACGATTAGAACGAATCAAAACAGATATAGAAAACTGGAGCGGAAAAAATCATTCTAAGGTTAGTAGATTATGTTATAATTTTATTATTAGTATGCTATTCAAACGTTATGTTTTGATTATGTTTTGCAAACGCGAACAATGATAAAAAAAATAAAAAAAATAGAAAGTATCTATGAACACAGTGGTTTCCAACTGGCAACTATTCGCGGGCCGCATCCGGCCCGCGAAATCTTTTTTTTGTGGCCCGCGAACTAAAATTTATTAGTTGTCATTTTTTAGTGGAGAATCTTCGTAAAAATCTATATGGGTTTAAAATACTTTTCTCGTTAATAAAAACTTAATTTCTTCGTTTCTGTGAAATTTATCATACCAACGGTGCAAAAAAATATATTTCTCAGGTTTTGCATCCAAGAAAATATTAATTCAGATACAAAAATAATCGTGTACGTTGCTCTTTTTTATTGCATTTTTTTTGTATTTTGTGGATATAATTTAGCAAGTGTGTAATCAGAAATTTTCTCGAAGAAATTCTCCTGTTTAACTTTTTGAAACCACTCATTTTGGACGAAAATATTTACACACACATTTGTAAATTTTAAATGTAAATATCTATTCTCTGGTGGTTGCAGCAGACAAACCTCAATTTTGTCATTGAACATTTTGTGTGCTACTATGTAAGTTTTAATACCAACCATTTTAAAAGTTTTATATTTTAACAATTAGATATCTGTTGCACTTTAATTGTTTAATGCATGGGTGCACATTAAAGTTATTGTAGCCCGAATTTTTTAATATGCAATTAAATATTTTTAAAAATCTACTTTTTTTTAACTTTGTAATTCAATATTTTTGTTTTGTACAACTTGGTAAAAATCTGACAGTAATATTTAATGTTCTTTCAAACATAAAATAGTCCTACATAAAAGTTTGATAAAGTTGCGCCCCGCCATTTGATTTGTGTTTTTAATTGTGGCCCCCGGCCTCATGTAAGTTCGAAATCCCTGTATTAACATGTTATTACTAGGGGAACTAAATTTTACACTCAGTTTTAATATTGTAAAATTAAATTTATTATGATTAAATTTATGATTTACATATTCAATATCAGATTAAATTTATTACGGGAATTACATGCATAAAAATTTTAAAAAAAAGTTCATTTTTATGCTAATGGTTAAAAAGACTTTCAACATAACAGAAAGCATTTAAAAATAATTGTTCCAAATGATTGCCTTTATTATTGACGCAAAATTGCACATAGTTTTAGAATCTGATATGTGGGTTTTACCACATAAAACAATTGTTGTGTTTTTCAAGTTTTTAAAAAAATTCTTATTTTCAACAAACTAGAGAATTATGCCTCACAAACACGAAACCGTGGCATTATCTTGGTACTAACAATACAGTGCAATATGCCATGCAAATAAGGAAAACATGACCATTATCTTGATTTTAACAGTGCAACATGAACCATTATCTTCTTGTTTCTAACAAGATAGTGCAATTCAAGCAAAACAAATTATTTTAATTAATAAATTACATAAATTTTAGGGGGAATTAATGCAACGCCATTTAGAAGGGATTTTTTTGATAACGTTAATTTGAAGTCGTACAAACTGCATTCATAATATTTAACTTTTTGGCAAAACAAAATTTTTTACTAATGAGGTACAATAAATCATGAAAAGAAGAAAGCACGATATTTGTGCCTAAGTGTTTAATGAAGGATTTTGAAGAAAAGGAAGAAAAAAGTAAATGGCAGTGAGGAAATTATAAGCTCATGCGCTTTAATTTTAGCCAGAGTAAAATAGCTTGGTGCTGTATGCACAGGTGTAACTTTCAAAATATTATCACGAAGCATTGATGAACACAGCTGCGGTAGTTCACGAACAAGAAAACGCACGATCTGGTAATAAAAAACTTTCGAAACCACCTTCTTCCACTACCGGTATTCTAAAACATTCTTTAACTTCATACTTGGATCAGGATTTTATTTTTCGTAAAGGAGTAAAATTGAAAGAGTAGTCAGGGATCTGTTTAGAAGAAATTTGGGTCCGTTAACGGACCCTTCACAAAATATCCTTTCATAAAAACGGATCCTTCACAAAATATTTTAACTTTAAAAATGGACCCTTCACAAAATGATTTTTCTTTTAATCGGACCCTTCACAAATTTGTTTATCTTCATTATTGTTTTGTTAACTGAATAAACCCTTCCCAGGGCAGAAAACAAGAAAGATGGATGTAAACGAATTTGTCTTCGGCAGACGATTCTTCCATTATTCGTCCGAAATGAATATTCTGCGCTCAGCAGCATAGGCTAAATACCAAATATTTGTATGTTGCATCTCTAATTTAGAAGCAGCAATTGCTGTTTATTTTTGAAAATTTAATTTTTTTTTAATAATAATTTTACAGTGCTGAGCATAATCTTGTATCTATTTAAAAAAACTCATTGAAAAAGTTTTTTGCAATAACCGAACCCTAATAGCACAAATTCATAAAAGCAGGGCCCTGGTTGAAAGAATGTGAGTAATTTTTTCACAATTTCATAAAAACCGGATCTTTTACAAAATGTCTGGACAGACCCCTGAATTTTTAAGTTGAATTGATATAGATTAAGAGCACTGAATTTCATTTTATATATTGGGTTTGAAACTGTAGTTGTAACTGTAAATACCAAAAACAATTTCGCATTTTTTTCTTACAGTGTGCGCAACTAATGCGAAGAAGCTAACTTAAGAAGCGATGAGAACCTGCAATTTTGTTGTTGTTTAAATAAGCTATTTAAAAATTTACGAATTAATTCGGGAAGGTGGCTCAGGGATAGAGCGCTCGCCTCCTAATGAGGTGACCCAGGTTCGATCCCAGATGTGGCTGGTTAATTCAAATTCAGCACCCGGCTCACACCGACCACATTGCTGACGTGAAATATCCTGAGTGGTAGACGGATCATGGGTTAGAGTCCCCTTGGCGTCAGACTAACCGTGGAAGGTTCTCATGATCTTCCTCTCCATATAACGCAAATTCGGGTTAGTTCCATCAAAAAAAGTCCTCCGCGAAGGCAGATTTCTCCCAATGCTTGATCCAGGAGTTCCCTTGTCTTCTGGAATGGGTTCAAAATTACAAGGCTACGGACGGAGTTGAGGATTAGCAGTCGTAAACCCAAAAATTGGGTCGGCTGTTCAACGACGGTTATGAAACATAAAATAAAAATTAATTTGGGAAATAATAAATGAAAAGATTTCATAATTGGGTACTAGCAACTCGTGATCATGGTTAAACATTTTTATTTAAACAAGATTTATTAATTGGATACTTAAAAGCGGCTTCATACGTGTATGTTGAATCTGATTGGTTTCTAAATCGGCAAATGCCACGATTTACCTACGATGACGTCACTCTCAGTTACTAGGCAACGGACGTCTTATAGATGAAATCCGGCTGAACAATAGTGAAATTTCCCCAAAATTAAAAGTTTGAATGTATTTATATCAAAACTGAAATTATATTATTTCTCTCATTATCGGAAAATGATTTTAAAAAAAATAATTTTTTTACGGCAAATTAATCCTGTCAATTATAATAATAAAAAGATCCGATTTAGCGGCCATTCATTGGAGTAATTTCGCTTTTTCTGGGCCAAGTATATTTTTCGATGAAATCTGGCCGAATAGAACGTTCTAAATGGGATAAGTACCGGATAAATATCGTTGATTACTGTAATTTTTGATAATCAGGAACTGACCTCAAACAAAAGCATTATATCAAATGATACTGATAACAGTTACTCTTTCATGTGATGGGTTGAATTTCTTAAAACATGTTTTTCTTATTCTAATAACCACCGGGAAGGGCAACAAATAATAATAAATAAACAGGAATTGATATAGCTTATTTAATTGTGCTAGTTATTATTGACGATTAGTTAATAGTGCACAATTTCGTAGTCTTTAATATCGATATATTGATTATTTACTTTTTTTTATATCCCGTATGATGAACGGGTATTTACGTAATAAATAAACAAAGATAAAAAATTTAATAAAAAGGAATTTCGGAAAACGAGTTAAATCTGTAGCAGCTAGTAAAAAAATAAAGTTCAAACGATATCCTTTAATGGGTATAAAAGGCACACTGTAAAAATTTCAGGAACAAATTAGGACAAAAAGTACCTGCATTAAGGGTGCCGGTACTTATTTTACCTTAAAATCCATTTTTATGAACATGATACGGAGCAAAAATTTGATATATCGTATTTTTACAGAAATAATAACCGTAAAATCACGGAATAATGAAATGAATATTAATGTGAAAATTACGGTACATTATTTTACGATAAAAACGGATTTTACGGTAAAATAAATTTTACGGATGATGCACCCAAAGTGCTGATACTTCATACCGTAATTTGATCCGAAATTTTTTATATTGCATGTTTACTATGATTTCGAACGACCAGCCCGGAGTCTAGACGCTTTTAAGAAACCTATCAGATAAACATTTTTCATTGTCAATATCCTCTCTCATGGACATATTATACAGTAAAAATTTATTAAGAGACAATCACGTTTTTAGCGCGACAAAAATTAAAGAATGGAAAAAAATAGAGCTTGTAAATTGTTCAAAAAGGATGTCGCATATCCTGGAAGCGTATATAGGGCGAACTACGTCAGAGGGCGATAGCCAATTAGCTCAGTGTTTAAGACGAAAAATTACGTCATTGCCACACGTTTCCAGGGAAGTTAACTATGACAGTTAAAATGACGCTATAAAATCTCAGTTTATTTGTCGCAAATCTTTCCTTTTTGCGGCCAAAGGGGGTTATTTTCTAATCGTGTTTAGTTATTTAATAATGACCCCAATTCGTAGTTGGGGGAAAAAACGTCAGTGCGATGATAATTACGGTGGTATAACACTTGTAAAAAGTGGTTCATCTTTTGCGTTTAGTTTATAAGACAACGATGTTTTAGATCGTGTGTTTGCATAGTTATTGTTAAAACTAAATTCGAATTTTCAAGACTTTTTTTATTATTCTGGTTGAACTGTATAAAGTATTTAATTAGCTTTCGCTTTTTCGAAAAATACAAGTTTCGCTTCAATTTAATTTAAGAATATTTTTTGTGATTTTAGACCCCTACCAATTGACTACAAAAGTAAGAAAATTGCGACTTTTCACAATTTTATTTACTTTATTTTTTTTCTTTTGGAAATAAAAAAAAAATGTAAATTTAATGTTTATAAAGATTAGTGTCAAGCATTGTTCATAAAAAAAGCAAAAGAAAGCACAAATCAAAATTTATTTTTATTTTTGAAATGATCACACTCTAGGAGTGAATGGATGTTTTTTTTTTTTTTTTTTTTTTTTTTTTTTTTTTTTTTTTTTTTTTTTGGCAAATACACTATGTTCAGTCGAAGTTAAGCTGGATCGAAATTTTTTTTAAATTTCAAACATTCTACAAAATATAAAAAAATAGTATTTTGTTAAGCTTTAATATAATAATATTGCAAGTTTTCTTAAACTATGTTATTGTAAATTTACACAAAATTATCGCGTTTAGATAATTGAATCCCCAGAAATCATCTAATTTAAAAGAAATTTACACATATGTTATATGCAATCTTTTAAAAGGCCAGCATTTTATAAAATATTAAGACATTTTGCAGAATGTCTGATGTATTTCCTACTTGACCTTTTGGTAAAGAGTCTAGTTATTGGCATTCCATAAAAAGTATGGTTTTCGATATTACGCCGAATTTTTGAACTATGACTGCAACGTTTACAACAGTTTATCAAATTCCATTTACTCATTGAAAAAACATATGATTAATTTTTAATCAATGTTTTATTAAATATTACATAATCCCCATACTAAATAAACTTTTTTCTTGGTTAAATTCGGAAATAACAAACTAAATTTAAAAAAAAAAAAAGTTGCCAGAAAAATTCAATACATTCTTTTTTGTAAAATTTTGTGCGAGTTTTCATCCAAGAAGTTTTAAGACATTTAAATAAATATGTGTTATGAAAATTATCTGGAATTCTTGCCAACAGAGTGCAGCAATATGAAGGACTTAATATTGTCTTTTAACAATAAAACTAAGTGTACAACGCAATAATATTTTTAAATCAATAAAATTCTGTTTTGCAGTTCAACTAATAACAAAAATTCACTGAGTAAATATTCAGATATCCCATTTATGTTTCTCAGAATTGAAAGAAGAAGAAGAAAAAAAATTAAATTGAAACATTTTTAATTTATTAAAACTATTTTACCATTATAGATTCCAAAACTAATACAATATATGAAATGAAATTAATTCTAAAGAAGGATGATGTAAATGCTTTTTGCAGGTGCAACTCATCAGAATCAGATAAAGTTGTTTACATCCAAAAACTTGCCTATGTGTGCAGCGAAATAAGAAATTGGCAAAATGCCAAGACCCTTGCTGCGCGCTACTCGATCCAAAGATGGTGAAGGTATTGGAACAAAACTGCTCTTCGTAGGAGAATTTATTTTCGTTAAATTTTATTGTTAGCGTACCCACGCACAGAGAAAATTTTCTACTTTACTTCATTTTTTTAAATTCAGACTAGTGTTTACTAAATACAGTATTAAAGCAATATCATACAATATCATAAATAACAAAAAACTTCGCTTAAATATCCGATTTCGAATGATATGTTTGCCTAAGCTATTCGCTATAACTATGTAAAACAGTTATTAAAAATAATGCTGCCAAATATATGATTATTATCTTTGGTAAAATCTTAATAGTTTTTATTTATCTGTATTCGCACATTTTTAATTATTTTTTTTATCAATGAATTTTTCAGCAGCACAATCATGGACGATACAATTAACTAAATACATATATTAAATAAATGTGTTTCTACAAGTTTCTAATGAAATATACATTATAACTTAAAGGAAACTAACGGCTTCATTTTAAAAATTCCGGTACCTGAAACAATAATTATAATGATGTGACTATGTTTTGAAAACAGTTCAATCACATTTTGTTACAAAACAAAAGAAAATTAAAAATTTAGAAAATTTATTATTTATAGAATCGTTTGATGAAGATTAAAAATCTGTTCCAATAAAACAAAATACAGTGTAACACTTTTGACGTTATGAACTAAAGAAACTGCAATTTTAAATTTTTTTCTGTAGGTTTACTTTTTAAATGAAATGTTTATACATAATCGCCACGCGATGCGATTTCCTGAGCATTTTATTTTTTTAAAAATTTAATTTTTAAAAGAATCTCATTGAGTAATATGAATAGTAAATAATAAAACGATTTTTTTAATCATTTTGTTTTTAGTTTTTTTTAACGAGACAATTATTATTTTATTATTTTTTTCTTAACGAGACAATATCATTTTGTTTTTCATTTAACGAACAGCATGCTTTGTAAAAGGTATCATCTCACGCAAGTACAGTAATACATCATTAATTATCAAAAAGGAGAATAACGATTTAAATTTTTTCAGTGCAAACAAAAACGGTTTAATTTATAGAGAAATATATGAACCTTTTTTTAATAATATGAACTTTTTTCTACCATTAATATTTTATTAACTTTAATCATCTTGGTTACTTTAATTAAAAAAAAATTAAAACAATTATTAAGATAAAATCCTTCGAGTTTCTAATTGTACTAAAAACTGTCACGATAGTAAATTGCTTTTTTCTTCTTTCTTGATTGTGAGATAGAGATAGAATTTAACAAATAGTAAAATATAATCAGAGGACAGTAATATTTATGGCCATTATGGTTTTTGTTAAATTTCAACTTAAACGAATTAATCTAAGAACTAATCAATAAATAATTAGTTACAAAATTGAACGAATCGTTACGTTAGTTTTAAATTGCAAAGCTGCTTAAACAAATTTGAAATTATTTTTTCTTGGCTGATGTAGCTTTGCGTTGCAAAATAACTTCCCTAAAACAACCATGACAATAAATAACAAATATGAAAAAAGAAAAACAATTTAAAACTTGTCTAGCCACGGAAATGCAGACACTCGGGAGCAATTTTAAACTATCAACCGCTGCGGACAAACAACTTGAAAACATTGAACCATTTTTCAGTTTACGTTCTTTAACAGTAGTTATTCCTCCTTATCTCTGCACAAGTGGGTGGATTGAATAAAGTTAAAAAAGTGTGGAGAATGCGGAAGTTGAAAATAATTCGAGTTTATTTTTCATTCGGTTTCGCCATCCTTAAAAGAATGATCACGTTATTTATTTTCTTTTGAATTGCACGTCTTTTTTTCTTATTTTTTGCCATGGAAACAGGCAGACGATATCTAAGTATTGACACATGGCTGTGACGTAGCTTTTATTCTGTACGACTGGCATAATTCTTTTTATCGCTTTTATGATTAAATTTACTTCCCGACGGGTGGCATCAAGCAGGGACACGTCCTTGGCTTGTATTTTCTGTTTCTTTCCAAGCATATCTGTTTTCTCAACAGCTTTGAAACGTCAGCGGAGAATATTCATAAAATGATATTTTATTCAACCAGTAACCGTCAAATTATTTATGTACAAGCGTTGCGACTACAGCTATTTTCCTGACTCCATGGTAAATTAAGATTCAAACTAGATGAAGAATTTCGACAAATATTTTGTTTGGAGAGCAGCAACATTTAATTTTAATACTTAAATTACAAAATATGGACAAAAAATATTAAAAATTACTTAAGAATTCAATTTTAATTCATGCATTTCTTTGTGTGGAAATAAATAATAAAATGAAATTTATGAATGTAATAAACTGAATTTCAAATAAATTTCAAGTTTCCCTATTAAATTTTATCCTAGTAAAATAAAAGTCCCAATATAATTTTTACATATATCATTTACATTAATCATAATGTATTAAGCCGGAATACATTATAATATCTTACATTAATTTATCCGGTTAATTTTTATATGACTAGTTCTATACAATACATTTTATTTTAATCAATGATTAAAACATATTTTAATATTTAACATGTTAGAAATTAGCAAAAAATCAATCAGAATTACACTTTATTGAATTAATTTAAATGTAATTTAAAAGTTATTTCTGCATATCTTTTTTACTCAGCAAAATATTTCATGCGTAAAAACCTTTAAATAAATCAATTATGATATTAATTTTGAAACTTTATAATTGTCATAATTTTGTATAAAAAATATTTTAATTTTTTTAAATTTAAATTGATAACATAACTTAATGGTGCAGTTTATGATTATTATTGTGAAAGCCCATCGTTGTATCAGATGGTATAAAAACATACATAAAATTCTTTAATTATAAAAAAGTACTATGAGATATTGTAAATTGGTTATTTCAATAAAATATTTTATCAGTTGAAATCAGTAAACAGCTAATAATGTTTCTAAATTTCAATTTGTTATTTTTCTATACTTTAATTGATGACATTAACTCAAGGGAGTTCTTTTTGGTTGTTTTGCCCGTGAAGGTATCCAAACGGTGGACCAGTTGCGAAGCTTTCTAAGTTGCAATCCAGGTAAATTAATTCTTGCTTGACGCAAAAAGAAATCTTTATGACATTTGTGAAGTTTTTTAACCAAATAACTATTAAATCGAATTTATTCATAAAAAAAATCTAATTTTCACGGATATTAAATATTTTTAGGAATAAAAAAGATTATGAAGCCAACAGGCAACACCTGAGTGCCTTTATATATTAATTTCAAAGATTTAATATTTAAGCCATTAAAACAAGTGAGTTTATTTCAATAGTAATCATTCAACACATTATTTAAAAGTCTATTTTATAATAAGTTTTACGTTTAGTTGAATTTAAATAATAATTCGACTGATATTGATTTGTAAAAATCATTACACAACCTGTCAGGCATTTGTTAACAAGTGAAAAACTTTCAAACTAATCTTAAAAAATTAATTTTTGCATGTTTTAAAAAATACTTGATTTACGCTAGCATTTATAAATTAAGAAATCATATTTTAGAATGATGTTTATCAAAAAACAACAATTTACCAAATTATATAATATAAATTGCTTTTAAAGTTCATGATGCTATGCTCTAATAAATGTATCATATTATTTTAATCAAATAATCTAAATTATTTTATATAAATTCGTAATTACAGTATATACAAATAAAGAAGATTCAAATTTGATTTTAAATCAATCACTCCATTTTTTGTGGTAATTTTTGGAAGCGAGTTTATTCTGATCTTAAAAATAATATATAAGTTTAACAAATGTTAGAAGAACGTTATTTTAAAGTTGAGAAAATAATAAACCAATAATAAGTTTGAAATTAATATTTTTAGAGTAAAAAGTTGTAAAAATAATTTTGAGCGCACGTGAATTAAACAGCTTGTTGCAGAAATATTAGTATACAAACTCATTTATATTAAAGGTTTTAAATTCGAAACCCTTTCGAAAGAGTATTTATACTGTTTATTTAAAAAAAAATCATAAACTATAACAAACGGCAATAAAAAAGTTCGTTATTTTAATGGAATATTTTTAAGTTTATCTCTTTAGTTGGTTATTTGCATTATCTCTTATTCAAGAAAACTAACACTAAAAATTAATTTATTTTTTCTAACATACTTGTTATTTATGATTACTAGATCATTATCGATCATTATAACACATTTTAGTTATGTATAATAACCAGTTATTTTTAATAAATCGAATCCTCACACTAATATATGCATAAAATTATACTAATATAAGCATAATTTTGTATTATACAAAATAAAAATTCAAATAATTAGTTATTCATCGCGCGATTATACTAAAAAACGAATTAAGTTTTGGAATTATAACGAAACAAGTATAATTTTATATAGATGACATAAGATATACTCGAGGCAATATATTTCACTTTATTTTTCAGCAAAAAAAAAGGAAGAAAAAAAAAAACAATTTGCAGATGACACATCTGAATCGCTAATATCAAATAGTTCGGTAATTAAAAATATATATACCAAGAACTGAACGAAAAAATAACAAATTCAAGCTTTATCGAAGGGGCGTGGCTAGTAAACAAACATCCACTTTTATCGCAAACGATTATCACGCGTTTCCTAGAAAGCTAAAAGCAACAAATGCACGTTGACATCGTTTTCTTTAACCAAAAAACAACGACCGTAATTTAAATTCGCGAAAAATGAATAAAATAACTACAAAATTAAAAAAAAAAAATAATAATAATAATAATTACCCGTTATGAGTTTTTGCTCCACAACTATATCCTCACAACTACTAGTTTCGGTGGTAGATCCGCTCTTATCCGATAGGTCATCATCCCTTCGAATTTTTTTCCAGGAATACTGACCACAGTCCAATGGCATTTCTGCCACGAAATCAAAGTTCCATTTTTGCTTATTTTTTTCATACTGTTGTAGTGTCTCTTTCTCGAGATGAGTCCGCAGTTCTTCGGGATCGGGTATCCCAAACAAACATCTTTTTACTGACCGTACTGGCCATCGGGCATTTGTCCTGGGGGTGGGGCCTGATAGGGCCCCCACAGCAGTAACATCACCCATGTTTCAAAACATCAGAGACAAAACTGAGATAAGGACCGCACCGCACAGAAATCACCATCAAAATGATGCTTTCGAGAGCCGTGCAGCTTAGATGAACGATCTCTCTCTCGTAAACACGCGGAGTAAAGGGGGACGCGGGGAGAGATTCTTTTTTTATTATTCCTTTTACATCTCTCCAGCTTTCTACTTCTTTTTTTTTTAGCTTTTTTTTCTTCTCTCATTTGCTCAGCGTGTTGTTCTATGCTGCAGCTCGCTTTTTTTTGTTGTTTTGTTTGAAGCTGATTTTCTCTTTTTGTGGTTTGTTATGAAGGGTTGCTGTATGCAGGTAGTTACGTCACATACTCCGGGAAGTTTGGCGATATTATTAGACTTTGATTCCTAACTTGGCTAGATTTGTAGTTCTTAAAAACTGAAATAACTTTTCTTTTCACAATTGATTACATGAACCTTTTACTGAATATATAATTGATGTAACATTCCAAGTACATTGTTTCTTAGGTTGATCATTAAAGCACCATCAATACTTTTTTTTTACAATAATAAGCATTAAAATAAATCTAAAATGAGTACAATACAATAACTTTGATTTAAACTTTCAATAGACTGAATTTTGTAGAAATGTTTTAGATAAACATTAAATATAAAATGTTATATTTACTTATTTATTTTATTATTATTGAAGTGATAACGTATCTATTAAATGTAGATGCAATAATGAATAAATGAAAAAAATTTGCTTATTTGGACTACTGTCAAACATTGCTTTTAAAGAGTTTATTTTTTTGCACTCATTTTTAAGAAGATTATAGAATTATTTTGAATCTTATGGGGAACGAACGAAAAAAAGAAAACTGCTATTATTTTTAAAAATATGACACTATTTTTCAGTTTTATGTTTTTTTTTTTTTTTCCAAAACAAAAGCTTTTGCGAATTTATTTAATAATTTCTTAAGTCTATGCACAGTGCAAAAAAAATTTCATATCAAATTGCGGTTAAAAATACCGGTACTCAAGGTGCCAGTACTTTTTACCATAAAATTTTACGGAACAAAAAACTGATATACCGTAACTTTTATACTGTAATATTTACTGTAAAATCACTGAGTCACTGTAATTAGTCAAATGTTACTATAAAAATTGCATTAACAAATTTTATGGTAGAAATGGATTTTATAGAGGCTGCACAAAGGATGCCGTAATTTGATCTGGAATTTTTTACTGCGTGTGGGACATTAAACACTTAAGAGCTTTTATACAGAATTCTTAAGTCCATGAATCTTGAATTACATTAATTGACATAGTATAACTTTTTGCCAGTTAAATGAATTTTATTAGCTATTTTTTATTAAACATTTTGCTCTGATTTCAAAAAAATAAATTTTTTTCTTTCGAATTTAATACTAAATCAAAAATTTTATACTTTGTATAAATATGAAATTCATTTTAATTAATATTTTTACAATAGTATTGCATATTTTATTCAAATCAAATTGCCATTTTTAAATATTTTTTATTGTATTTTTCTTCAGGACCAGCAGTAAGGCCAGGCAATAGGGTTTATTTAGATTTCATTTTCCTTCATAAAAACTTCCTTTTTTTTTTAAAGAAAAAAAGTCCAAATGCGAAATTTTCAGAAACAAAAGTCCAAATGCGAGATTTTCAGAAAAAAAAGTCCAAATACGAGATTTTCAGAAAAAAAAGTCCAAATGCGAGATTTTCAGAAAAAAAAAGTCCAAATGCGAACCTAAAAAATTTATTTTTAAGGACATGTTATATCTCAGAGCTTTAAAATTTTGAAGGAGTTAAGGAAATAGTTCTTCATATTTAGATTGCGATTGCTAAGAAATTCGGAGGGTTTTCGCAAGAAATAAACAAACATTAATTTCATTTTTTATCTTTTTAATAAATATATAAATAAAAAAAATCTAAGCCAACTGAACAATATTTGTTGTTATATTAGATTTCAGCATACATGATAAACCACTACATTTATCTTTTAAATAAACTCTTTTTCAACTGGTGTTTTCGAGAAAACGTTTATACATGGAGAAAAAAAGTATGATCAAAACTATCAGAATATGGTAAAATTTACCGTGTTTTTGGCTCTATGGGAACATCAAAAGTTCAGTAATTTTTACCGAAGTGCTTTGTTAATGATTTTTAAAAAATTTATAATTAAATATAGTTTAATGATAGGTGATGAAATGTGGTAACATTTGATAATTCTATTATGAAACCTTAAGGCATGGTATAAAAACCATTTATTTTGGTTAAATTTACTTTTCAGTTTCCTATTTTCTTTACTAAATTTATGTGTGGTAATAAGAACTATAATTTTAAAAACCAGAAATTCAAGTAAACCATATCTATTTTAACGGTAAAATTACCGACTGAATGGTTTAAATACCGTATATTTTTGTTTTTATTACCAGGATTATATCTATATTATGAATATAGGGAAAACATGGAAAATCATAAAGATTAATGAAAAGAGAAGAATAGAAATTATTAAAATAAAATAAAATAAAGTTATTAAAAAAAATATATGTTAAAAAGGCCGAAAACAAAACAAAAAAAATGAAAAGATATAATCTTTTCATCAGCTCACACGATTATATCCGCAAATTGGAGTGCTTTCTACAATTGTATCAATCTAGTCAAAGCAAAATATATCAATACATTAGTGTGAGGAGCACTCAAAAAAATCGTAATAATATAAAATAAAATTTAAATAGTAACAATAATTTAAAGTATTTTGCAAAAGTTTGAAATATAGAACACATATATGAATTTAAATGTTTCAAAATTCATTCTATTCTTAAACAAAGTAGGATTTAATTTTAATTTTCAAATTTCGCGAAGTGAGATAAAATCGCAAACTTTTAAGATTGTAAAATTAAATAGCAAGACTGTAGATAAGATCGTAAAATTAAATTGGTGAAAAGTATACGCAGCTACAGTGTTCAGATGAAACATTATGTGTTTTTAAAAATGTTCAAAAAATTTCAAAACAAAAGATATTAAATGCTTAATCTCTTGACTAGTTATTATGAGTCAGTGTTTTTTTTTCTCGTAGAACAAAAGGATTACCCTGGGGAACATTTTTTTTTTTGTTTTCTCTTGCATGAGATTTTTTTAAAACATGTTTTTAGATACTTTAGCATCGTTGATTTTAAATTTGCGATCGGTTTATCTCTCAAAGCGCCAGTTTTTTTTAAAAATGGAATTTAAAATTTTTTTTTGTCGAAATGTAACAGTTTGAATACCACATTATTTACGGCTATTTGACTGTTTTGTTCGAATATTTTAAAATAACAATTAAATAAATTGTTATTTAACCATTTTTTTGCGAGAAATTTCTAACAGTGTACAACTCTAAAGTAGGTATATAGTACTGCTATATCCTTACTGAGTGCAAGAAAAAAGAAATTAAAGTTATATTTTGAGACTAACTTTAGAAGCTTTAAATCATTTTGGATTAAATATTACTGACTCTAAAAATTGATGCAACAATCTTTTCATATGTGTGTGATTTATATATTTTTTTCCACTTTTTTTTCTTCTTGATTTATGTTTTCACTGTATGGATTAGAACTTGAAAGGCTTCCTTCCCTGGTGGCAAGAATTTCTATCTAAATTCTAAAAGGGGCCACAGGGTGTCCATGACGTTTACAGAGATTGCTCCCCGGTTTGATTAATACGTTTAGTCACACTATTTTACCTGGGTACTTAATTTCCGTAACTTCTGAACTTCATTATTTGGAACTATTTTTTAGTTGTTTATGTATTTGTTCCATCTACATCAAAATTTCGTAATCTGATGTTGAGTATATATAGCTTTTTTACCAAATATTATGGATTTCTTAAAACATTTTTTGGGATGATATTATTTAAAAATAATAAGTCTTAATTTGCATAGAATTTGTAAGTTATTTTGTCCAGCATACCGTTCAAATTTGTTGCATACTTAATATTGTACTTTAATGAAATATTATTGCATTTCTTAAACTATATTGCACGATACAAATATTCACCTTGGTTGCAAACATGCTTCAATTTAAGATTTTTAGCAACACATTAAGGTCTCATCAAATTTGTTTCTGAATGTGGTTAATCAATTAACTAATTTCTGCGTGAAAACAGAATTACTATAAATGATTTTTTTTAATAAATTATTTGTATCAAATAAGCTATTATCTGATTCGATTCGTCATTTTAACACTGATTCATATCAGATGCTCATTGATTGAAAAATAATTTCAATATATTAATGAATTAAAATCAAAAGGTTAGGCTGATTCATTAATCAGTTTATTCAAATAATTGTTCAGAATTCGCACTTATTCAAATCAAAATGACTTAATATTACTGTTTAATAACATTAATTGTAAACAAAACCGATTATATTTGGACTATTTATCATTCTAAGTTTGCTAACGCTTAACCTTTTGATGCAGATGGTATACCGATGTCCCTTTTATATATGTATATTTTTTTTTGACCCTCTGACTAAACACAAAAATATATTTTGGTATTTTTTATTTATAAGAAACAGTCTAAT
Organism: Parasteatoda tepidariorum; assembly: GCF_043381705.1. Classification (NCBI taxonomy): domain Eukaryota; kingdom Metazoa; phylum Arthropoda; class Arachnida; order Araneae; family Theridiidae; genus Parasteatoda; species Parasteatoda tepidariorum. The sequence goes on along the minus strand of NC_092211.1, from coordinate 26,242,238 downwards.
AGTTACTAAAAAAAATCTGTTAGATTATTGGGGTTAAATTTGTACTAAAACCCAAAAGAAGTAGATTGAAATTTTTTTTCCATTCATATTCAAAAATTTATCAATAATTAATTTTGTTACTTAAAGAAATTTTAATGATGAAAAACTGTTTCTCTTAGTTCTAAATAACTGCAAACAAGTGCAAATTTGAAAAATTATTGTTTGAAAGTTAGCCGTGTTTGTAAGATTATACCTTCAACGCAGAAAAATGCACTGGTGTCTCACGCTGTTTTTCATAATCATAAATTATTAAAATTCTAGAATAATAATTTTAACTTATTTTGACCTAAATTAATTTAAAATAATGAAAATGTATAAAAATTATGTTTAACAAAAATTTTGCGTGAAAGGATTAATAGTCTAATACAGGCATGTTGGATTTCCCAGGCTGTATTTTGACCATTATCAAAATTATTATTAGTTTATTATTATTATTCGCTTATTTTGTTAAAAACAAATATATAATAATAAAAATGCATAAATATATAAATTCAGAAAAAATACATAATGCAAAAATACTATAACATATTAATAAATGCATCCTTATTTAACTATTTTATTTATTTCATTTCTAGTTTTCAATATTTTATGTTTTGTAACTAGTTGCATTGTTAATTAAAACAAATTTTTATTTTAATAAAATTTGGTTTTTTATTATATTTTTTGTACAATAAATTATATTCTTAGCTTCTTAACTCCTTTTATTTAAAACTCACAAAATGTTACAATTGGTTATTTTTTGCTACATCCACTAATTTTTATTAAAATCTGTTTTGATGAATATTTGTCTTAAAACATATAATTTCCTTAGTTCTTTCGTATAATTTTTGTTTTGGAAAGTTTTAATATACTTATTGTATTTGGTGTTTATCGTTTAATGTTTTCAATTAAAAAAAATCGTAACTGTTAATCGTAAATAATTTTTGCACTTATTTATTTCACTTTTTATATAAAGTTCTTTTAAATAGGATTATTTAATTATTCGTTTTAGCAATGATTTAATTTAATGAAATTTTTATATACACATATTGTTTAATAACACATTATTTATGCACTGTTTTACTCCTTTATTATGTTTTGTAAAACGTCAACTGATTCTATGTTAAATCTTCGAAATGTGTCATTTATTGTAGCATTGGTTCATTTCATTCGAATTGTATTTTTATGTACACGTGATTAATAACACGTTGTTTATATAGGATTGTACATGATTATTTTCATCGATTTTGTCGAAATTTTTGAATTGTTACATTTAGTATAACATTATTTCATTTTATTGAAATTCTATTTACATAAAAATTTCTCTAATAACACATTGTTTGCATAGGATTATACATGACTACTTCTATCTATTTTGTCGAAATTTTTGAAATGTTACATTTAGTATAACATTACTTCATTTTATTGAAATTCTATTTATATAAGAATTTATCTCATAACACATTGTTTGCATAGGATTATACATGACTACTTCTATCTATTTTGTCGAAATTTTTGAAATGTTACATTTAGTATAACATTACTTCATTTTATTGAAATTCTATTTATATGAGAATTTATCTCATAACACATTGTTTGCATAGGATTATACATGACTACTTCTATCTATTTTGTCGAAATTTTTGAAATGTTACATTTAGTATAACATTACTTCATTTTATTGAAATTCTATTTATATGAATATTTGTCTTATGATACATTGTTTGTATGGTGTTTTATATAACCATTTTTATTTTATCCAAATTTCAAAAGAATACATTACAAAATTAACTTATTTAATTAGAATTTTGTTTTTATGAATATTTGTATTTCAGCATTTAACTTTTATTTTACTATAGTTAGATTAGTTTATTTTCATTAGAGCTTTCGAAATGTTTAATTTGGTTATCGTCTGCCAATTCTAATTTACTCTATTGTAATTTAGTTGGCATTACCTTGTAATTAGTTAGAATTACCTTCATTTATTCATGTTAAAAATTTTAAAATGTTATAACTAAATTAACTAGTCCATTTTATTCGAACTTCAATTTTATAAACATTTTTATTACGTCAAGTCATTTTTGTAATCTTTTATTTTTTTAAAAATTTATTTGTATTAAAACTTTCAAAATCTGACACCGAGAAAAAAAATATGGTCAAAATTATCAGAATATGGTAAAATTTACCGTGTTTCTGGCTCTATAGAAACACCCAAAAGCTCGGTAATTTTAACCAAAGCGCTTTGGTAATGATTTTGGTAAAATTTATAATAAAATATTGTTTTTTAATGTGTGATAAAATTTGGAAAATGTGGTAAAATTTGGTAATTTTATTATGATACTTAGAACAAAGCTTAAAAACAATTTATTCGGTACCATTTACTTTTCAGTTACGCATTTTTTACTAAATGTATGGTAATACGAACTATAAGACCGAAAATCAGAATCTCCGGTAAACCGTTACGAAATGAGTGGGGAAAAAAACTAAATTAATGGTTTAAATACCGTACATTTTAGTTTTGTGAACCAAAATTACTCTTTTTTAAATTTTTTTTTTACCAGAAATGTCATTATTACACGGTGCGGTAATTTTACCGGAATTTCTTTTCTCCGTGCACAATTTAGTTGCTTATTGTAATATTAGTATTGAAACTCAAGGATATTTTTTTGTGTGACGAATTATTGTATACTTACTGTAATTTAATTGTATAATTAAATAAATAAATAAAATAAATAAGAAATAACAATTGTTATTAGTTGTTGATTTAGCTGGTAATTTCAGTTATTTTTTTTTATAAGAAATAACTTATACTGTTTTTTTACTTTTTTTTCCATACATATTTTAATCTTCATTGTCGAAACATTGCATTTGGCTATTAAATTTTGCGTTTGTTTAGTTTGATAAAATTCTATTAGTTACTAACATCTTCATCTTGATACATTTTATAGGCTTTTTTCAGTTGTATTTATTTGTTCGCTACAAAAATTTAAACATTTTATCACAACTAACTACACGTTCACATTTTAGTTACTGCATGTTAAACTTGAAACACTTAATATTCTTTCACGAATCTTTATTTGTTCATTACAAAAATTTAAATATTTTATTCCAACTAAAGAATTTTCATTAAATTTACTTACTATATGTACACATTTTAGTTACTACACGCTCATCTTAAAACATTTTATCTGCCTTTTTCAGGAATCTTTACGTGTTCATTACAAAAATTTAAATATTTCATTCCAACTAAGGAATTTTAATTAAATTTAGTTACTATATGTACACATTTTAGTTACTACATATTCATCTTAAAACATTTTATCTGATTTTTTCAGGAATTTTTATTTGTTTATTACAAAAATTTAAATATTTTATTCCAACTAAAGAATTTTAATTAAATATACTTACTATATGTACACATTTTAGTTACTACATGTTCATCTTAAAACATTTTATCTGCTTTTTCAGGAATCCTTATTTGTTCATTACAGAAATGTAAATATTTTATTCCAACTAAATAATTTTAATTAAATTTACTATTATTATTAAAAGGCTAGATATACTATTTTTTAACTTATTTTGATGTAAATTAATACAAAATACTGAAAAAAAATATGAAAATTAGGTTTATTAAAAATTTTGCGTCAAAGGGTTGAAGGAAGCTTTCTATTAAAAGGAAATTAATGAAAAATATTTATTCTTACTGTGCTAATGTTGTTTTTATCAGTGATGATAATAAATAAAAATCTAGTGTTGTTGGAAACAGCTTATTGTCGTACAAAGTAACCTCTTTATAATGGAAAAAAAATCCATTTTTCAATTGAAAATATCCTTTTTAAAGCGTAAATCATTTTTTTACTATATTAAGCAAACAAACTAGTGCTAAAAGTAGTATTTTTTCATCATACATTTCTCAACATACAGGGTGTTTATAAAGTCCCGGGCCCATGCTGATGTTTAATAACTCATAAAATAATGAAGATGGATTAAAATTAATAACATAAATGGTTAGATAGACTCAAATAGTTTCATGACCCTTGTCAATGAACTTCCACGTGTGCCCCCTTCGTCGCACGGAGAATATCAAGTCGATAGTCAATTTCACGCCAGGTAGCGGCAAGCATGTCGGCATCCACAGAGGCTATTGCGGTTGTAATTCTGGCTTTTAGGTCATCAATGTTCGACACGATCCTCCTGTAAACATTGTCCTTTATAAATCCCCAAAGAAAAAAGTCCAGCGGCGTTATATCAGGTGATCTGGGTGGCCAAGGAATTGGACCTCCTCGCCCAATCCATCTTCCTGGAAAATGGTCATTCAAAGAACTACGAACGTTGATATCCCAATGAGGTGGTGCACCATCTTGTTGCAAAAAGACATGTGGTTGAAGCTCTTCTAGTTGTGGAAATACGAAGTTTTCCAACATGTCTAAGTATACGACTGATGAGACCGTCTTTTCGTTTCTATGAACCACCAGAAAATCTGTACTTTCTCTTGTGGTGTATGCATTCTCCTTAATATCCGCTCGAATAAAACATCACATAGAAAAGTACTACATAGAACAAACACATCAAAAGTAAGCATAACATTGCAATAGTTGATAAAAACAAAAGAGAGAAAAATGCAATTAATAAGCAGACGATATTTAGAAAAGTACAGATATTGAGACTGGAAAATGAAATTATCTGAAATTAACCACACGCGCAGACGATATTTACAAAAGTAAAGATATTCAAACCTGAAAAGGAAAATATATGAGTTATTCCATCAATAAATGTTTGTTTATATCTTCATTATTTTATGAGTTATTAAACATCAAAATGTGTCCAGGAATTTATAAACACCCTGTATATTGTTTATTATATGTATGAAGAGTTGTTTTGAAATATTTTTTTTTCCTTCAGAATTTAGAAATTTCAATTTTATTGTTGTAGTTGAAACAGCAAAATTGAAATTTTGCTGTTTCAATTACATACAGAAAATATTTTTCTTCGGAATTAAATGAAGCTTCAAGCAAACGGGAGCATGCTGAGAACTTAATGAGAGAGAGAAAGTTAAAAACATTGGCTCTCAGTTGGCGATAAATAGTGAACAACAACCCTTTGAACATTCCCATCTCCAGAGGAATGACCCATGGGCTGGTTCGTATAACGAAAAACATTTTAAAGAGTTTCAGCTTTGGAATCTTACGCTTTTGTTTTATTTGTTTCCTTACTACTAGAATACTACACACTGTATCGTGACTTTTTTATTGTGGCTTTTTTTTCTTCTCTTGATGTTCTTTTTTTTTTTGTTCTTAGATAAGTTAATGACATTGTGACACGGACATGAATTTTCCCGCCAAATTGTGTTTATTCCGTTTTGAATTTCGCTTTCTCTTTCAGTTTCTTACTTTTTTTTTTTCCTTCTTATTTTTTTTTTCTTCTTCTAAAATAAAGTGGCTATTTTTTGATTTAAAAGACGGGAATAAATATATATGATGTTCGTTTTTTTCCCTGAAAAGTTATTAAATTGGTTTATGACTGAAATTTTTTTGCAATGAAAACAGGATGTTCTTTCTTTCTGTTTTTTTTAAGGCAATGACTTTTTTTTAATGCCTTCATTTTTTTAATAAGATTTTTAGTTTATAAGTAAAATTTGTTCCAAAAGTATGTATAAGTAGTAAACATGCTTTTGTTTTGGAAAAGTAAGGCATGCCTTTTTTAATAATAATAATAAAAAGTATTTTACTACAATTCATTGTAGATCTTCAAAATTGGAAGATTTATCTATTCGAAATATCAAGTAGGCTTTGCTTAATAATTTTTTTTATTTATCTAAATTATATATAACTGTGGAGGTAATTAATTAATGAACTGTTAAGAAACTAATGAAATTTTTTCACGTTGGCTACACAGAACTGGAAACTGAAATATCACGTGATTGAGTATACATATAAGCAAGAAAAAGAAATAAATAAAAAAATTTCTTAAAAAAGCATCCACTAAACGAAAATATCTACTAAAGCAAACAATCACAACTTCTTATTTAGCGCAAATTATTTTTATTTAGACTTGCCTTTTTAATTACCATTAATGAAGCTTTAATCCTTTTCTTTCTAAGGCGAGATTTTTAAATTTATTAATCAATTTAATTGAATTTCTTTAAACTTAATTCTTAAATTTACAATTGTGTATCTAAGTTTTCAAAATAGCCCATTTATATGCTATTTATATTGAATTACTATGTTTAAATTCTAAACAATATTTTTAATAAGTTTTCTCCCTCATTTTCTTATCTCTTTCTTTGGTACTTATACATTTTACGAGAGAAATGTCGGTACAATTCCGTTTCGGAAGCCGGTAAAAGAAATCGCCAAATTATTCTTGACGGTAATGATGCTTAATTAATTATTAAAACGAATTCTACTTGTAATATGGTAGTAAGTACCTAATCATACGAATACAGGTACTGTGGTAATAGGTTTCTTAAGGCTAACCGAAATGAAATTGTATGGAAATGTATATAAATCAAAGGTTTCACAGGATGTATATGATGTATATTTTTAGAACTTCATTTTCAAAAACGTACCAGTTTATAAAAAAAACAAGACTAAAGTACACAAGTATGGAATAAGTGAGCTTAGTAAGCTTGAATTACGAAACAATCGAAAAGGAATGTAAAAGTAGTTCTGGGGGCTAGGCTTCTTAATTACATAAAACACAAATAAGTATTTATATTGTCATTTAACTCATAAATTTGTTTTTCAGGTTAGAAAAAAAAGAAAAACTAAGAACTGAAATATCAAGCCAGTGAGCATTTGGCGAAAGGAGTGTGCTTGGAGTGGATCGTCCCAGACATATAATATATGTATTTTTAAAAATTTATGTAGATTTCTTATATTTTTAAAATTCTAGTTGCTTATTTTTTTATAATCTTTATTAAAATATTTCTTCATAAAGATCTTCAATTTTCTTACATATGAAATTTGATCCTTATCAATCGCATTCCCTACCAAAGATACAAATGTATATCGTTCTTTACTTTGGCATTAGGATGCGACAAAGAATAAAAGAGCTATGTAAGTTTTAAAAAATAAATAAATAAAATAATACAGAAAGAATTTGAAGTAATCTACTAATTATAGCAAGTTTAATTGAATGTAGTAAAAAGAGCAAAAAAAGTTAATTGAGAAAATTCGTATAATTGTTTTTCCTACTACACACACCTTGACTTGCATAACAAAACTATATGGCAGAAAAACTATTTTTTCTCCAATTGTAACACCGAACAAAAGTTATTAAAAGAAAAAATCCAGCGTTTTGGCGAATTAGTTCGTTGCCATCGGAACAAGCCGAAGTATTTTCAGGCTAGATTGAATTTGATAAAGTAAATAATTTTCATAATTTTTCAAACGTTCAAAACGTTAATTAATATTAAATTTTATTCAAATTTTATCCAAAATTTTATTCAAAAATATTGTGGCTTTATTTATTAGTATTAACTATATACTAATTAACATAATCAATTATCATGACTATGTTAATTAGTAATAATAATAAAAAAATCAGAGCAATGTTTTCAAACAGAAATAGAAATTTATGCTGTTAGTAAATTTTATGTGAAGCGTTAAATTTTAAAAATTATGCCATTTTTTATTTAAATATTTTCAAATGGAACTAATTTTAGTTACGATGAATAGGTGAAAACGGAGTTAATAGAATTTCTTCATCTGAAGGGAATTCAGATTTCACTTATTAAATAATTATATTCGAGTTTTTTTTTCTGTAAGGATTTATTTTTAATAGAAAAAAAAAAGATGAGAATTATACACAACAACTTCAATTAGAAGTTAGATTTCCTTTTTGATGGGCATATGCCTACTTTACCATCACCTGTGTTGATTCCAATGAACATGTAAAAGCTGTTGTTATTTTTTAAGGTTTTGAATTAAGAATTGGAAAACTTCTCGTTCGATTTTAATGCCTTTGTTTAAAAATAATTGCCTTCCCTTTTCTTCTTCTTATTTAAAAGGAAAAAAAAAATGGAACATAAATGTTTTCGATTCAGATCTTTCAATTAAATATTCCTTTCACGAAGTTGTAAATAAATATATTATTGTGGCCACGTGTTTGACCTATCTTAGATTAAAAAAAAAAGTCATCCTTGAGTTTCTGATTTAAACCATTCGAACCGGTTAGAAAAGAACTTCTCCAATGCTTCTGTTTAAAATGCAAGGGGCAGGTGAAGATTGACCGTGCGGGAAAAACGGCTTCATCTGGTGTAAAAAGCCAAACGATTTTACCGCTTCCGAGCGCGCACTCCCTTAAGATTGAGATCGTTTACCATCTGGTTTCCGTTTCCAAAACAGCCTACCTCTGTCAAGAAAACACCTCTTGAAACAAAAACCGGCTGCAATTTATTCTTTTTCTCATGAGGGGTTATTTTGAACATTTTAAATTCTGGCAGACGATTTGTTAGAGGAGTTGGGAGACGTGGGTACGAATATTGTTTCTGATATAGATGACGTAATGGCTGAACGCAATTTAAATCCATCAGGGTCTTTTTTTTTTTTTTTTTTTTTTTTTTTTTTTTTTTTTTTTTTTTTTTTTTTTTTTTTNTTTTTTTTTTTTTTTTTTTTAATTCTCCGCGAAAAGTTTTATTTTCCCAGGTTTGATACTTCCGGGGGTTGTGATTATTTCGTTATTTATTCGCCTTGATCAGCTGATATTTCTCATGCTGTCAATATAGTTTTTTTTTTTTTTTTTTGCTCCATTTTAAATTATGAAAATGAAACTAGATAGTTGTCTTAGATGGCAACTCGTAGTTACAACACTTTTTAATCAAGTTCAATCTGTCTTTATATAACTTCAATCAGTATATTATTGGTCAATCTATTTGACACTGTTTAAAGACTGCTATACTGTCACTGGAGAAAATAAGAGAAGCGATGCATTTTTATTTAAATAAATAAGTGAATACAAACAAAAATGTATTTATATAATTTTTGTTTAAAAGCAAATAATAAATAAATGAGTAAAAATTAATAAAATAAGGCAAATTAATAAATAAAACAAATCAGTAAAACATAAAATTTTGTAATTAGCATTTTAAGACATGTAATTTCATAAGGATATAGTGTATCGTAATAAAACGATAGATTAATGAAGATAGAACTTAATCTTTTCCTTATGTTTACCGATAAGATTATTCACTAAATGATTAAGATTATTCACTAAATAATTAATATTCACTAAATAACTATTTTGTAAAGTACAAAGAAAATGTTAAAAATACAAAACCTAACGGAATTGCATTGTAAGTTTCAAACTGAAGAAATTCTAGTTGTGACCTTGAGCTAGTTTTTATGACTGTTTATTATGACTATGGCTTTCTTAACCCAATAATATCCAATTTCTTACTTTGTTTTGCAAAGCAAAAGAAGTTGATAAAATACATTTACGTTTAAATTTCATCCTAATTATTTTTGGGACCGTTTTTCTCAGCTTAAAAATAATTTACACAAGAGCTTACATGCTCTAGAACAGGGGTTTCCAACTTGCATGAGGCCGGGGGCCACAATTAAAAACACAAATCAAATGGCGGGCCGCAACTTTATCAAAATTTTTTGTAGGACTCTTTTATGTTTGAAGGAACATTAAATATTACTGTCAAAGTTTTACCAAGTTGTACGAAACAAAAGTATTGAATTACAAATTAAAATAAGAAGCGGATTTTTAAAAATATTTATTTGTTATTAATAATATTTTTAAAAATATTAAATAAATAATAAAAATTCGGGATACAATAACTTAAAGTGCACTTAGTATTAAACAATTAATGTGCAACAGATATCTAATTGGAAAGGTATTAAAACTTACATAGTAGCACACAAAATATTTAATGAGAAAATTGAGATTTGTCTGCTGCAACCACCGGAGAATAGATATTTAAATTTAAAATTTACAAATATGAGTGAAAATATTTTCCTCCAAAATGAGTGGTTTCAAAAAGTTAAATCTGAGAATTTCTTCGAGAAAATTTCTGATACACGCATGCTAAAATATATTANAAAAAAAAAAAAACAAAAAAAAAAAAAAAAAATGAAATAAGAAAGAGCAACATACACGATTATTTTTGTATTCGAATAAAAAATTTCTTGGATGCAAAACCTGAAAAATAAATTTCTTTGCACTGTTGGTATGTTAAATTTCACAGAAACGAAGAAATTAGGTTTTTATTAACGAGAAAAGTATTTTATACCCATACAGATTTTTTACGAAAATTGTCTGTAAAAAAATGACAACTAATATATTTTAGTTCGCTGGCCACAAAAAAAGGCTTCGCGGGCCGGATGCGGCCCCCGGGCCGCCAGTTGGAAACCCCTGCTCTAGAACTATGTACCTTTAAAAATACAAAAAGTTATTATCTCAAAATTAGAAGCAGCTGGTGAAATGTGTTTGGGACAACCAGATATTTTACTGATAAGATAAAGATACCGATATTTTACTTAAAAATAATAAAAACTTTTCAAAGGGTTAAATTACTTAAAATTAGGATTACTTAAAATTTATGCAATCCGTTAGGTTAGGTTATTAAGGGTTACTTAAAATTCTATAATTTGTTTGTGAGAAATGTCCTTCTTAATGAAAATCACTCGTTAACTAGCTTTTTCATTGTGATTTTCATTTTCAATTGTCAATAAGCAAACCGTTTTTGAGAAGTTGACGTTTAAAAGTTGGTTAAGAGGACATAAGTTAAAAGTAACATATGGTAAAATTAACAATGAAATATAGTTTTATGATAAGTGATAAAATTTGGAAATTTTATCATGCCTAAGAGCATGACATAAACCGACATACCGTATATTTTGGTTTTATTAACCAGTATTATGGTTTATTTTTACCAGAACCATTTATTTGTGTAAATTTACTAAATGTGTGGTAATACGAACTATAATTTTGAAAACCTAAATTATCGGTAAACCATAACCATACGAAGGAAAAAACTACCAAATGAATGGTTTAAATACTGTATATTTTGGCTTTATTAACCAGTATTATGGTTTATTTTTTACCAGAAATGTCATTACCAAACAATACTGTAATTTTACCAGAATTTTTTTCCGTGCAAAAAACGACACCTTTTCCTACATACATTTTTTTAAATACTGTGATTCGTTAAGTTTTCTGCATATTTATAAAAAAAAAATCTGAAAAAAAAAACATTTGAATAGGAAATAGAAAGTTTTTTTCAATGGAAGATGATGACGCAAAGATAACTAAAATGAATGAAAAAAAAAATCGAATTTTTTTGAAAACCCAAACAAAACCAAAAAGAAAAAGCAAAAAAAAATTTTTTTTCTTCCTATTCTTAAAAAAAGTTCTGCTTAGAAAAAATAAATATATTTCTTAGATAATATGAATATTTCTTTCAAAAATTCATGTACTTTAAAATTAGGTGAATCATTTCCAAAGGTAGAGTTTGAGTTCATCAAAAATATCATATATTCTAAGTACATAATACAATGAGAGATACACAATTTCATGATATATTTTTTTTCAAGTAATGCTCGTATTAGGCAAAAAGCAAACGGAATAATATCACGATAAATCTTTACTGTAAACATAAAACACACGTGAATTTAAAGAGGCAAAAAGAAAGACAAAACTGCATACTTTACAGATAGAGGGACACACGTATGTTGTTGTTTATACTTAATTTTTTTTTCAGAATGAAGGACTGTTGAACTTTAGCTGCTAAAAAACGATAAACGATTTGCTTGTGGTAATAAAAAATGTAAAAAGGGTATTCGTTCATTAATGAAAAAAACAAAATAGAAAAAATAATGGAATGGGATTTAAAGGAAGAAAAAAAATAACATACACAAATACGTTTGCTTTTGCAATTGAATATATAACACTCTTTCGATAGAGCTTTGATACATCTAAAATATCATGCTCTCTGACTATTATTAATACTTTTAATTAAGCTGTTAATAAATTTAATTAATGCATTCCTGGCCGCCTTTGTGCCCACTCAAAATTATCTTGTTTAGCATAGACTTAAAGGGATAGCGAAATCAGAAAAACTGCAGTTAAATATTCTAATTCTTCAACTCCTCCTCCAGTTTTAAAACCTTAATTAATTTTTAACAACATATTAACTAAATTATTTCACTGCCTAGCTTTTGCCCGCGAGGAGGAATTTTAAAATTCTATTTTAAGTATTTTTAAGAGATGTTCGCGATAATGTATGGCTATTGCACAAAAACGCAAGCTCTGTCACCAATAATTTTTATAACAGGATACGGCACCGTTTATGTATAAAATTTCTACAACCATTTTAGAAGGATTAAAAAATAAATCTAAATTATTACTCGGTAACTAAGTTTCTATTTCTATAAAAAATACAAAATTATTCTAAATAAATGTTTGAAGCATAACTAACTATTCAATTCTACTTTTATTATTCAAGACAATCTAAAAAAAATGAATAATAATTTTAGTGTTGCCAGAGAAATACTCGAGTTTGGGGTGCCACGTAAGATAATTATAATAGTTTAAATTAAGGTTAAAAGGACAAGCAAATACATTGTTATTTATACCTAATTTTTCTTCAGAATCAGGGACTGTTGAGCTTTTGGTTATAAACTTGATAAGTGAATAGATAGTGATGGTTAACTTATAAAAAATGATTAATTTATAAAAATCCGGAAAAGTAAAAAAAATGATGAAAGAATATTTTTTTTAAAAATAGAATTGGCTATTTTTAACCCAAAAATAAAACTCGAAAACTAAACAAATTGTTTCGTTTAGAGCAATGTTTCCCAAACTTACGACTTTTGTGTACCCTTTCAAAATTTTTCGTAAAGCTGTGTACCACTAATAAAAAAATGAATGCATTTTTCACTATTAAAAAATTACAAAAAAATTAAAAATCACAATTGGTTGTTCACACCACTAATTATATTACATTAACTGTTTACTCTGCAAAAAATAGCCAATAGAACAATACATAATCGTGAATTTTCATAGCTAGCTTTGTTTTTAGATGAAATTTTCGTTTGTTTCAAGATATTTCGCATAAGAACGCGTACCCCCGCTAAACTGTTCCCGTACCCCTGGGGGTAAGCGTACCACACTTTGGGAAATACTGGTTTAGAGTAAAGATTTATACAGAAATTCCTATGCCCTGACATTAGGACAGAGCACTCTTGGTGTCGGAGTATTGATACATCGAAAATATCATATTCCCTGCAGACCATGACAGCTACAAATTTCTATGATATATATTTCTCGACTGATGCCCCCATTAGACAAAAATCCAACGGAATAATATCACAATAAATCTCAACCAGAAACATAAAACACGCATGAATCCAAACTGGTAAAAAAAAAACGACAAAACTGCGTACTTTACGGTTAAAAGAACAAACAAGTATGCTGTTACTTATACCTAATTTTTTTTCAGAATTAGGGACTGTTGAACTTTAGCTTCTGCATAAAAATATGATAAATGAATAGGTGGTGGCGATAAAAAAAAAGCTAGGTTTTTGACCTGGAGCACCTTTTGCTTTCGTGCCTATTGTGTGAAAAGTCCATTCGACCATGCTTTCCCAGGTATGACAATACACGCTATATGTGATGACCGGTACTGCACCGAGAGCATCTGAATGAAACAATGCACGCATCGCCCGCTATGTTTTTTTTTATTGTTTATTTACAGCAATAAACAATATAGAAATATTGCTTCAATGGTTCTTTTTACCTCTTTTATACCTACAAGAAAGGTTAAAACACGAAAACAAAATAACGCCATCCAAGTTGGAGTGACCTATACTAAATGGCACGTGTGTTTCATACATTGAATCGGGGTTGGTTTTATTTAAACATGAAATATTTATAAACCTAACATAAAGTCACGAAGTATTTGCTCAGGCGTCCATATACATAAAAACACTTGGATCATCTATTTCTTTATTTTCTGTATTACGCATTATTTTTCCGCGTTTTTTGTTGTTGTTTATTTTGGTGTTAGTCACCTGTTTGGTAGTACGTTTTAGGAATGTTAGTTATCCAGCTGCAATTATAATAGTTTCCATAGTATATATGGCATTAGGTGGATTTATATCCAGTTAGAAAAGACCGTAAAAGAACTATAAGAGGAAAAATTGTAAACTATGTGGCTCGCTGCAATGTCTTCATCACGTAACTTTATAATGTGACCTTACGAATAATCACATTTTTAGTACTAGATATTTTACCATTTGTACATTGTAAAAATTTCCGGGTCAATCAAATTACGGTATGAAGTACCGACACTTTGGTAATCTCATCAGTAAAAACCATTTAACCGTAAAATATTATACAGTTATTTCCTCAGTAATACTTATTTCATTAGAGTGATTCAGTGATTTTACTGTAGTTATTACTGTAAAAATTATGGTATGTCAGAGATTATGCTGTCCGGTAAAAATGGATTTTACGCTAAAAAGTACTGGTCCCCATTATTTCTGTTATTTCCAACCATAAATTGCTTCGGAATTATTTACAGTGTATATGCAAACAACTTTAATTCAGTTTGCTGAGTCTGGTGTCTTTTATTCAATAAATTTTTGTCGTTATGAAATACACATTTTTGCAATTTTTAATTTTTTTAATATTAGAGAAGCTTGCATTTTATTTAAAATTCTAACATCTTAAAAGTTGAAGTGTTATTCCCTGATCTACATCGTATCTCTGTATGAATTTATCATCAGTGTGATCTGAGCTTGAGGTAAATCACGGAAAAATTTCTTAAAGAAAAACAACATATATAAAAACAATTCCCTGGCGTAATTAGTAGGATTGCAGGCTGTAAAAGAAATCGATGCAACTAAAAAAAAAAAAAAAAAAAAAAAAAAAAANCAAAAAAAAAAAAAAAAAAAAAAACTTGGAGAAATTTTTAAAACGTTTGAGGAACAAATGACAATATAACTATAACGAAAGATGTGAAATTGTATAATATCTTGCAAAAATGCGACATCTTTTCTTTATAGGTCATATCTATAATTTATTAAAGTAAAGGTAAAATGTCAGTAAAAATTTCACATTGTTTATTTATAGTTAGTTGACAGTAAGAAATACGAGAAAAATTATACTTTATATCATTATGGATGCTATGAAACCTCAAAACAATAGAAAATCTCATGATAATGATAACATCTCAGTCAAACATCTGAGCTTCCCACTAGGTAAATATAGAAAATTATTTACCATTATTTTTGAGAGTTAAGGGTTCTTAACTCGTAGAAGGAAGCTGAAATTGCCTTATTGATTGCAATCATTGAAAGGTGACCCAATCTTCTGAAGAAATTAGGTTTTAAAAATTTTACAGACGTCTTTAAAAACGAAAGGAGAAAAAAAAAATTGATGACGTAATATGATTTAAAAATACTGGAAGACACATATTTCGTCTATTCATGCCTAAGTCAATATTTTTGATAATATTATGTTATATATTATTAAATGTCACGAAATCAAATGAAAATTAACAAAAAAAAAAAAAAATTTACTTGAAAGTTTTTGCTTTATATAAAAAAGACGAAAATTTTTTGAAATTTAAAGACTGGGTGACCGAAGCTGAGACAATGATTAGTAAAAGTTTTTAATTTTATCAAATTATTAAACATAAAATTAAAATTTTAGAAATTTTAAAAAATTTATGATTTTTTTGATAAACAATAAGTTTAACAAATTTTTTAATATTTTAAAGTGTTTTGAACATTTTTTACATTTGGAAATAATTTTAATTAAAGAGATTGATGGAATATCCCCAAAACGGATTTAATTGATTGATTTTTTTGAGCATCATTTTATTTAATAAAAAAATCTGAAAATAAAAAAAAAGTGTGGGCTATTAAGCTATCCTTATTTTTTAATTTTTTAAAAAACTCGAAGTTTTAATTTTTTTAAATATTTTTTAAAAATGATTTAAAAATGTGAATATTTTTGAAAATTTTTAACATTTTGAATTAATTTTAATTAGGAGATTGATGGAATTATCCCTAAACGGATTCAATTGATCGGTTTATTTAAACATAATTTTATTAAGAAAAAATTATAATTTATCAAACCCAAAATTCTGAAATAAAAAAAAGGTTTGTAGGTTCTCCAACAATTTGATTTTTTGTTAATATTTAAAAAAAAAAAAAATGCAAAGTTTAACAAAATTTTCTTATCTTTTTAAAATATTAACGTTTTGAAATATTAAGTATTTTTAAATATTTTTAATATCTGGAATTAATTTTAATTAGGAATTTTCAATTTAATTTTGGATTAAATTTATTAAATTTTAATTTGGAATTAATTTAATAAAATTTGGAATTAATTTTAATTCTTAGAGATGAAATTATTACTAAATGGGTTCAATCGATTGATTTTTTTAAACATTATTTTATTAATGAAACATTTTTGTTTGTCTAAGTTGAAGATAAAAAGAATAAATAAAAATATTGCTGGCTATCCGGTTTCCCAAATTATCCATTAAAATGAAATTTTTTTAATTTTTAAAAAAACTCGAAGTTTAAAAATTTATTTGTTCGATCTTTTTCTTTAAAGCGTTCTAAAAGTTTAAGTATTTTTGATCATTTTTAACACTTGGAAATAATTTTATTTAAGGAGAGTGATTGAAATATCTCCAAAATGGATTTGACTGATTGATTTTTTTAAAAATTATTTTATTAAGGAAGCATTTTTATTTATCTAAGCTAAAGATGTAAAATTAGAAAAAAATATTGTGAGCTGTCAGGTTTTCCAAATTATCTATTAAGATGAACAATATATCGAAAGTGTGAAGAAAAAAAAATTATCAATCTACAAAGGAAACAGAAACAATTTTCTTATTTTACCACCTTTGGTGACTTGAATGATTGAACAAAAGACATTTAAATTTACTATAGTTTCAATTTTTGAAATCGTATAATAACGAATAATTTCGAGAAAAAGAATTTAGTCACAAATGATGTAGTGGGTGTTCTACCAAAAGTGATGTGATAAAATTTTAAAAATTAAAAGTTTGTAAAATAGTGAAGCGAATAAATAATACTGAAAGGAGAATACAGTAAAACATAAATTAAATATGGAATTATAGATTTTACATGCGTTATAAAACTTTTAAATTTTATATCACACTCGATCTGACTTGATCACTTTCAACTGTACTCTGACATTTAAACAAACAGAATTACCATCCGAATTTTTAATTTCTCAGAATTTGCCACCGAGTGACATTGCTGATTTCATTGTTTTTAGTTCTGGTCTTTCAAAAATTACATTGCCGATTTCATTGTTTTTAATTCTGATCTTACAAAACTCACATCGCCGATTTCATTGTTTCATTCTGAGAGAAATAAATACGAAGATAAGCTTTGGAGGAATTAAAAAAAAATTGAAATTTTAAAATGCCTAAATCTTTATATTTTTTGAAAAATTAAATTTGTTTACAAAATTTTAATTTATTAAACATTTGCAAATTTTAAGAACTCTAAGTATTTTTTGAACATTTCCAACTTAATGAAAAAAAATCAGAGAACAGAAATAAAAACAGATCTACAAAATCATCGTATTAAATTTTTTTTTTCAATTTATAATTATAAATCTTTCACACTACTTTGTCAATACAAAAATATCACTTAGTGCTAAAAATAAAAAAAATTGGCAGGTAATCCGGTTTCCTTACATATCCTTTAAAATAACTGACAACGTAAATTATGAAAAGAAATTGTCGGTATCAAAATATATGCATAAAAAAAAAAACAAAAATAACTATTTCAGTTCTTATTCAGATTTTTCGCACTCGCATCTGAACATAATGATATTAACAATTGTTACGTTTTTGAATTAGAAATCATACGATTAATTTCGAGGCAAAAAGAAAATTCTCGGTTTTAAAATATATATTAAAAAGCGTTATTATCCATATTTTTTGCTCCTACATCTGAGCTTAAATATACTAACGATTGTTACGCTTTCGAATTAGAAATCATGCGAATAATTCCGAATTAAAATGACATTTAAGCTACCAAAGTTACGCTATGAAAGTTTAATTTCTAAGAATTCTCACGCATCCAGCATTGACGATTTTATTACTTTCAGTTCCGGTGTGGTAGAAGTTACGTTTACCTCTGATGTTCATCGGCGAGATCTGAGAGAGATAATTAAAAAGATGAACTTCCGACATAATGTGAGAAGATAACTACAAACTCATCCGATTATATTTTGGTGACCACAAGATGACCGGGGATGACTTAGGTGAAAACTAAGATAGTTTTCCTTCGCAAGGAGTCATTGGCCATCTTGTGTAAAGCCACTGTGTACTTCATCCGCGACGGCGGTCGAAAAACCGGTTCTCTCCAGTTTAAATTTTTCTTAAATAACTCAATTTTTTAAGCACTTCCTGAATTAAATTTTCAATGAAGACTTAAGGCTATGAAATTCAAAATGTTGAATATCTGGTAGCAGTAGATTCCATTCACCTCAGAGATTGTTTTTCAAAAGCAGCTGGAGTTTTTTTTTTTTTTTTTTTTTTTTTTTTTTTTTTTTTTTTTTTTTTTTTTTTTTTTTTNTTCTTGATTTAGGTCTTAAACTACTTTTGGTCAAAGGTGCGTAAACATACCATTTCAATAAATATATTTTTATTAACACTGCGACGTATATTTTTCACTAATTTTATTTTCCTGCCATTTTTAAGGCTTCTGAAGATTTTGATAAATATTAGTAATTCAATTGGAGAAAACACTTTCTGTTGATAAATTTTCAAACTACGTAAGTTTTATTAAGTTGAAGCGATTATTGAAAAATGCAACTTTTTGAAACAGTTTAATTATTCCACTTGAAACTAATCAGATGTTTCTATAATGTATTAAAGTTGCAAGCTCTGTAAATAAAATAAAAATTTAAAAAATCTAGTATTTAACTAAATGATTTGCTCATAGATTTGGTCAATGGTGAATATACACGCGCTAGTTTATTTCTTATACGAAGTATTATTTTTCAGGCACGATAATTTTTTTGTAAAAAAATTACAGGAAAAATAATACCATATTTTATAAAATTTCTATGTTTGTACAAAAATGGGTTTAAATGCAATTACGTTTTTAGTATATTGTTTCAAAGTTGTTGTATTATCAGTAATGCAATTTTCTTACCTTGATCGGGAAAAAATTCATGACAGAACAATCGATTGAGTTTAAAGTTGTTTCTTCAAAATGATTTTTAAACAGAAGTATTACAAAATTGCTTAAAAAATTGTTCTGAAAATTTATCTGAAATATAATAATAAATTTTCCATTGCTACCCGTATTGCTACTCTTATCGCAAGAGGAAAACTATTACAATTTTTATAAAATATCTTTGTCAACCCTAAATCCGCTCTGTCTTGAATGTCGTTAATGAGCCAAATACCTAACAAATTTGCAGTTTACCTAGTGTAATCCGTAGGAGTGCGAAATCTAGTGTTTTCCGCAGTTTACCAGGTGAGGTGACCGGCCTGTGTAGGGGTCAAGGATGTGTAGGGATCGAGGGTCCTTATGTAGGGGACTGGCCTTGCATCAGAAGGGTTCTGGGTTCGAATCCCGGGCAAGGCATGGATGTTCCTTGATTCGTTGTACTTATAGGGATAGAAGCCGCTCTTAACAGCAGACCCCTTGTATATGAAGAGGGAGATGAAAATAACATGGAAGCCTTGACACCGGCACATTTCCTAACGGGTAGAAAAGTAACAGCTATACTCACAAATCTGAATAACAATTCAAGACTTACGAAACTCTACAAACAACAACAAGACACGTTGGATATATTTTGGAAGCGATGGTTCAAAGAATATCTGCTGCAACTTCGCTCTTATCACCAAGTTCGCAATATTCATAACTCCTTCAACATCCGAGCAGGAGGTCTTGTGCTACTACAAGAAGACGTCAAACCCAAACACATGTGGAAGAAGGCCCGAATTACCAATGTCATTAAGGGACGTGATGGGGAAATTAGAACATGCTTGTTAAGAGTGGATGGAGAGACTATAACTCGACCTATACAGCTGGTCATTCCTCTTGAGGTTGACCAGGGTGGGGAGGATGTTCCGACATCAATGGAGAATTAGTTTAAATAATTGTTTTAAATCGTCTGCCAATTCTTGTAAATATAATAACTGCAACTCTGGCTGGTTGCTAGGCAACCAAACGACTTTTTTTGTTATTAATGTTTTGTTTATCGTTTGTGTATATCAGTGGAAATAAAAGAATACAATCGCTGTAAAAGCTAGCACCTGCCCTTGAGATCAGATGCCGGTATTGACAAATGGTCATTCCCCAGGCGGGCATTGGAAATAAAAAAGAACTTATGTAAGGTGCACCTTAACGATTTGCGTATCGTTAAAGTTCAAAAGTTTGTTCTCTACAGCTATTAACTATAATTTGTTAATTGTATTTACTGATTTAATTCTTTGGCATCGAAAATTAAAAAACACATTATGCTGCTTTCTTGATTTTAATAAAATTTTAAACAATTAAATCTTTTGTATTATAGCTTTTAAAGTGATTGATGATAGATTTTATTAACTAATGTATTGATTATTTGATCGTAGTAACTTGTTTTTTTTTTAGACAGCGAAAAATAAATAAATAACATTATGTTTATTTAAGCGTACAGAAAATTTGCTGTTGTTTCAACAAAGAAGTTATTTTTACTTTAACGAGTGCCTAGTGGGAAATGTGCTAATTATCTAGGTCATTTAAAGATTACCTAGATAATTCGAGAAAGAAAAAAGTTTTTGGCACTTTAACGAATCGCCCTAGTTAATTCTCACATTAGGGAGATAATCTGTAAAATAACTGATTTCGACACTTTAGCATGCATCGAAAACAACCGTATCACATAATTTCTTTTCATATAAGACAGCTTATCAACATATAATTCGGGGTAAAATATCAAAATAAAATTAAATGATGTTAACGAACTAATTACTGTAAAACAAAGCTGAATATATTTTGTTTTGTACTAATATTTTATTAAAAAGAATATAAATATTTTTAAAAAAAAAATAAAATGTTAATAATAAAACGGGCATTCAAACTTAGTTTTTTAATAATAATTTCATTATTTATTAAGAATATTTTTAGTATTTTAAACTAGAGGGATCATTTTAATCAAAATTTTTTTTTTGTTTTCATCACTCCATTTTCGGCTGAGTGTGCACTTGATATATTTCCCCTTTGATTTTTTTTTCTTTTCTTTTCTTTTCTTTTTTAAATGCAAATTCAAATTCATGAAAGTTCATTCCTCTCCTTCGTATAAATTCAGAGCACTGCGTGAACAAACAAACTTACGCAGAAATCAATCTAACCAGATATAACTGGTTAGGTAGAACTTCGTTTAGTCATGATTTTGGTCAATAATTCAAAATTAAAAAATAATCTCCTTAAAAATATTAACAATTTTCAAACTATACCACTAGTTGTAAATACATTTCCCTTGTTTTTATTTTATTTTATGTTATTGTACATTTGTTGTTGCATTGATGATATAATAAATTTGTCAGTAAAATAATCACCCCCCCCCCAAAAAAAAAAGAACAAAGATTTTAAAAATTACCTACCTTCAAATGTTAAAATAATACCTCCTTAAATAATAAAATATCTTCCTTAATTCTATTTTATAGTTTTAAAATGAAAATTTTGTTTAAAGTATTAAAATAAGGTACTCCCCCTAAAAATAGCTATGGGGATCTGCCACCCGGTGAGAAACCTTTGACCAACACCTACTAGAAGAGAGAGTTGAGGACAAAATTCATAAACACAAAATTAACACGAAACTAACAGAATTATTAAAAAGAAACTAAAAAATGTAAAGTCATTGTTGCATTTCATATCTCCTATGCATGACTATGACAACTCATGTCATGTAACAATTCCGGGGAACAATGAAATGAAACCAGTTATTTGTATTTTAAAGTTTCAGTTTGAGAACTGTTTTTTTGACATCCCAAAATAAATAGGTTGTACAATTCTATAAAAAATATGAATACCACATATTCTTTCCAAGTTGAAATTTTGCTGATGTATATTTTTGTTGAAGATAATCCATAAGTTAGAATACCAAAGCATTCAATAATATTGCAAATACACATCTTATTTATTAATTTTTCGAAATTTTAAAGCACCATTTCTTTACGTGGCTTTCCATTTTATAATAAAACTCTTTCTTAATATATGCAGCTGGAACTTGAACATGAATTACAAATTTTTGTTGCAGTTTTGGACAATTCATAAGGGCGTGTTATTTAAGTACCCATATACTTGTACTAGTATAAAATCTGAACCAAACTGAGTAGTAAATTTTGATTGCTGAGTAGATTAATGGATAAATTACATCTCAATTCCCGACCGGGTCCAGCAGCTACTTTAAAAATATGGAGCCAGAGTCGGACCCGAACTAAGCCGCACACTGGGGTTAAAAAAAATTGAAAGCTCCTCGTCACATCCTTAAAATATAAATAAAAATTATTTAGTCGAGCAAGTAAGTCTTTGAAAGTCTTTTCAGGGTCGGGTATTTCTAACGAGATATTAACACATTTTTAAATATTCGTTGAAATGAAAGTTTTTAGATTCTAACAAAATTTCTTTGTATGGACTTAAGTAGGCTGCTTATAATCTCTTGGTGAATTACCTTTCCCTGGAAACCACGTTTGGGTAAGGTAAGGCTTCTTAAAACGCTTAATCCTACAGTTTTTTTTTTATAACCGTCGTTGAACAGCAGACCCAATTTTATGGGTTTACGACTACTAACGTTCAACTCCGTAGTCTTGTTGAACCCAATCCAGAAGACAAGGGAACTCCTGGATTGAGTATTGGGAGAAATTTGCCTTCGTGGAGGACTTTTTGATGGAACTAACCCGCATTTGCGTTACACGGAGAGGAAGACCACGAGACTCTCACATAGTTAGCCTGACGGCAAGGGGACTCTAACTCATGATCTGTCTACCCCTGAGGATATTACTCGTCGGCACTGTGGTCGGTGCAAGCCGGATGCGGAATTCGTATCGGCTGGGATTCGAAAACGGTTCGCCTCATTGGAAGGCGAACGCTCTATCCCCCGAGCCATCGCGGCTCTTAATCCTACAGTTTAGAGAAATTTTGTACTGATAATTCAGCGCTACATAGCCGCATCTATTTCTTGTATCATTAAACTACACATTCAATCCTTAAGAGGCCTTTGTCTTCGCCCTGATTGATCTTGGGTTAAATTTTTAAGTTTTGTGTTTTTGATACTTTTTCTATTTAACAAACTTCTGATGAAATATTACTATTAGACAGCAATTTCAAAAGAGTTAGAAAATAAATGGGTCACTTTATTAATAGCGCTTGATAATTTTTAGAACTTCAATGAATTTTTCTTCCAAACTTTAAAGCATTAAAATTATGCAATTTGCGATTTTGAATAGGTAATTTCAAACTACATGTTTCTTAATTTTTAGATATTTAAAATCTTATTTTATTACAGTTTAAACTGAGGAAAACAGATCTGGATGGCGCTAAAAAATTATTTTAATTACTTTAGAGGAACTTAATTACTTTAGAGGATTACTTTAGAGGAAAAATTACTTCAGAGGAAGCTATACCACGCTAGAAAGTTTTCACTTCAAATTGTGTTGTCAGAGGTTATTTAAAATTTGAATTATGAAAAAAAGTGAGCACAATTTAATTTAGAATAAACCGTGAAGCCTTAAACACTTAAAAAAAATTTTAAAATATCAAAATGCTAGCAAATTAGGGCAGAATTACTTACTGTATAATTTGTTTATATTTAGATATTTTGAAACATATTTTCAGAGTTAAAGACTTCATAGTTTACTCTAAGTTTACCTGAACTCTCTTTTTCCTAAGCTTTAAATTTTAAAACACAAATAAAGATGAAACAGATTTTGTCACGAAAAGTTTCTTCTGCGTTATAGCATCCTATTAATGCAAAAATGGCAACGGTTGACATCATTTTAAAAGTTCCAGAAAATATTTTTGCAAAATTTTTAATTATAATTTTATGACTGTTTTCGAAAGTTTACGCATAGCATTCATTTTTATTGTTATAATTAATAACTCTTCTAACTAACTTTTCTAACTTACTTTTCTCTAAGCTTTAAATTTTAAAATACCAATAAAGATGAAGTAGAATTTTCCATGAATAGTTTCTACCTCAATATAAAGTTCTCTTAATGCGCAATAGGCAGCGGTTAACGCGCATAGCATCAATTTAAAAGTTTTAAAATGTATTTTTGCAAAATTTTTAATTATAATTTTATGACTGTTTTCAAAATGTTACGCATAGCATTCATTTTTATTGTTATGTTCATAACTCTTTTTTGTCAGTTCTTACAAAAAATAGCAATAACATGATATATTTTACTCTTTAGCCTTACGCTAACTCATTTCAGGCAAATAATTTCTCATTACACCTCCAAAGTAATTATTTACATTTCAAGTGGTTGAAGAACTGAGGAGTTATTTGTCTAACTGATGATTTAAGGTAGCTTTGAGCTTTACAATTTTTTTAAAGATTGTTTTACGGTTTGTACACCTAGCATAAAAAGGTTTACCTGACGTGCAAAAGTATTTAGAAAATTTTTTTTGCATCCCTAATGGTCGTAAAAAGTATTTTCAACTTCATTTTGACAAGAACTTCTTTGCTTAACGCCTTGATGCTGTTGCGTAGATATATACTTTTGGAAAGAGGTCCAAAGATACATTTGGAGTTTAAATGTGTGTGAATTTGTTTCGAAGTTTTAATAATTATTGAACTTTAATATTTAAAAAGCAAAGTTGATAAGCTTTTACACAGATTTTTTAATGTCTTGAATTAGACTAATTTATTTAGTCAAGACAAAATCAACCTTTTTTCTTTAACAAACTTTACGTAAAATAGATTTGTCATTTAAAGAGCATTTTGTATGTTAATAATATTTCTCCTCTCACAGATGGCGCTATGCGAAGTGATGTAAAAGTTAATTAATATTCAGATTCCATTCAGGATTCTGTAACCATTTTTTTAAAATGAACTTTACGTAAAATAGATTTGTCATTTAAAGAGCATTTTGTATGCTAATAATATTTCTCCTCTCACAGATGGCGCTATGCGAAGTGATGTAAAAGTTAATTAATATTCAGATTCCATTCAGGATTCTGTAACCATTTTTTTAAAATGAACTTTACGTAAAATAGATTTGTCATTTAAAGAGCATTTTGTATGCTAATAATATTTCTCCTCTCACAGATGGCGCTATGCGAAGTGATGTAAAAGTTAATTAATATTCAGATTCCATTCAGGATTCTGTAACCATTTTTTTAAAATGAACTTTACGTAAAATAGATTTGTCATTTAAAGAGCATTTTGTATGCTAATAATATTTCTCCTCTCACAGATGGCGCTATGCGAAGTGATGTAAAAGTTAATTAATATTCAGATTCCATTCAGGATTCTGTAACCATTTTTTTAAAATGAACTTTACGTAANTATTTAATGGTGGGCACTTAGAACTATTGTCCACAGAAAGTGCCAGAACTGCAACTATCTTTTCGTTACCCAGTGGGCACCTGTGGCGAAGCCACGGCGGTGGAGCAGCGTCGCCCACGTCGCACTACCACAACCCGTTTATAGGGCGGGTCACATTCACACACAAAGGAGAAAGGGCATAGAACACAGATAGAGAGAAAGAAACATCCATGCCTTGCCCGGGATTTGAACCCAGAGCCTTTCTGATGCAAGGACAGTTCCCTGCCCCCTGCACAGGCCGGTCGGCGTAT
This sequence comes from Parasteatoda tepidariorum, assembly GCF_043381705.1. NCBI lineage: Eukaryota > Metazoa > Arthropoda > Arachnida > Araneae > Theridiidae > Parasteatoda > Parasteatoda tepidariorum. The sequence continues at coordinate 26,216,412 of NC_092211.1, read as the reverse complement.
TTTTAAATATTCGTTGAAATGAAAATTTTTAGATTCTAACAAAACTCCTTTGTATCGACTCAAGTAGGCTGTTTATAATCTCTTGGTAAATTAGACTTCCCTAGAAACCAGGAGCCCCAGTCACCTTTCCTTTTTTTCATTTGTTCTTGTAGTCTCTTTCACGTTTGGGTAAGGTAAGGCTTCTTAAAACGCTTAATCCTACCGTTTTTATTTTTATTTTTTATAACCGTCGTTGAACAGTCGACCCAATTTTATGGGTTTACCGACTACTAATGTTCAACTCCAAAGTCTTGTAATTTTGAACCTAATCCAGAAGACAAGGGAACTCCTGGATCAAATACTGGGAGAAATTTGCCTCCGTGGAGGAATTTTTGATGGAACTAACCCGCATTTGCGTTACATGAAGAGGAAGAGCACGAGATCCTCCCACGGATAACCTGACGGCAAGGGGACTTTAACCCATGATCCGTCTACCACTGAGGATATTTCTCGTCGGCACTGTGGTCGGTGCAAGCCTGATGCGGAATTCGTATCGACTGGGATTCGAACCCGGTTCGCTTCATTGGAAGGCGAACGCTCTATCCCCTGAGCTATCGTGGCTCTTAATCCTACAGTTTAGAGAGATTTTGTACCCATAATTCAGCGCTACATAGCCACATCTATTTCATGTATCATTTAACTACGCATTCAATCCTTACGAGGCCTTTGTTCTCGCCCTGATTGATTTTGGGTTAAATTTTTAAGTTTTGTGTTTATGATACTTTTTCTATTAAACAAACTTCTGATGATATATTACTATTAGACAGCAAAATACCTTTCAAAAGAGTTAGAAAATAAATGGGTTGCTTTATTAAATTAGAAGAAATAGCTCTTGATAATAATTTTTAGTAGTTCTATCAACTTTTCCAGCAAACTTTGAAGCAATAATACGATGCAATTTGTGGTTTTGAATAGGTAATTTTAAACTACATGTTTTTAAATTTTCAGATACTTGAAATCAAATTTTATTACAATTTAAACTGATGAAAAAAAGCTCTGGATGACGCTGAAAAAATTCCTTTAATGTTATTTGCATAAAAACAAAGATAAAAACTTTCTAAAATTTAAAACTAAAGCTTTTCTAAAATCTAAAAACAAGCAACCGTATACTATTTAACCACCTATCAAAAACTATTAAATATATTGGCATAATGCCGGCCAGGTGGCCGAGCGGTTAAGCGCGCCTGACTGCGAAGCCAATGGCTGCGGGTTCGAATTCCGCTCTGAGCATGGATGTTTCTCTCTTGTGTTGTCCTCTGTTGTGTGAGATGTATGAATGTGGCCCACCCCATAAGCGGGTTTGTGGCAATGTGGAGTGGGCAATGGTACTCGCCTCCGTGACTTTGGTTCACACGCGAAATGAGTAACAATTCTGGCATCTTCTAAGGCGAAACGAATAAAGTTCAGTGCCTGCCATTCGAAAAAAAAAGTATTGGCATAATTTTGCCACATTGAATTGTATTGTATTGGCATAATTTTACCAAAAAAACTATTAATAGAGAATCTGAAATACGGCGTGCTTTATATCTCAAATTGAGATTGGCTTGTTTTTCACATGTACAGAAAGATATTGCCAAATAAAGAAAATATCTATTATTGTATCATTGTATATGTTTTTTTAATTTGATTTCCAATGGCAGATTATAGACAGTAACAGCATACATAAACATCGAATAAAAATAAGAACAGAAACAAAAGATGCTGCAACAAAGTCTATTAATCACAACATGTCTCTAGCTTCCCTATAGCGTTCAGTGGTAGAATTCTTGCAAAGTGCAGAGCAGCGTAGAAGGTGCGTGGAGTCCATGTTCTCACCAGAACTGCAAAGAGTGCATACCGGGGAAGGAACGATACCAAATCTAGACAGATGTTTCCGCAGACAATCATGACCGGTGGCCAAGTGGAATTCACCCACCGCTCTTCGTCTTGGGCTATTTCGCAAATTTAGGATGGTAGCCCTCCAAGACTTAGTAGATGTTGTTGTTGTTGTTAATTTACGTCGCACTAGAGCTGTACAATGGGCTATTGGCGACGGTCTGGGAAACATCCCGGAGGATAATTCGAAGACATGCCATCACAATTTTGATCCTCTACGGCGGGGATGGCACCCCCGCTTCGGTAGCCCGACGACCTGCGCGCGAAGTCGAGCACTTTACGGTAGCACAGTTTAACGAGGACCAATACCTCACACACTCGGTCCCTACGCAGACTGATCCAAGTGGTCACCCACCCGCACACTGACCGCTGCCAGTGATGCTTGACTTCGGTGATCTGCTGGGAACCGTGTCTTAACGATCAGTCCACTGCGGGACCCAAGACTTAGTAGAAGTACGGTCGATAAGCTCTTCATGAGCACAGGACCTAAAGAACCTCTTAATAAGCCGTTTGATGGAACAGAAGGGCATAAGGTGCGCAGAATCATTGTATATGTGAATTGATGGATATTTTCTTTATACATCAGTTCATCCTTCAGATTATCAGTTTATTTGTGAAAATTAAATAAAGAGGACTAGAAGCATACCTAGAATTTTTCCCTCCCCGTCTCCACCCCTTGGATATCTGAGTTCGTAGGGGGGTGATGGTCAAGGGACTCTTTTGAGGACGGTATACCACGTGAGAAAGTTTTCACTTCAAAGTCAGTTTCTTCTCCAAAAGTTATTTAAAATTCAAATTCTGAATGAAGTGAATATAGTTTAACTTAGAGTAAACTATGAAGACTTAAATGCTGAAAAAAAAATTTAATATCGAAACGATAATAAATTATGGCAGAATTACTTTACTGTGTAATTTTGCAATGAATCGTTTAAATTTAGATATTTTTTAAAAAAGTCAGCATTTAAGACTTCATAGTTTGATCTAAGTTTACCTGAATTAAATTTTTCTCTAAGTTTTAAATTTTAAAGCACCACTAAAGATGAAACAGATTTCGCCATGGAAAGTTTTTTTTGCTTTATGCTTTTTGCTTTCTATTAATGCACAAATGTCAACGATTAATACGTCGCATCAATTTAAAAGTTCTAGAAAATATTTTTATAAAATTATTAATTAGAATTTAATGACTGTTTCTGAAAGTTTACACATTACATGCATTTTATTTTTAAAATCTTAACTCTTTTAATTCACTTTTCTCAAAACTTTAAATTTTAAAATAATAAAAAAATTTTACACCTTGCAATGCGTTTTCATTGTTACCTTTATAACTCTTTTTTTTAATCAGTTCTTACAAAAAAGACGAATAACCTGATACTTTTTACTCTTTAGCCTCATGCTAACTCATTTCAGGTAAATAATTTCTCATTACGCCTTCAAAGTAATTATTTACATTTCAAGTGGTTGAAGAACTGAGGAGTTATTTCTCTTACTGATGATTTAACCCTTTCGCGACGCAAAGCGCGAAAGCGCGCTTACCGCCGAGGCCGACAGTCTCTCTAGCGTGTGTCTCCCCAGGGCCGGAGGGCTTTTTGATGTTAAGCCTAATTCCATGAAATTACCGATATATCAGCGCGTTGTTTAATATTGTTCTGTAGAGTATTTAAGTGACATATGCTTTATGTATATTTCTATGGAAACTTTATTTACTTAAGTTATTTCTTGTTTAAATGTATATTTTTCACATTCTATTTTCATTATGTACTTGTTATTTTAAAACATTTAACATTACAAATCTGAAAACTAAATATATGACTTAAAGTTCTTTTTTCGTATGAAAAATTTTAAAACAGGGATTTATACACAGTCCTACGTCCACTTATCCACTAAAAACTAATCCGAAAATCGAAAGTAGCGAGAAAAAAAAAAACTCCCTTACTTACTGTAAATAAATATCACGTGCTAATTTAAAGAGCCCTCATAAAACATTCCCCCCCTCCACTCCTTCCCCTAAAAACCACGTGAATGTACTTTCATCTTGAGTAGAAGGTCAAATCTACATGCATCTGAAACCATATGCACATACAATGCCATCTTTTGGAAGAAATTTCATTTTTTAAAACGTTCCGAAATGCTGGCACAAATAAGTGACGGTCGGGGGTGAACGAGAAAACTCTCTGACACGCGGGTGTGTCGGCCGGGAAGTGAGCGCGTTTCTTGCTGGCACATATATGTGACAGTCGGCTCGAAAGGGTTTTAAGGTAGTTTTGAGCTTTATAATTGTTTTTAAAAAGATGGTTTTATGGTTTGTACACCTAGTATAAAAAGATTAACCTGTCGTGGAAAAGTATTTAGGATCATTTTTTTGTATCCCCAAGGTCGTAAAAAGTATTTTCAACTTCATGCTGACAAGAACTTCTTTGCTTAACGCCTTGATGCTGTTGCATAGATATTTACTTCTGGAAAGAGGTATAATAGCTCAAAGATACATTTGAAGTTTAAAGACGTGTGAATTTGTTTCGAAGTTTTAATAATTATTAAACTTTAATATTTAAGAAGCAAAGCTGATAAGCTTTTACACAGATTTTTTAACGTCTTGAATTAGACTAACTTATTTAGTCTAGACAAAACTAATCATTTTTTAAAAACAAACTTTACGTAAAATAGATTTGTCATTTAAAGAGCGTTTTGTATGCTAATAATATTTCTCCTCTCACAGATGGCGCTATGCGAAGTGATGTAAAAGTTAATTAATATTCAGATTCCATTCAGGATTCTGTAACCATTTTTTAAAGATAAACTTTACGTAAAATAGATTTGTCATTTAAAGAGCATTTTGTATGCTAATAATATTTCTCCTCTCACAGATGGCGCTATGCGAAGTGATGTAAAAGTTAATTAATATTCAGATTCCATTCAGGATTCTGTAACGTTTAACATCATTCTTCGTTATTGATATTAAATATATTTTTCTGTTCTAACGCGTTTTGTTATAACTTATATAAATCACTAATCTCAAATGGATTAACGAAAAATGGATTCACGAATGAATGAATAAATAACCGAGATTATGAGCACCAAGATTTTTGTATTTCACATTGTGCACGTTCATATTTTATTTACATCTTTTTTTACACCCATTTAAATTAAGCAATTTGAAGTTCAACAAAATGGTGAATGTATAGAAATTCTTGAGGTAAATTATTTATTTCATGAACTAAACCATTCTTGTTTTACATTTATTTTCTTAATTTATTGTAGAAATACATTTTCTCCTAATACTATCACTTAATATTTCAGAACGAAAAAGAAAAAGGAAACCAATTTTTATTAATCTGATAGTGTGAACTCATGATATAACTCTAGTATACCTGCGAGTTACAGCAATTTTGAAGCAAGAGTACAAGATAATAATTCAACTAGCCAGACTAATGAGACAATTCAACTAACAAGATTGAAACATGGCTACTGTGTTTGAAAAGCTGAAGGTTCTGTCTTCGATTTGGTTAGTGTATGAAAATAGTGAAGTGGGTCTAAAAGTTTTTTAGTTACTAAAGCTTCAAAGCTCTTTTTATAATTTCAATTTCAGGAATTATTTCTTCATTTTTGATTTCTCTTTGTCTAAGTCCATTTGTCAATTGGAGAAACTAGTAAATGGTAAGTACATCTCTGGCTTAATTATTTTTTTCAAACTGCATTCTGTGAGCAAAACCTAGCTCGCTGTTGTAAACTTGACATACCCGTTACCTCATACTATTTTGTTTATATTTTAAGATTATCTACATGAGTTGATCTTGCAAAATAATGATTATACGAAGTACAATAACAGATATACAAATACATTTCAAGGATTGTTGTTAATAATATGTAATTCGTCATAAAAATTTTCTTTTTTTCTTAAATTTCTTCATTTCTGAAATTTTCTTAAATTTCAAAAGCTGGAGGATGGACAATCCCTCTCTTCTCCTGCTGTTGACTAGGTCTTATTCTAAAAAAGAGGTTCTTGTTCTGTACTAAAAATTCATTGTGGCTTAAGATCGTAGATCTTAACTTCAGTATAGACTTAAGATCTACTTTTCCTGATCAGAATCGGCTCGTTGACAATTGTTACAAATATTTTTTTGAATATTTTGTTTGCATTAAATTTTTTTTTATTGCTGCCTTTAATAAACGTTAAGGTATAAAAGTAATTTAATTTTACACTAGTATACTACCAAAATACCTGGTATGCACCACATAGTAACACTCTTTCCATAAGTTAGCTATCGATAGAGTAAATATGTTGGTTTGGTTGATATTTGATTTGGATAGAGTGGTTTCAGATTGACAGGTTTTGGATTGATTGGTTTCGGATTGATTGGTTTTGGATAGATTGGTTTTGGATTGATTGGTCTTGGATTGATTGGTTTTGGATTGATTGGTTTTGGATTGATTGGTTTTGGATTGATTGGTTTTAGATTGATTAGAATTATATTGATTTGGATTCAGGTAATAAGCCCAAATCCAAATAAATTAATCGTCTACTACAAACGAGTTAATGATATGAGTCTAGAGAGGAAATCGAGTTGCATTCATTGAAAACTGCGTCGTGTTGAAAGTTTACACTCTTTTTCTTCCAAATATAGGTATTGAAAAAGGTTAAAAATTGCGTGCCTAAATTTTATCTAAAATGTGGCATGAAAAATAACTGCAAATTGGCTCCCATTTGGGGAAAAAAGAATCATTATTTACCATTAATATTCTTTGTTGTTAATAGTCTTTATGTCAATAATACGTACATTTAATGCCAAAATGTTCCATGTTACCACATGGAATCAGCTTTAATCGGCCATCGACCCTTTCACAATCTTCCGATATCATTCCCTATTTCGTTGCTCCAACCTCTAATTAGTTTCCCGATTCGAAAAACTCCCAATTAAAATCTTCCCCAGGAGAAAAATAACACATGAACCCCGAAGAACACGGAAGTCGGTTTGTATTCATTTTAGCAAAACAACAAGATATATACGTGAAAGTGTTATCGAACCCGATTATTCTTTTTTTGTGTGGTTGTATTCGCAGCTGCTTGAAGATTGGAATAAAAATAAATGAAGCTCCACTTAAAACAGGTGCCGTTGGCCCTTTCCTCTGTTGGTTGGCTTGAAACAGTGGGTGGCCTTAGAAGTGGAATTTTCTTGGCCACACAACTAATAAAATGTCGTGAAGGCCGAGTTTTGGTTTTTGGGTGGGTTGGTAAACGCCCTTTTCGATAATACTTCAAGAGTTGAGTTGATTTTTCAGAATTTAACAAGTGAGGTTATAGGTCTCTATAGGCCCGGTAAAAATATTTAAGAAACGAGTTTTGTGGGATATTTTTTAAGGTGGAAACTGTTCACTTTCCAATCAGATTCTTGAGAATTTTTTTTTTTCCATGAAGGACAAATATCGATTTTGTTTACTTTACGAACAGCGTTTATTTAAATTTATTTACTTTAGACTCTTACATCATTCTATAGTGAAACTGAGTGCGAAAAAAAATGAAGAAGCAAATATTGCGTTTGAGTTCTTTCTTTCTTTATTTTCTTCAGTAAAACAATAATTATAAGCTCCAAAATAATTCAGACATGCATAGCATAGCATGTATGTATTTTACAAATATATATAACAAACATGTAATATTTTCGTTTATGGAATCGTATATAATCGCTCCTCTTTCAGCGGAGCTTCGAATTCATAAAGAAAATCCATTTGTAATTGTAAAAATTGGAGTTATAGCTTTAAGAAATGCCATTTTATGTCAGACAGTTGAATTCGCAGATCTGGACAGGCAGTTAATCTAGTTCTAAATAAATTTTTGGTTTGTGCATAAGCTGAAAATAATAACACAAACAATTGGACAAATTTACACCAACATCAGATGCGAGTTTTTTTCCGTTAATTTTCGCATCAGATGAAAACCGACTGATGATCGACATTTTCTGTTTATGATTCGAACCCAGAGAAGGTGAAAGTCATGCACGATTCTTCAGTAATTGTTTTATTTGATTCCTCAGAAGTAAATTGTTTTTTAAAGACATGCATATTTTGGGTTCCATAATAATGATTATTATATTCTGAGAAGGTGATTTTTAATTTTATTAAATAATTTTATAATATTTATGATAACAAAATATGCTAAATGGACGGAATTCTTATAAAAACAATAAATTTATTCTTTAAACCCAAAATCACTGGAGACAGATAATTTAAAGTACGTCCATCCGTTAATCAATGTAAGAAATACGAATTCTATCATTAATGTTTTAGTAACAGTAAATATTCGCATATTTGGCTTTAAAGCGAGCTTCGTTAAGCTAATATACAAGTTTATTTTAATTAAGAAGCATCGTTTTCCCTAATTTAATTTAACATAAACATTTTAGCATATTTTGCTATCGTGATGCATATTTCGGAAAGTGTACGCATGCTATTTTCTTTAAATAACTCATATATATTCTTACCTGTTCATACGCCCTCTACTTATTTAATCAATCAATATACCTCCTACAATATTAAAATCGGTCTAAAATTTCCTAACAAACCAATGTATGACATATTTATTACTTTTTCAAGGTAATTTGAAAGCTTTTAAATCAAATCAAATCGTGTGTTTAGACATTTTTGGATAACCATTTTTCTACTGCTGCATTTTGAGAAAATTTTAAAATCTAACTTTATTATATATTTTGAAGAAAATATTTTTACAGAATATTCTAAAAATTTAGAATTCAGAGACAAGAACCTTAAATATTTTTAATTATACCTTAAATATTACGTAACCTTAATATTAAAATTACAGAATGTTCTAAAAATTTAGAATTCAGAGACAGGAACCTAAATATTTTAAGGTAGACGTTGAAAAACGCAGACGATATACAGTTTACCCAATCGGAGATTCTAAAAATATCCCTGGCACCACATCTCCTCCCTATCCTATCTTCATTCCCTACTCTTGTAACTAAGCAACTAAAATAAAACATATTATTTTTTTTAATATTTTCCCTTTTTCCGGAAGCCCCTATATATCTCAAGTCTCACTTGGAAGATGAGGAGAGATGGGAGGGAGGGGGGGGGAGGAGAAGCACCTTTTTGGCCATATGGATACAGGGTGTGCGGGTAAAAGGAAGTGATCTCTTCCTCTTCACCGGATGTTAATATAAACTTTTGAAAGGTGCGGGAGGAAGTGTTTAGATGTAAGGTGCAAGAAAATTAGAACAGTTTTTAAAACCTTCAGATTTTATCACTGATTCTAATAATTTGTTTCCTTTTTCTTCATAAAATTTTTTCCAAATTCGTCAGCAGAATTAGCAAGTTTAGACATTCATAATTAATTCTTCATCGGATGTTAATTTCATTCATAATTAATTCTTCACCGGATATTAAGATAAACATTAAAAAGGTGCGAGACTAAGTGTTAAGGTGTTAGGTGCTAGGAAATTAAAACAGTTTTCAAAACCTTCAGATTTTATCACTAATTCTAATAATGTTCTTTTTTTTTTTTAAATAAAATTTTTCTAAAGTCGTCAATAGAATAAGCAAGTTCAGACATTCATATATAATTAATTCTTCACCGGATGTTAATATAAACATTAGAAAGGTACGGGATTAAGTGTTAAGGTGTAAGGGGCTAAAAAATTAGAACTGTTTCAAAACTTTTAGATTTTATCACTGATTTTAATATTTTTTCTTCTTTTTTTTTTCTTAATGTAATTTTTCCAAATTCTTCATTAGAATAAGTAAATTTAGAAGTATAATTAATCAATTCTTCACCGGATGTTAATACAAATGTTAGAAAGGTTCGGAATTAAGTGTTAAGGTGCAAAAAAAAAAATTAGAACAGTTTTCAAAACCATCAGATTTTATCACTGATTCTAATATCGTTCTTTTTAATAAAATGTTTCCAAATTCGTCAATGGAAAAAGTTTATACATTCTTAATTAATTAATTCTTCACTGGATGTTAATATAAACATTAAAAAGGTGCTCGATTAAGTGTTAAGGCATTAGGTACTATAAAATTAGAACAGTTTTCAAAATCTTCAGATTAAGTGTTAAGGCGTAAGGTGCTAGAAAATTAGAACAGCTTCCAAAATTTTCAGATTTTATCACTGATTCTAATACATTTTTTATATTATTTTTCTAAGTTCAAATTCATACATTCATAATTAATTTAAATGTTTTTAAGGATAATATATTATATTTTATATATATATATTAAGTATTTGAATAAATTAAAAATGCAATTGAAATGAATATTTTTTTCAGGAAAGAAATGCTCTAGAATATGTTAATAATGCTGAATTAAAAAACCTAACTTCCATCTTAAAATATGAGTAAAGTGTTTCATTCGCAGAAAAGAACGCATGATTTAGAATGCATGATCATTCACAGAAAAGAATGAAAGTAGCCGAAAGTAAATTTTAATTAGCGTAAAAAATTGCTTAGTGACATCACCTTCAAATCAATTAAAAAGTGTTACTTAACAATAAAACATGCAATAATTAATAATAAAACACACGAAATCCTGATAAGCATTAATAATTGATTATGTGTTTATTATTGCTTGCTACAAATTCGCCTCGGACATCGAGAAACATATTTGAAATTTTCTTTGGTTTTGTGAGAGAGATTATCAAACATTGCGAAATTTTGATACGAAATTAATGGTAATAATAAAAAATTGCTAAAATAACTTTTACTGCCAAATATTTAATAATAATGAATTTAAAAGAAATACAGTAGATTAGCTATAATAGATAGATAGATTGCATTAGAATATAATTATTAAAACATAATTATGAGAATCATTCAGTTATTATTTCAATATGATAATTACTTCATTATTTCATAAATGAAAAATTATTCTAATATGATCGAATTAAATATCAGGTTGGATGAAAAGGTTCTATTCTTCTTTCTATTCCATTTTATTATTCTTTTATCTATCGAAGATTTCCCCTTGAGTCAAAATCAGAAGGATGGCGAGACGGCAATGCACGGATAGCCAGAAAGCTGCAACCTTTGAATCTTGGAATTATCGAATCTTTTAAAGAAATTTACACTAAACAACTTATAAGTTAATCATTTCTTTTTCTGGATTCCGGTGACCAGCAATATGCCTCTAAAGCAAAAATAAAATGTTCTGGAAGGTCTGAATTTAATTTCTACAGCGTTGGACAGTGTCACCTAGAATGCATTACTAATAGGCTTAATAAAGCTTCTTCTCCTAATGTTCAAATAGTAACCTAAAATTTTATTATTTTTTGCATCTTAAAGAAATTAATAATGAGACAAATTTTATATTTAAAATATTTATTCTCTATTATAACGTATCAAGCTATATTAAGATGCAGTTCTTTGTTTTATTAAAAAAAAAAACATTTATTTCACACCACAACAAATACAGTAACAATTATAAAGTTCCCGTAACGGGATAGTTAAATCTTATAAAACAAACTAGAAAAAGTACCCGTAACGGGATATATGAAAACTCACCCGTAACGGGATAGATAAAATATTATAAAACAAACTAGATGAATCCGTAACTGGTTATATGAGAACTCAAATTCCAAAACAAACTAATCTCTAAAAAAACCAACATCTCTCTTGTTCTACAAAAAGTCTTCTAATTTTATCGTCTGCTTCTATTTTATTGTTTGTCTCCTTATGTGTTTATTTTATTTTATTCATGCTTTTGCTAGCCCGTTATTTTTTTAATATTTTTACCTTCATTCATGCTTTTGCTAGCCAATTATTTTTTTTAATATTTTTTGACTTTATACTATTTTCACTAAAATGTGTATGCCGGTAATCATTCAAATATGAGTTTATGGGATTTTTGAGCTATTATTCCTGAAATAATTATAATCGATAATTAATGTTTAAGTATGCTTAATCTAAATAAGCTGCATGTTGAGCAAAGATAGTTTTTACAGCACTTGTTTAAAAAAATAATGCTTTCGCAATATGTTTATTAAATTGTTAATTAAATATTTCTTTACAAGATTAAATTAACTGTATAAATTCATTAAAGGACTTAGAAAAAAACTGTGAAAGATATTTGTAAAAAACCCTTTTACGTTTGAGAAAACTTTCCAGATTTTTTTCGACCCTTAGTTGCCCCCTATGAAAACAGCTGTTTAGTACATATTTCACATCTGAGAATGTGAAGAGGGTGATCTTAAAGAGGATGGGGAAATGCGGTAGCAGCGTTCACATCAATGAGATAAGTGAATATTCTATAGAAGCTTAAGATAATGTTTCTCCCACGCAAATTATTCTATCATTTTTTCCTTTCTTCCTTTTCATGAAATTAAAGAAAAAACGATGCCTTTAAAAGAAGGGCTCTGCTTTAAATAAGGTTTAGACGTTTTTATAGAAATGATTTTTAAAAATTGCTTCTTAATTTTTGTTCTGTTTTGTGAGCGAGAATTTCGAACATTGTGATATTTTGAGGCGAAATTAGTGCTGATAATAATTAAAAATTGTTAAAATTACTGTTGCTGTATGCACGGAGAAAAATATTCTGGTAAAATTAACTTCATGTATGGTAATGACATTTCTGCTTAAGTATAAGTTTGGTAATAAAATAAAATTATGCGGCATTTAAGCCATTTATTTGCCTTATAAATGGTAACGTTTCACCGGAAATACCGGTTTTCAAAAATTATAGTCCTTGTTACCGCACAAGAAGTAAAATTGTCTAACTGAAAAGTAAATTGAACCTTAAAAATGGTCCTTCATGCCTACATCTAAGTTATCATGATAAAATAACCAAATTTTACCACATTTTAACGCTCATTATAAAACGATATTTTACTGTTATTTTTACTAAAATTATTACCAAAGCGCTTCGGTAAAAACTACACAGCTTTTTTGTGTTCCCATAGAGCCAGAAGCATGGTAAATTTTACCATATTCTGGTAGTGACCAAACTTTGTTTCTTAGTGTAATTATTAAAAAATAAACTTTCAAAAATAAGATAATAGTTACATGTAGAACTACAAGGTGTTTCGTAATTACTGTCTTTAATATTACTTTTAGAATCCTTGTCATGAAGAAAGTAAAAATTGCAAACACGTTAGGGGTTTCGGAAAATATTTAAATAAGAAAAAAAATATTAAACAAATTGTGACGAATCATTATTGTGTTCTGAGCAAGGATGGATTAAAAACATTGAAAAGTTTGAAAATAGGATTTAATTACAAAGTGTTATTGTTAGCAAGTTTTCATATCTTCTCAATTCATCAGGTATTCAAACAAACTAAATTAAACTCAGTGGCGCGACAGCCTATAGAGTTCCAAGGCCTACTGTGCCCATCTCAGTTTTCTTGACCTTTGGGCTCTGAGGTGCAAGAGCAGATGCTCCGGTTAAGTGGTCAGCCCGACGCGGAACCCCCAGTGTTTAGCTTCCAAGCATGCTTCGTACTCAAAGCATGCTTGGTAATCAAATAACTGCTGATGTATTTTTTTTTCTATCTTGTCATCCATACAGAAAATATACTAATTTTCTATCTTGTCATCCAATATTGTAATTCGCTTGATTTCAAAGAAAGTTATTTTTTTCTTGTTTAAATATTAATTTGCAACTCATAATTTATAAATGACTTGAATGAACTTAATTTTTTATCACAGTTTATAAATACACATGTTATAATCGGGACTATAGAGCATCTTGCATGCTATGCAAGAAAATTTATAGAATCTATGTTTATGAATTGCAAAATTTAAATGAATTAAAAAAAATATGTAAGTCAAAAATTTCGTAATTCAAATAATGTCATTCAAAAATTTCGTAATTCAGCAACATTTCGTAATTCAAATAATGTTTAAAATATCATGAATTTATAAACATGGTAGTTAATTAATTCTTGATATTTCATGTAATTTTATTCTAATGGTGCAATAAAAACTAACAAGGAAATTAAACTTTCCTAGCAGGAAAATTATCTTTGTAAACATAATTAGGGTGTAAAAATTGAGAGTGAATTTTAAAATTTAATAATTAATAGCGTGATAGTGTAAGGGAATAAAAAATAAAATTATTGAAATATCTAATGAGAAAAAGTTTGTTCAAATGCAATAATCTCTTATAGCTTTTCTTAGTTTTTTTTTCCGTTGTTAAAAAAAGAGGTAGAAACTGAAAAATGACGTCTCTTTTTTTTTAATTAATTGGTTTTTGAAAGAAAATAAAAAATTAAAGAGATTTTTTTTTTGAATTATACTGTGCTTCATTGTTGGTCTCAAAATTGCATCACATGACAACAACATATTTATTTTTTTTAAAGAAATAATCCCAAGAAACTCAAGCGGTAAGATATTACCCGATTAAAAATTGATTTTGCTTCAAAAATATATAAATAGCAAAAGCAGTCGACATGTTTCAAGGGCTTTAAAAATAGGCATCCATTTTCCAGACCATATTCCGGTCTGGCAAGTCTTGAAAATGGGTGCCTATTTTTGAAGCGCTTGAAACATGTCGACTATTACTTCTAATTTGTATATTTTTGAAGCGAATTAAGTTTTCAATCAAGCAACGACATATCTTTTGTTTGTTGCTTTATTAGTATTAAAGCATCCGTTTTTAATTAGTAAATGAAATTACAATGAAAGCTATAAACTCTTATTTATTTGTTTAATTTGATCACTCGATACATTGCCTCATATTTTTATTACGATTCTTACAAAAACAGAACAAATACAATTTACAAGTATAAAATTTTAAATACGCACATTTAATTTATTAAGAGCTTTGACATTTATTTAATTTTCTTGTAAAAAATTTACAATTTGAAATCTTTATTATCCTCTTTTTTTAAAACTTTGTCCTTTTTGGGGGAATATGGTAAATTAGAACTATTATTTGGGGTGACTGAGTTGCAATCATCGTCTGGTTTGTTGCAGTAGGCCACAGTAGAACTTGGCTTTTGAGTGTTTTTGTGAGTTGTTTTCTTCCGATGTTCTCTGACTAGTTCTAAATGGTGTTGAATGTAGGACTCTTTTGGCGCTATTGTTGTCGCACGTAGCAAACATAGTTCAGCTGCTTCAAGCTCCTTTAATTGGTAATGGACAGCACACAGATTGTGCATGGCTGGTACATGGTAGGGATCTTGTTGCAATATCGATTCATAGCACTAAAAAGAAACATATAGATATTAAATAAAACATGTATTTTATGCTTATTTACAATTATTACACGTTCATGATAGGGACCTTGCTGTAATATCGTTTCATAGCACTAAAAAGAAACGTATACATAGATATTAAATAAAACATGCATTTTATGCTTGTTTACAGTTATTACACGTTAACATCTCTATACACTGATTTTTATTTGTCAGTCGCTCGTCGAATGTAACAAAGATTTGATTGAATGTGGAATAAAATATGTGAAAGAATTCAATGATAAAAACAAGCAATCACAGAGCGATATAAAAAATTGTGAATTGTTAATCGCAGCGTCGTGTAAAATATTAAATGGTGGTAGAAGAGTTATGATAATTTTTGCCGATTTTCAGATGAAATGAGAAATTTTAACTACAGCGGCATATTAACATTTTAAGTAAAAACATCGAGTTCTAAAACTAAAAACGGTTTTAATTTTAATCGAAAGCGAAATCTAAAAAAGGGCCGTTCGATTATTACGTAGGCGTGTTTTTTGCAGTTTTAAACCCCTTTCTCAGAAAAATTAGAATACAAAATGCTTACGTAAGAAATTCTGAAATCTCTCTCGATTTTTCTTGCTTTTACTACTGTAATCTAATTTTAGAAATAAATTCAAAAAAAATATTAATTGTAAAATGAATGAAACGAAATTAATTTTTATCTTATTTTATAAAATTTTTTGCGTTTTCCTTTGGTGATCAAAAATTTTTACCTAAAAAATTCCTTATAAAATTTTTTTTTCCAACTTTTCCTTTACCCAAATTTAATTTTAATTACGAGTATAAAGTTTTACAAGTTTTATGTTTTTCGAAGTTTTTTGTTACACTTTTTGTAATTAAAGAAAAAGAAAATAAGGGGATTTTAGTGACTTACGCAAGCAGTGCTCCTACCTCTCCGCCCCCTTGTAAGTAACAATAAGCAAGTTGCAAATCCCGTAGCCCCCTTAGGTACTTTTGTAACATGACGGTCACAAATTAAATATTTAGTTAGCTTTTGTAATAATGTAAGAGTTTTGTCTTCGTAAGTAGATGTATTTCATAAAAACAGCAAAGAATTGTGCTCACGACGAATTGTAGCGATTGTACCTACGACGAATTGTGCTTGCGACGAATTGTTCCTGCTATGAATTGGGCCCACAACAAATATTGTGACAAGTAGTGTCGAACGAGTAGTGTCGACGAGTATTACGACGAATTGGGTTAGCGACAAATTGTGCTTTTGACGAATTCTGCGCGACGGTTTGTCGCTAAGACGAACTGTGTATGACGGATCAACGCTGGACTTTATGAGAGATGATGCAGAATGTAAAAAAGTTATTATGAGAAATGATGCAGAATGTAAAAAAGTTATTATGAGAGATGATGCAGAATGTAGAAAAGTTATTATGAGAGATGATGCAGAATGTAAAAGAGTTATTATGAGAGATGATGCAGAATGTAAAAAAGTTATTATGAGAGATGATACAGAATGTTAAAAAAGTTATAATGTCGGCAGGATTCAAAAGAGCGTATGCGCAAGCTGTGAGAGTAAACATTGTTAAGTGTGAGTTAGTTTAAGATAAAAAGCGCAAAAAAAGTTATAAGCAAAAGTTTATTGTTCCAATGTCTATACGTTTTTTCAAAATTACTAACACTGCAAGCGCCGGATGAGCACAAAAGCTAAATTCAAAAAGTCAAGAAAATCAATTTTCGGCATAAGCATATATTTAACGAAAAATTTGTCAATAGATTACCTGTTTGGCAGCTGTATAGTTGTTCATATGGTTAAAATAGATGTTACCGAGCAGCACTAAACCTTTCAGATGCTTCTGGTTTAGTTTCTGTAAAAATGGCAGAGCTTCAAGAGGACGATTTGTTTCATAAAGAACGAGAGCAAGATTGAAAAGAGCAGCGTCAAAGTTGGCTTTCAACTGTGAAAAAGTAAAATAAATTATTATTCCATGGATTCATAAGATGGAATGCAAACTATTTCAATTATTTACGAAGTAAGGAAACAAATCGAGGTTATTTTTACGGTTATTTAGCCTTATCGAATTCGAAATGCATTTTTAGGCTCTGTAAGATTCATCAATTATAATTTTGTTTTGCCTTAAAAGTACTTTTCAAACTTGTTTTTTTCCTTGATTTTTCAAAAGATCAATGAATTTTACTGTTTTTTAAAATTGTATGCAGAAAATTAAAATATAAAGAGCTAAGCTTTTGATTTTTCAAGTTTAATCTATTAGTTTAAGCTATTTGCATTATAAAGATTTTTTGTGACAAAAATATTTTTTTACGAGTGTCATTTTTTAATTTAGAAAAAATATTTTAACATTAAAAAAATATTTTCTGCTCCTCAAAAATTCTATAATAATGGCATTAGTTTAATTTTTTTATTATTCACAAAACTTGATTATTTCTTTATTATTTACCAAAATATCGGAAGTCAGTACATTTTTCGAACCATTTTAACGACTTTTCAATTCACTTAATTACTAGATTTGTAAAATTACCAGAGGCGAAAGAAACGAATACATTACACTACAAAAAATTTCAGATCAAATTACGGTATGAAGTATTGGTACTTTGGCTGCATCATCCGTAAAGTCCATTTTAATCTTAAAATCTATTTTTTACGTAAAATCCGTTTTTACCGTAAAATATTACACCATAATTTTTACAGTAATATTCATTTAATTCGAGTGATTCAATGACTTTACGATAATCATTACTGTAAAAATTACGGTATATCAGAAAATTTCGTACTGTAACATGTTCCGGTAAAAATGGATTTTACAGTAAAAAGTACTGGCATCCTGAGTGCCTGTTCTTTTGACCGTAAATTGATCCAGAATTATTTACAGCGTGTTTAAGTTGAATCTATATAACATATAATCTGAATAGTCTGAACATAACCTCTGATTCATATAAAACTACGAATGTCAGGTTCAACATAAATTTATCCAAGTTATAGTCAATCACCTGCAGAGTTTTCCTAAAATAATGTTCAGCTTTTGATATATCTCTATCCTGCATAGCCAGCATACCCATATTGAAATAGGTTCTTTCCGGTTGTTGTCCTTTATCCAGAAGCACCTGCAATCTGAAGCAAAGGTAGATATGTCGATTACTAACATGAGGGTATAGAGGTAGTACTATAATTAACTTACGACACATTAAGCTCTGTAGTCAGATTTATAGATACTTTTATAAAACCACGATTACTATAAATGTAACTCTTGTTAAAGGTCGGGGCATGAGAGTTCAATCCCCCTAAACTAAAATAACTTCCCCTAAAAATCTTTTATAATAAAATATGGATTTATATAAAAAACAATGCTCATAAAATGAGCTTAAAATGTAAAATTGTAATTAAATTTTTTATTTATTTATTTTAAAAAGAGATCAAAGTTTTAAACATCAAAAACCAAAGTTGACTTTTACTTTCAGCGTACGGACAATTGTACATTCAATCCGATCCCAAGTTCAGTACTGAGAAGTACATGGTCAATCACCTTCCAATCCCTATTTAAGTTAGAACTTATTGTAATGAAACAACAATATCAAATAGTACGAGACTGAAACATCCAAAACCAAAGTTGACTTTTACGTTCAGTGTATGGTCAATTGTACATTCAAATCGATCCCAAATTCAGTACTGAGAAGTACATAGTCAATCACCTTCCAATCCCTATTTAAGTTAGAACTTACTGAAATGAAACAACAATATCAAATAGTACGAGACTGAAACATCCAAAACCAAAGTTGACTTTTACGTTCAGCGTACGGTCAATTGTACATTCAATCCGATCCCAAGTTCAGTACTGAGAAGTACATGGTCAATCACGTTCCAATCCTTATTTAAGTTAGAACTTACTTTAATGAAACAACAATACCAAATAGTACCAGACTGCGACGGAATTTTTTCTCTAGCAATAAACTATTGTTCCAACTAATCCATTCTTTTGTTATAATGAAAGTTCAAGGCAATATTTTTTATGGATATGAATTTAATGAAGAAAAGAAATGTCTTAACTATTTCTGAGTATAATGAAACAGAGCACTAAAAAAAAGAAGTAAACGAACTGGTAATACCTGAGTCAGATATTAAAAGATAGCTATAAAAAATACTTAAAAGGAATTGTGAAAGCGAATCTTTTCAAAAGATATAATAGAATTGTATTTAGTTAAGATTGATTGGTTTAATGAAGGTTAAACAAGAAAACATTCTAAACGCACGATATTTCTGTGAAAGATAAAAATCAGGCTAGCTTTTGTACACTTAGATGTCTTGGGAACTAAGAATAAATGGTTAGTTATAATAACAATGATTGATTTAAAAAAAAAATCCAAACTGGCTTTACTGATTGGTAATTAAATGATTATTCTGCGTATACGGAATTTTGTTGTTGCTGATGAAAGTCATTCTTTATTTTTTTATTTTTATTTAAATCATTATTATTTTTTTTTATCTACTGAATGCGTACAACGGCATTGAACTTGTTATTTCGCTCAGAATTTACGGTTTGCATTTAAAAATGCAAATTAAAACGCGCGTTTTAAAAAGTGGACATAATTAAAACTGAGAGTTTTGAAAACTATTCATAACCTGAAATGCACGTTGATAAAATGATCTAAAAACGCGTGTTCCTCAAAATTCGTGTTTGTTAATAGAAATGGGCATAGTGTGAATTGCGCGTTAAGGAAACTGCACTGCGTTGATGAATACGCATCTTTTATAATTAAAGATAATGATCTTAATTTTTTTTAAACATCTACGTTATTCGTAAGAAAATCTCGTACAAAATGAATATGAAAAATTTCGACGTTTTTTATTTTTTTTAAATTTTTCTTAAACATTGCGAATAACCAATGCTTACCAAAATACACTAGTTATAAACAATATTTTAAAAATCAAATGCGTTTAGAATCATTTTCTTAGATAACAATATTCATTTTTTTTCTTCACGCATTGTAAGTTATATCTATTTTTTTAAAAATCAAGCGCATGTTTATTTTGAAATGTTCAAGCTATGTTAATTTTCAAAATTTTGAGTCATGTCCAAAATATCCATGATATAATTTTTGCTGAAAAGATTTAAAAGATTATCTTAAATGTCTTTTTGATGACTCAGAATTCTAAAGTTTTATATGGATTAAGAAATTTTTATTATATTGATTATTCTTTACTAATGTACTAGGTTATTTTTTTAATATAGTAAATTTAAAATACGCTTTACCTTTCATGAGCAAGTCTGCGTAGGTTCGAATCTCCTGAATCTTGACTCAGTATGGCGTAGTTTAAAAGGGATTTCTGAAAGGATAAAATCATAGCAAGATTATTGAAAAATAATTAAATACAAAATTTGCTATATTTTTTAAAAATGTGTTTAATAATTTTTCAAAATAAATTTAAAATAGTTTACTGAAAGTAATCAACTTTATAAACTAATCGATAATATCTTTTAGTCCTGGATAAATTAGATAATGTATTTCGCGAAGTATAAATTTTTATGAACACTGCGTGAAAAAAAAAGGAATCTCCCTGAATTACTTTTGATCTAATGATCGGATCTTCATGAACTAGGCCTCAATCTTAAAGGTTCAAAGAAGTTTCCTTAAGCATGCTAATTAAGTAGTGCAGATGATGTTTTAAAGTGCAAAATCAGACAAAATAATTACAAAAATGTGCTTTTTTTGGAATAAACAAAACCTTGTTTCGTGTGATTAGGATTTCTGGTCCTCAAAATATATGAGTAACCGCAATCTAGGAAGCGGACCAAATTTGGATTCCTTTATGTTAATTTCACCATTTGTGAATTGAATACTTTTCGTATACAATTACAAAATTAGTTTATCCAAAGATAATTCCACGCAAACAATAATTTTAAATAATTATTTATTATTCTTTTCAATAAAAGCAAAAATTTTGAATTATGAGGCATAAAAATTTTTAAATTTTTAAAAAGATTGAAATTTATAAGTCAACATACAAAATTTGAACAAAATTGGTCAAATAGTTCCAGAGAGTTTTAAATATCTGACTCTTTTATAGTTCGATTTCTCAGAAGCATATGCATATTTTACAATTCCAATTTTTTTTTTTTTACGATTTTGAAATAAAATAATGAAATTAAGTAATAAAATTAAATAATAAATGATAAAATAGTAAATACATAATTATTTAAACAATTTTTTGCATGGGTTTACGTTTAGATAAACGAACTTTATAAATGTGCACAAAAATGTTCAAATTCTTTTAAAAAGTTATAGAGATATAGCCAAATACAAAAATTAACTTTGGATTTTAACTTTTGAGATTCAGAAATTCGAATCCTTTAAAAAAAGGTATGTTTATTTATAGGTGGTACTTTTCTGGGTCTCATTTCGTAATTTAAAACATCGTCTGCACCAATTTATTAGCATATTTGAGGTCACACCCTCGATCTAGCTAGTACGTGAAGATCGGATCGTTAGATCAAAAGTTATTCAGGGTGGTTAGTTCTTTTTTGCGCATTGCACACATGTTCTATTCATTATCTTTCTTCCGATTAGGAATTGAACTTTTTTGGCACTTGAGAAATCCTTTTTAATTTGAAAACAAATTATGAAAAATAAGCAAAAAATAAGCAAAAAATAAGGTGAAGAGGTAAATAGAACCTGCATTTTAAGTTCAAATTTTGCATATTGTTGAGATATAAGATATAGTTTAATTTATTGAATGAATAACTACAGAAGTATAATTTTAAAAAAAATATACAGCATAGAAAAAACGAAGAAAGAAAGAATTTGCATCTTAAATCTAAAAGTTTTGAATGTTGTTCAGATATAAGATATAGTTTAATTTATTGAATGAACAACTATTATAGTATAATTTTAAAAAAACATACAGCGTAGAAAAAACGAAGAGAAAAAGAATTTGCATCTTAAATCTAAAAGTTTTGAATGTTGTTCAGATATAAGATATAGTTTAATTTATTGAATGAACAACTGCAAAAGTACAATTTAAAAAAAAACAACAACATAAAGACATAGAAAATACGAAGAAAGAAAGAATTTTGCCTCTTAAATCTATAAGTTTTGAATGTTGTTGAGATAAGAGATATAGTTTAATTTATTGAATGAATAACTACAAAAGGATAATTTTGAAAAAAACAACAACATAAAGACATAGAAAATACGAAGAAAGAAAGAATTTTGCCTCTTAAATCTATAAGTTTTGAATGTTGTTGAGATAAGAGATATAGTTTAATTTATGGAATGAATAACTACAAAAGTATAATTAAAAAAAAAAAGACATACAACATAGAAAAAACGGAGAAAGAAAGAATTTGCATCTTAAATCTAACAGTTTTGAATGTTGATGAGACATGAGATATAGTTTGATTTTATTGAATGAGTAACCATAAAAACATAACTTTAAAAAAAATATACTGCATATAAAAAACGACTAACGAAAAAAGAGGACAGATTTTCTTTACTGATTCTTTTGAGCATGAAGATTCGTGTCACTTCAAAGTAGCGTTTGTAAAGTAAATATTTTGAAGTAAAAGAATCAGGATATAGAAAACAAATATTAGCGCGGCATTCGTCATTATTGATCTATACATATTTGGTAAAAAAAAAAATAACGCTATAAATATTCTACAGTATTTATTTATCGCCCGATGCTTTAATTTCTCAGAAGAAAATTGTGTCATTTGCAAAGTATAATAAAACACAAATCGTTTACACAAAAGGCAATCTTTTTATGTATTTATTGCAATCATTCAGACATATTACTTCAGAATTGTTTTAGAATATTTTGGGTGATATCTATCCCTCGATATTCAGAAGCGTTTCACAAAGCAGAAATTTATTAATCAAGTTTAAAATGGTCTTAAAAAGAAAAAGTGTTTTATGGGAAATAATTAAAAAGTGTTAGTGCATTTAAAAACAGTGTCTGAAATTTTTTACGGAAATGCACATGCATAAATGCGCATTAATCATTTTCAGATTGATGTGCATAGAAATCGAATAAACTTTTAGCAGTGGAGTTATGAATTTTTCCTTTTCGCGGGTTCGATTGCTTCTTCAAAATGTAATTTTTGACGCAAATGAGACACCGGTGTCTCTTTTATATATTTCTTCTGACGTTCTAATTACAAGCAAGCATATATTTTGGTATTTTTTAAATATAAACAACAGTCTAATAGGTACTAAAACAATCTTTTAGATAATCGGAATTATGCTTGTACTAAAATATGAAATTAAAAAAAAGTAGTTCGAATTTTTTTTTAAAATTCATATTTAAAAATTTATTTACAATAATTGATTTTGTAAATTAAAGAAACTTAAATGTTGAATGATTGTTTCTTTGAGGTACTAGAAATAAGTTCAATTTTGAAAAATTATTGTTTGAAAGTGAGCTTTGGTAATTTTCACCTTTAACGCAGAAAAAGACACCAATGTTTCATGTTGTTATTTCATAACTATAATCATAAATTATTAAAATACTAAGCAAAATATCTTTAATTTATTTGATCTAAATTAATACAAAGTAATGAAAAAAGTATGAGAAATATGTTTAATAAAAATTCTGTGACAAAAGATTAATATTATTATAGTTTTTTTAAGCAATTTTCATACTATTTATGTTTATAATTTTGGACTTTTAATTAAATAAAAATTTCAATTTTTAAATAATTTTTTCGTTCAACATGAAGTGATTCTTAAATTATCTCTAGTAAAGACCTGTGATTATAACGGCCATACACGCATTTAGAATCATATAAATTCTGTATCCAACTACTTTAACCAATTGTTGTTCAATTAATAAGATCGAAGTAATATTTTATGTATTTGAATTTGAGGTAAAAGCATTTTAAAATTATTTGGAAGAATTTAAAATTTTAGTTTCGAAAAATTCGTAATATTCAGCGGAAAGGAAAAAAAAACTTTCTAACTAAAAAATTCACGAGATACCTAGGGCTCTTACAATGATTATATTCACCACATAGTGTCTTTTGTATTTATTTTATTCTAAATAGCGCTAGTATTTTCTAAAATAAGTAAATAGGTAATTTAAAAGGATAGCATTTTATTTTTGGCTGTACAAAAAAATAGTATGATATTAATATGAAGAAAAGTCACAGTTTTGAGAAAATTAAAAGTGTTTGTGATCGAACTTTCTGAATTCTTGAAAAGTTCTACAACTCTGCTTTGTTTGCATAGCAAAATTAAATAAAAATAAACAAAAATTGAGAATTATTCAATGGTTCGAATTATTTTCATCTCGGTGGAGAAAATCTCGCCAATTCAGCAAACAAGTTGTCAAAGTGGTAATATTTTTTAAAAAAAAGTTTATAAATTTTTTAAATTGTCAAGTTTTTTACCTGTTTAAAAGCTTGGGCAATGCCTTACAACGAGATGGAATACGAAGGTAAAAATTAAAACATTTCCTATAGTTAAAAGCGTTGGTTCTCAATTTTTTACGGTTACGGAACCATAAATTATGGAGCTTCTTTTGACGGAGCCCCGACCTTCAAATAGGATCGTAATATACGAACAAAAAAAAAAAGAAAAAAAAAACGAATANAAAAAAAAAAAAAAAAAAAGACTACGGCTTAATTTAGAAGAAATTTTTTTTTTTTTTAAAAATTTATTTTTATGTTAAGCAACTTGAGTTTGCAGGTCTGCAGTGATTTCTAGTTTCAAGTTTTTATTGCATTCGTAAATTGAAATAGAATAATATAGATGAATTACGGTTTTTGAAAAACAACTATTTTAAACTGTGAGGCTGGCTAACATAGAGAAATATTTCTTTTATTCTTGAATTTGATTATTTTATTTTGAATTGCAAAGTTTGATGATAAATTCTGACTCAATTATTTGTAAATGCATATTCTTTTTTAAATTCCTTTTCGCTTTCTCATTTTCGAATAATACATTGTTATTGCAAAGTATATATATCGATTTAAATTTTTGTTAATTTCCTTTTTTATTGGCATTTTACTTAAATAATTTCATAAAATTAACAGAAATATTAAATAAATAATAGATTATTGGTCGGTTGAAAACTTAGTTTCAGCTTTCAAAAAATCGTAGTTGATTAAGAAAAATCCTAACTCACGGAGTCCCAGTTAACTTTCTGTGGAACCCTAAGGTTCCACGGAACACCAGTTGGGAACCGCTGGTTTAAGTCACTAAAACTATGTCTTTTTATTTTATTTTCCATGGCGTAAGAACACTTTTAATAGCTTAATGTCCTTAAATTTAATAATTTTTGTGATCTGAGCAAATGATTCAATTTTCCTTACTTCATGTTCTGGATCAACTTGTAAGGCTTGATCAAAGCGAGCTAATGCTTGGAGGGATTTACCTTGTTCTAAAAGTAAAACTCCCATCTGAAAGAAAAAAATCACGTTGAAAATCTTTTATTTCTTTATTTTTTAAGTGAACAAAACATATCATTTTTGCTTTTCGTACGACAAACCTGAAAGAAAACGTATATAAGGAAAGTAGAGTTAAACAAGAGATTTCCAACAAAATGTGAACTTTTTCAAGGATTTTATTCCAAGGCATAATATGAAAATAATGAAGAAATGCTTTGCTTGAAACAAAGTGGCTATTTAAAAGTACTCCGAAAAGGCTCATTGAATTATTATCTCATAAAGACTCTATAGGACACCTATAAAAAAAGATCTAGTAGTTTATTGGTAAAGTAGAAAAAGTAGTTTATTAGTGTAACTAGAAAAATAGTCCAATAAACTAGTGCTTTCCAGTATATGAGTTTGTGGGGGGAGGAGTTATCGACAATGCCAACCTTCATCTATCAAAAGGTACCTCATGCTTGAATCAAGTTAGCCTGTCTTATATACCAATGAATTGATGTTTAATAATAGTAGTGGTAGTTACGCCACATTACTCACCCACCAGAATTTTATCAGGGACAGAATTCGATGAACGGATACCACTAGTTGCTGTACTTGTGAAAGACCGGGAGAGCTGGATTAAGGTCACCGGGTTTTTGAGTGCTGATTGTGAGAGGTGTATTAACTTCACCGTCGTCGTAGTCGCTCCTGTGTTGCCTTTAGCAGTCGAGTGTATGCAGGCTGACGTTGTGCATGATCGAGACGAGACAGAGCAGCAACAGCGTGAGGAGGTAGATAATGTTGCAGTCACAAGTAGCGAGTCAACTATTCAATGTGGACCACCCATCGAAGTAAGCGTTACCAGATCGAAGTGGGCCCGTCAAGATCGGCGTGATCACATTACGTCCGCAAGTCACCAATGTGGAGGGTGGAGTTATCGACAATGCCAACCTTCATCTATCAAAAGGTACCTCAACATAGATTCAAGTTAGCCTGCCTTATATACCAGTGAATTGATGTTTAATAATTGTAGTGGTAGTTACGCCACAAGTTAATACACGCATGTTTTTGCATAAATTTTTTTTTTATTACTGAAAAACTTTTGTATACTTTTGGAACAGTGTAAAAGATAGTTTATTTGCATCAAATGTTCTGTTTAAGCAACATAATAAGTAAGGTAGTTCTGGAAGTCAGGATACTTGTGGAACAAGTTAGTTAAAAGTTATAAATCTATAAATACATACTTATCAATTGAACCATTTTTAAAAAAAAAATTAAGTAAAGAAAAATTATTGCTGCTAATGTAGAAATTTTGTTGCTGATATGGAAATATTTTCGTCAATATAGAAACATACATTGTAAACATACATAACATGGTATTATAGAAAACATAAATAATCTGAAGACTTACTAACGTTGTAAAATAAGTCAGGATTTTGTTGGTCGTGTTTCATCGCTTCTTTGTACATATCATGAGCCTCTTGTGACCTTAAACAAATAAAAAATAAAAAAATAATTAAATAAAAAGAAATTAGAAAACTAATAAATCTTATGATCATTGATTATTAAATACAAAATTAATTACAAAAGAAGTTTCAAGTTACAAAAACACATTATCTTTCCTATCTTAAAAGAGAAATTTTTTTTTCGATTGTTATGTTATTTTATGGGCACGCTTTCTTTTATTTGAATATAGATAGCCTCATGAAAAAATAAAATTTACTCAAACATTTTTAAACTTTTGTAAGGTGAATAAATTATGAACTGAATATAAATTTAACATAAAAAAATATTTTCGTTTTTGAATGTAAAATAAATTTTCGGAATATTATATTTCAAGATTCATCCTAGATGACAGCACTACAAAACTTAAATAATTATTGGTTAAATAATTTCCCATAAATAATTATTTGAATTTTTATCTTCTTCTCAAATTTTTCATGTTGTAAGTAAATAAAAAAAAGAAGATAATTAAATGAATAAATAATAAAATAATTAAGTTTCTGCAATAAATTAGCTGCTGCAGTACCATAAACAAAACTGATTCATCCCAGGTGGCAGCACTAGAGAATTTGAAGAGTAATATTTACATACGGAAGAGACTTTGATATGAATATACTAAAGAAATCCCTTTACGAACTTTAGAATGTTTTTCTTTCTCCACATATAATTATTTGACTTTTTAGCTGCGTCTCAAATTTTTCATGTTATATAAGTAAATAAGAAATAGATAATTAAATGATTGAATAATAAAATAATTAATTTTTTGTACAATAAATCCTGCAGATAGCAGCACCATGAACAGAACTGATTCATCCTAGGTGGCAGCACTACAAAATTTAGAGAATAATATTTCAAACAGGCGGATTTTGATATGAATATAATAAAGAAATCCCTTTACAAACTTTATGATGTCTTTTTCCCCTTAAATAATTATTTGAATTCTTAGCCTTCTATCAAATGTTTTCAACTTGTAAATAGATGAAGAAATAATTAATTAAATTATTAGATAATAAAATAATTAAATTTTGTACAATAAACCCTACAGATGGCAGCACCATAAATAAACCTGAATTTATTTTAAAATCAAATGAACAAAATTTATTTTGAATAAACTACGTTTGTTCTTCACTGGAATCGTTAAGGCAGAAAGTGCTTGTAATTTAAGATAAATTATTATTATTTGCTAAAGAATATTCGCGAAACTACCATAATTTTAAGATAGTAAATGATAAGTCATTTTTTGTTCCACGAATCAGATATAAAAACTAAATGTTATTTAATTTTTGAAATTGTGTAATTGTTGTTTTTATTTATATTTTTAACAAGTAGTTAATATAATTTAAAACAATTATTTCCTAAAAATATCAACATTTCATGAATGTCAATGTACTAGTATAAATTCACAGATGTGCATAAAAAATTGAAAAAATTCTTTTAGATGCCCATTTTGAAACCTTGTAATATTATAAATGAAATTCAATATATTATTTGCAATATTATGAATGAAATTTAATACACTGTTCAGTTTTAAGTACTGTTACTTTAAAAAACCATACCGATTCAATCGCAAAAGAATGCTTGCCCTTTGCATGTATGCATCAACATAATCATTCTTCATGCTGATTGCTTCTTTGTAAAGCTGAAAAAAGAGAATATAATGTAACTGACATGACAACAAGTAAGTATAAACGTAATAAAGAAATTTAAATTTAATTGCATAACACATCTAAAATTGCTTACAGAAATAAAACAAAGTATATGTGATATAATCGAAAAACATACATTTGAAAGTTGAACTGAATAAATTTTTAAAAATAAAGAAAAGTTGTCCAATTAGAAAATAATACTATTAATAAAGATAGTTGGGGATACAAAAATAGATAAAATGTGAAAATTTAAGTTTGACAGACTGAATATATTACATACAACGCTTAGAAAACGAATAATTAAATATCATGAGATGAACGTAATGATTCGTAATGAGCACTTATTAGCTGTTTCATAAAAAAAAAAAAAAAAAAAAAAAAAAAAAAAATCAGCTATGGTGTAAAAAATTCCGGTAAAAAATACTAGCATTCTGAGTGATGGTACATTTTAATGTTCTTTACGGAAACAAAAAATCTGTTATACCGTAATTTTTACGAATTATTAGAGATGTTAAACTCACAATTTCTTATTTTCTTCGTAATACGATGCTTGTTTTTGTTTTGTATAACTTGTTGAAAATTGACTAGTTATGATCAAGGTCGTAAACCCTCATTCTTCCTCTGTGAAAAAAAAAAGTTTGGGTACGTTTCAACGTTGTAAAAAATTCCGAATAAAATTGTAATAAAAAGTACTGACACTCTGAGAGGATCATCTGTGAAATTTATTCTTATTGTTAGGTTTTTTACTACAATTTTTATGGTAATATTTAGTTGATTACAGTAATTATGCAGTAAATATTACTGTAAAAATTTCGGCAATCATTTACGGTAAAAAGCACCGACACTCAGAGTGTCAGTACAGATTTTTTATTCAGTGTAGTTACGCTTTAGCCGACCAACAGACGTTGTTTTCGATTTTAGCCCACGCACACTTTTTAATTGGAAACCAGTGCCGGATTCAGCGCACGTGGGGCCCCAGGCCATTCAAATTTTTGGGCCCCTTAGATTGAATTTTTTTTTCTCGTATTTATTCAAATATAAAAGTATTTATACATCTTTTCATTTCAAAAAGCACATTTAAAATAAAAATAAGTAATAAAAATAAGTTTGTTCATTCTGTTAAATTAGAACTAAAAAATAATCATAAAATTTTATAATCATGACATATATATTTGAAATTGTTTTTTTTTTTTTTTTTAAATTATTGTTTTTCTTAATTTTTTAAAATTTATTTTCAAAAAGTCAATTTTAGGGGGCCCCTAATCATTGGGGGCCCCAGGCCTGGCCTAGTCTGGCCTAATGGATAATCAGACACTGTTGGAAACCCTTGTTCAACATTTTGATTATTCACCGCATACAGATCGAGTTACATTTCCGAAATAAAATCACCAATTATGAATCTTAAAATAAATTGTTCATTCGTATTTATAAATACACTTAAAAAGAAAACTAAAATATTTTATTACTGTAATATTTTCTAGTAGACATTTATGTTAAAATTAAACTAAATAGTTATAAGTATTTATTCGAATAAAATGCTAAATGCTAATAAAATGCTAAATACTAACTTAAAACAATGCGAACTACATTGAAAATAATAGATCATTATCAAAGACTAATTAACAAACCAAAATATAAATCTACTATGTTGTTAATTTTAGCCTGCAAATATATATATATANAAAAAAAAAAAAAAAAAAAAATGTAATACATAACTGTGTATTTAAACGTCAACGAGCATTGGGATTTAGGCTTTACCTCTTGAGCTTCTTCTAGTCGAGAGAGGTTTTGGGAGAGAAGATTTCCTAAGTTCAAGAACAAATCCATATGACGTGGAACAATATGGGTCTGATACTTCTGACCGGGACGTTTCTTTGGCAACAAGTTCTTAGCCTTTGATTTAATGAAAAAAAATTTTCTTTTAAATAATTCAAAATATTTGATGCCAATAAGATCTGATAGCTAATAAGAAAAGTGATTTTTACCTGCCAGAAAGCTTCTTCTGCTTTCTGTATCATTCCCAAAGTATTATACATCCTTCCCACATTCAAATGAGATCCTAGATCATCAGGTTGAACTCTGAACAAAAGAAATCGGTCTTTTATTTATAATATTCAAATTTCTAAGTTCTCCTTCAGTTTTTAAAATGTTTACACTCGAAATTCTTTAGTTTTTCAAATGTTTACAGTCGTGATGGCTCAGGGGATAGAGTGCTCGCCTTCCAATGAGGTGAACCAGGTTCGAATCCTAGCTATGGCTGGTTGATAATAATTCTGCATCCGGCTCGCACAGACCACATTGTTGAAGTAAAATATCTTCAGTAGTAGACGGATCATGGGTTAGAGTCCACTTGCCGTCAGGTTGATCGTGGGAGGTTTTTGTGGTTTCCCTGTCCATGTAACGGAAGTGCGGGTTAGTGTCATCAAAAAGTCCTCCACGAAGGCAAAATTTTCCCAATATTTGATCTAGGAGTTCCCTTGTCATTTAGACTGGATTCAAAATTACAAAGCTAGTGAGTTGAACATTAGTAGCAATAAACCCAAAAAATTGAATTTTGTAATTGAAATTGATTAGTCGGTCTCCCCGGTAATAAGAACTTTTTGAGAATTTTAAAGTGAAGGTATACACAAATTTTTAAAATAATGTGCAAGCAATTAAACTTTTACTTTTGCGTATTAACATACCATGATGCATTATTTTGAACTTAAAATAAAATTAAAATGGTCTCTTTATTCATTTGAGAGTGTGCTTGAATAATAAATGGTTTCAGCTCTGGTCTATTAAACGTCTTATGTGTATAAACTTCTCAAGTTAACTGCAAGTTTTACATTTGAATAATATTTTACATATATAATATAATGCAAAACCACAGAAGTTTAGATTTGCATGTTTTATTTCTAAATATTGAATCTAAAATATACAACACTATCTGCTCTTTTGATAAATTCTTTACCGGAATGTACTTTACTGGAATGTAATACGTGGCTTTGTTAAAAGCTTCTTAGCAGAAAACGTAAAGTTTATTGCCATTTGCAAACAATTTAAATTAAACTCAATTACATTGTCACAATACTAAGATTAATTTAACTTACTTCACTGCTTGTAGAAACAATTCTAATGCCTCTGCGTGCTTTCCTTTAGTTTCCATCACGTGACCCAAATTGTTATAAAGTTTGGCGTTCGCTTTTGTGAAACGCAATCCTGATTCGAACAGAGTCTCTTCATCTTTCCTTTGGGGATTAAAACACGAAATCAACTGGGAAGGTTTAAAAAGTAAAGTTTTAGCTTCAGAAAGTAACTTACCAATCGAAGTTTCTGAACACAGTTCTGGTGGCATTAAGGCACAGAAGAATCACGATGCAGGCACGCAAAAGAGTTTCGCGCTTTCTGAAATAATAAATAAGATTAATTTTTGTTGTGGGTATTATGTTTTCACTTCAGAAGAGTTTCAAATTTAGTACTTCATTATAGTTAGTTAATAACTTGTTTTGTTCCGTAAACTTGCGTGGTAGTTTTGAGAAAACTACAATTAGCGTTTGCAAATTCTCACGGGCGTAGTTTAGGTTGCGAAAAATACTAACAAATAACCAAAATCAGTTATCGGATTCGTGTACCTCTGTTATTATGAATTTTATGTATGGCTTATCGTGACTCAACAAGCTATTTAGAGTAAAACAAAATTGTTGTGAGTCTCATATGTATTGATATTTTGCTAAAATCATGATTTCCCCTATTCCAAAATGCAATAAGATATATTCTTCTAAATCAATTTCAAACTACCAGACTAATATAGAGAGTTTTGAACTATTTTACCCATTTATCATAATATTTGCCGCAACTTTAATTTGTGGAAATACGCAAAAAGTGAAATTAATAAATATTAAAGGGCCTAAGTCCATAGTTTCGTTCTCATGTTCTGAGAATCAAGAATATAAATTCGTCGGAAAAAAGGTATGTTTGTTCTGAGAAAGTTCGCTTTTGGGTCTAATTTAATTTAATTAATAGTCAAAACTAATTATATAACTCGAAGTTAAAGTGTGCTATTCGAACTATGATTTTAAGAATCTTAGATCTTTATTTAGAATGTTATTATTATTTTTGGCTCATTGTACATTGGTAGAAATTTTTTTAATGAGTTGAACCATAATAGTGTTTAATTTTTTTCAACCTTAATAAGGACCTAAGTTGAACCATATTCTTATCTAAACTATACTTAACTAACTTTTCCTTAACTAAATTATACGATACTGTAGGGCGCAACTTGAACGGAAATGGTGCTAAGTTAAACTAAACGAAACTAAACTCAGCGGCGCGACAGCCCAAAGAGGGCCAAGGCCTACTGTGCCCATCTCAGTTTTCTTGACCTTTGGGCTCTGGGGTGCAGGAGCAGATGTTCCGGTTAGGTGGTCAGCCGAACGCGTAACCCCCAGTGTTTAGTACCCAAGCATGCTTGGTACTCATTTATCGACCCGCTGAAGGGATGAAAGGCTGAGTCAACCTTGCCCGGCCCGAGGATCGAACCAGGGACCTGTCGTACGACAGCGCGAAGCGCTACCGCTCAGCCACCGGGCGTCATGTGGTTAAGTTACCACGTTAAAATTGGAACAAATTCGAACCGTATTATGATTATTGTTCAAAGTACAATTATTATGATTCAATGAAATGATTTATTTGAGAGCGTTGGTCGCGTTTACGGAACACTTAACATTAATATGTTAATATGTAACCTTAACACGTTACCTTATATGTTGACAAGTTGTTGTCAGGTTGTAAGGTTACATTTAACCATGTATCCGATCAAGTTCAACTATGTTTCTGTTCCAGTTGAGCAATCTTTTTGTTCAATCTGAATCATAGTATCGTGTTATCAAGTCTGTGAAGTACGATAATATGGTTCAACTTAAAATCTCAATTATGTTGCTGCAAATTTGAACGATATTTTGGTTTAATATCTCTTAGAATTTCGAAGCAGTATATAAAAGGGTAGTATAATATGCATGCGTGATGTTTTCGATAGATATTACAACTTTAACAAGACTTTAACTTAGTAATTAAAAATTTCTTTTTGCTGCTAGGGAAAGAAAACTTTTTAAATGTCAGTACGCTAAATTGGTTCTACGGGGATCTATAAGGTCGGTACCTTAAAACCATAAAATGATGCAAGTTTTCATGGTTCAATGTAATCAAGGTGTTACATTTAACCATGTATCCGGTCAAGTTCAACTATGTTTCTGTTCCAGTTGAACCATCTTTTTGTTCAATCTGAATTATAGTATCAAGTCTGAGAAGTACGATAATATGGTTCAACTTAAAATCTCAATTATGTTGCTGCAAATTTGAACGATATTTTGGTTTAGCATCTCTTAAA
Organism: Parasteatoda tepidariorum; assembly: GCF_043381705.1. NCBI lineage: Eukaryota > Metazoa > Arthropoda > Arachnida > Araneae > Theridiidae > Parasteatoda > Parasteatoda tepidariorum. The sequence goes on along the minus strand of NC_092211.1, from coordinate 26,182,476 downwards.
ATTCCGAAGCAGTATATGAAAGGGTAGCATAATATGCATGCGTGATGTTTTCGATAGATATAACAACTTCAACTAGACTTCAACTTAGTAATTAAAAATTTCTTTTTGCTGCTAGGGAAAGAAAACTTTTTAAATCTCAGTACGCTAAATTGGTTCTACGGGGATCTATAAGGTCGATACCTTAAAACCGTAAAATGATGCAAGTTTTCATGGTTCAATGTAATCAAGGTGTTACATTGAACTATGTACCCGATCAAGTTGAACCATGTTCAATCTAAATCATAGTATCGTGTTATTAAGTCTGAGAAGTACGATAATATGGTTCAACTTAAAATCTCAATTATGATGCAGCAAATTTGAACGATATTTTGATTCAACAATTTCAAAATTTCAAAACATTGTATTAAAAAGTAGTATAATAAGCATGTAATGTGACAGATATTACAACTTTAACTGGACATTAACTTAACTATTGAAAAATTCCTTTTTGTTGCGAGGGAAAAAAAAAACAGTTAAAAAATAAATAAAATTTTTTCTCTCTCCTGAATCCATCTTTTTAGTATTTGAACAACTTTTTCAAAGTAAGTTGTTTTTTTTAAACCCAACTTTTTTTTTAAACCCGAGTTTCCTTTCCGTTTTTTTCCTTCTTTTTAATAATGATTTGCTCTTTTTTATTCGCAAATTTATTTTGCAAAGTTAAAAAAAAGGTTGTTCGCTTAACTACGCAAAAAATATATCCGAAGACGATGTTTTCTTTTTCGTGACACATCGAAGAAAATGTCATAATATACGAAGTTTCCGAAAAGAAGAAAAAAAGAAAAAAAACCCAGTTTTTTTTCTTTAAATGAACAAACTATACTGAAATAAAACTACGTATTCATGCCTTTGGTAAAGAGAAAAAAAATAGCTCTACTTAAAAACATTGACTCTCACTGGGGTTTTAATTAAGAAAAAAAAATTAGCATATTTTATTAGCTTTCAAGTTTATATTTTCATATTAAGATGAGGTTTTCAAAATGAAAAATATTATGTTTAGTCATGAAGTTTTTGTTTAAAAAAGTATTTTTCACCCCAGTTGACTATACGTTCAACTCTTGGATAACAAATACAATCATAAGATATGTGGAAAAAAAAATGTGTAATATTTATTTACAATATTTCACATTTATTGTTAATTTCTCTTCCATGCTAGGTAGTTTTTTAATTGGGGCTTCAATGGCCTGGACCAAAGTACTTGTGGATACCAGTTATCATTATTCAAATCTTTTTTAAAAAATTTCGGAAAAATATTTTACTTATTTCATTATTTAATCGTTATATCATTTATTACCGTCATTATTTAATTTTTTTTTTGCATTTGAGGAAGTAAATAGAAAAAAAAAATGCAAAAGATCTTTGCATTTTGCAAATAATTAAAAAATGGTAAATATTCACGCCGTTTGTGCTGTGTAGATATTTGCCCTATTTTAAAAAATGTATTTTATAATTAGCATAATGTGATTTTGCTTTGTTTTTTATTTTAATTTTTTGTATTAGCTTCTGCAAGTAATTTTTTGTATTAGCTTCTGTTATTTATAGCGTAATTTGAACCGGAATTTTTTACAGTGTACTTTCTTAATCACATATCTCGTCCTAACCTCTCGATATTTGACATAGTGGTTTTTCATAGTGGATACTTGAGTTAGTGGTTTATGTATGGAAAAATGATTTAATAATCCAAGTTAAGCAACTCTTTTCCACTTTCTTACATCCAAACTAAAATATAAAATAACTATGCTTTGTGATATTTTTAAAACATCCTCTACAAATGAAAAATTCTTCTTAGTTACGTGTAAGCATATTCGATATGATGAATGATTTTGGAGAATGATGAATGGGTTTTTGAGAATGATGAACGATTCTTACTTGTAAAAGAAGCAGAGTTTGTACCATCCATGAGCTACAAGGAAACAGTATCCCATACTTGGAATGTAGAGAATTCTTTCTGCTATTACAAAACCTACGGAATAAAAAAGATTCGAAGCCGGCACAAAAGGAAACACGCACATCGAGAGAACCTGAGAAGTGAAATGAAATACCTTCAAAAATTAAATGCATTCAGAAGACATTTTAATTTCCAAAATTATATAAAACATTGCAGTGGTAGCGTATACATTGCACAATAAACGTAGTATGCAATTGAGTATGCAGAGTGTTCCGCATTGACGCCTTAGATATTTGTTTTTAGAAATAAGTAAAAAAGTATTAATTTAGTACATAAAAAGTATTATATTAGTACATATTAGGGGTCAAATAGTAACATTTAAGCGTGAAAAAAATTGAAAACACTATCAAAATCTGTCAAATAAGTGAGATGATATACAACAAAGTAAGTTTTGTGAGATGATTAACACCAAAACCAAATTAATTACCAAGTGAAACTTGGAGCCGTTTTGAATAATTGTTTTTCAAATTCTCTGTATTTCTTCAGGAAATCAAACAGGTTTTGATTCTGCCCCAATAGTTATTTTGATAGCTATTTGTTTTTCCTTAAATTTTAATTTTGATCCTTAATAATTAACATTTATTTAACATATAAGGATAGGTTTTTGCAGCTATTTGTTTTTCCTTAAATTTTAATTTTGATCTTTAATAATTAGCATTTATTTAGCATATAAGGATAGGTTTTGGTAGCTATTTGTTTTTCCTTAAATTTTAATTTTGACCCTTAATAATTAACATTTATTTAACATATAAGGACAGATTTTAGAAAGAACACCTTCTATTTATCATTAATTTTAACGGAGTTTCTTATTATTGCCTTTTTTTTTCATTTGAAATAAAGGAAAAACATTCAAAACAAAATTACTATTTAAAAACAATTTTAATAAGATATAAATTAATCACTTTCTCGTTTTTCTTTACACACTTTAAATAATTTCCGTTTTTTGAATTATTGCATTTACATTTTATTAAAATGAATTGAATGTGTTGGAAAAAAAAGCATACAGCAAAACCCATATAAGTTTGACCATTTGACAAATGATCCGTTAATAGAGATGTTGTATCATTTTTGTCAAATAAAATTGTATAATTATTTAAATGGTTTGAAAAAATAATTATAAAGTCGTAACTAATACTTACTATACAATAATAATGCTTATGTTTTTAGTTTCATTTTTTTTTGCGTTGTTCAAAAATTTCAAATATAACTCACAGTTTATTGGAAAATGGAACAATAATCTAAAATTTATTTTTCAAGTAACCATGACTTACCATTAAAATCGTAACTGATATTCTATTTCTTGAATAGTAATTTGTCCATACTAATTTACATATCACAGCATAAAAAATAAGAGTAAAAACTACTCTTTTGTCAGCGAATGAATGAATTATTGGCACTGTTCCCATCGTCCAATCACAGCAGAGATCTATTGGGAAAATTAGCAGCCAGGTGTTCAATAAAGCAAGATAATGATAAGTTAAATGACGAGAAGGCCATGATTCCGCTGCTGCGGGATTGTCAAATCTATTAAAAAGAAAAAAAAAACAAAAAAAACAAATGGAAAATTTTACTAAGATTTCTTCCATAGAATAAATAAAATAATAACAAACACTATAAAGATCTGCTATGTATACCTGTAAAAAATTCCGGATCAAATTACTGTAAAAAGTACCGGTAATCAGCAAGGGTGTAGTGGTGCCGGATTTATCCAGTATTACGATCCGGTACTTTTTTTGGTAGACGAAATTCCATTCCGAGTCTTTAATTCGAGAATTTTTTTTGAGAATTGCTCGAAAATGAGGTAAAAAATAGTAAACTATTGATTGCAAAATCAGTATTTTATAAAAGCAGATTAAAAGTCGGTGACTTATTTTATGTTATCATTGTTATGATTAACTCACCGACTTTTTTTTTTTGCTATCATTGTTATTTGAAAACCACAGACTTTTTGTCTGCTTTCTTTAAATATTTTATAAGAAATTCTTACAACAATTTTTATTTAAATTTTATCTAAAATGAAGTAATATCTGGAAAATTAACTGAGACCATATCGATTGTTATGAGTTGCATCCAATATTTTGATTTTTACTATTTCGTGCATCATAGAAAAACTTTTTTTTTTTTAATGTTTTAATTATTTTAAATAGAGTTATCTTTCATATTAGATGAAAAAAAAATGTGCGAAGAATATTTGAATTTAAATTTATCTTTATTTACATCCGCTTCCGGTGAATTGCGTTCCGGGAAAAAAATGTTTGCACCACAACACTGACAATCAGGGTACTTTTTACCGAAAAATCAATTCTTACCAAAACATGTTACGGTACAAAAAATCTGATGGGCCGTAATTTTTACAGTAATAACTGTAGTAAAATTACTGAATCATTCGAATTAAATAAATATTACTGTGAAATTACGGTGTAATATTTTACGGCAAAAATGTATTTTACTGTAAAATTTATTTTACGGTAAATGCATCCAATATGCTAGTACTTTATACCTTTAACCAGAATTTTTAACAGCGTAGCAAATCTCATCAATATATTCCTTCTCCTACTGTCGAAATTTCAACGAAATATTATAGTTGAATAAGGCAGAAATGTTTTTTTAATCACATGAATAGCAAATAAGAAATTATGGTGCATATAAATAAGGTTAAGAAGATTCGTTTAGTTTTATTGTTGAAATAAATATTTAGGGATGCATAAATAATAATTATTTTGAAGAAATTCGCTTCACAATTCTGTCGATTACTATACGCTACTGAATTCTGTCGTATCCCAAGTGTTTTAGACAGGATGAAAACAACGAAATACGCTTCATTGCCTGATTAAACACGTAGTTTTTATTTATCGCATTTCATCCTCTCACCGTTTTCACGAAAATCAACCCGGTTTTATGTTTTCAGGGCTGATTTCAATAGTGATTTACTAGATTTTAATTGTTTTTTTTTCGCTTTCATATTGATTTGCGACCTTAATTAAATTTATTTTTTGAGTTCCTTTTTCAAAAGTATTCTTAAAATACATATTACCCAAACATAATGAATACCTATAAGTACAATCACAGTGCAATAAAGGTACAGTAAGTACAAAGAATGTTTATTAAGTTACACTGTAAATTTTTTTTAAATTAAAAATTTTTTTTAATTGAATTTTTAATTGTTTTTCTTAATTTAATATTTTTTAATTTTTGCAATTAGTTTTTTCATTGTCAGTTCATTGTAACTTTTGCTATTTGTTTATGTAATTTGTTTCTTAAATTAAAAAAAAAAGTACTTTTCAATCCATTTTTAGAGTAAGATATTATTCATAAATATCACTGAAACTAAAATTAAACTATTAGAAACTAAAATTAAACAATCCGACGGTACTTAAAAAATTTAAATAACTCTAACCAAGTTACTTGCATATGTAATTCATTTCTAAAAATTAAACAAACAAAAATTACTTTTTAATCCAATTTTATAGTTAGATCTGTTTCAAAAATATCACCTAAACTTAAAGTAAACTGTCCAGACAAGTCCATAAAAAATTTAAATCTACATCAATATTGTTCATTTTATACTTACTTGTTAAAAACAGGAAGTCTATCTCCCATTAATTTCATTCTAAAAATTAAAAGAGCTATTGTACTGACTGCAACAACCAACAGTCGTAGAACTAAGTCTTTTCTCCATGTGGGAGTGGGTCCTTTAATTTTGCCTCTCGGTGCTTTCTCGGGTATCAGCGGTAGAGGGGAGTTCTAAAAAGAAGAAAGAGGAGATTATTAATTCAATACAGAGAGTAAAAGTAAAATGTTAAAATGTAAGCAGCAATAGTTACACAAAAAACAAAGCTGCACAATAAAAAAAAATCAAAATATTAAATATTTCGAACTTTCTTACGTTTTAAAACATTTAAAATATAACAAAAAACCAGCGTTATCATTTACATCATAAAAATACAAACTTCTTAGAGCCATAATTTTTTAAAATATATCACTCATCTTTTTGAAATGCAAATAGATGTTTGAAACATTGCTAAAATGTAGCGTTTATCACTAAAATGTTAAATTTCTAAGATAAATTGTAAAAAATTCTAGATCAAATTACAGTAAAAAGTACCAGTACTTAGAGTGCCGGTACTTTTTACCGTAAAATCTATTTTACCCAAAAAATGTTAAATAATAAAAAATATTAGATACAGTAATTTTTATAGTAATAACTACTGTAAAATCACTGAATCACTCTAAGTAAATGAATATTACTGTAAAGATTACGGTATAATATTTTACTGTAAAAATGAATTTTATGGATGATACATTTAAAGTATCAGTACTTTGTATTGCACTTTGATCTGGAATTTTTTACAGTGTACTATCACAAAAACTTTCAATCATATAAATAAGTAGTGAAATATTTGGTTGAATAAAATTATTTAAACAGAAGTAGGATGTTTCCTGCTTATTGGATTCTTCTGTAGTTTTATAAAATACATATTTATTAATTTCAGATATCTTTATTGAATTTTTATTTTGTTTTCATGTAGCAATATTAAATATTTCAAATTAAAGTTCATTAAATTTTGTTTTCATGTTTTAGAAATATTTCGTGCAGATTGTAATAAATTTTTTTCTTTGATAAAGAATCAAAATGTTCAGTCAAGTATTATTACTAATTATGTTATAATCTGTGTGTGTCTTGTGATGCACAAGTGTTAGTACAATTTATTTATGATAAATAAGCTTTTGTTTAAAGGGAAAAAAGGAGAAGGTTATAGAACATACCATACCTCTTGAACTAATAATATGTCATAAGTAGCACAAACAGCGACTATTGTTATACCTTGTTCTTTACTGAGCATGGCTAACCCTAAGCACAAAATAAAATGCAGCAGAGCTCTGTAATCTGAAAAAAATTTAAAGAGAATTGTAGTTTGTTTACCGTTATATGGTTGTACTCAATTGAAGATGGTTTTTCTGCAATATTATATTACATAAATACATTTTACAGCGAAAGTTCTAATAAGAGATTCGATTTAGGTTGAATGGGTCCAATAGATGAGTTTCTGATTAAATATAAATGTGCAAAATTATTGGAAAAGAAGCTTGACATCAATGCAACAGACAATAGGACGTGAAACACTCTCTATGGGCATTCTCATGGAGGTATTTAGAAGAGGATTACGTATAACGTCGCAAGTGAGTGAATGTCATTGAAGCCGCAACGAACAGAGGCATTTCTAAAGCAAGTTTCTTTTTAAGCTTAGCCTCTACAGTAAGCGTATCTGTTACGCGTTATCAATGCAACTAACTTTAAAAACTTCAAGTGGGAAGTATCTTTGCGACATTGAATAGTGAAGCGGCAGAGTTATCTGGTTGAGCAGCGGTGGCTTAGGGGATAGAGCGTTCGCCTCCCAATGAGATGTCCCAGGTTCGAATTCCAGCTGTGGCTTGTTTTATTATTTTTATTTTATATCGGTCTTTGAACAGCCGACCCAATTTTTGGGTTTACGACTACTAATGTTCAACTCCGCAGCCTGGTAATTTTGAACCAATCCAGAAGACAGGGAAACTTTTGGATCAGTACCCGCATAGGTATTGATTTGTTATGGAAACATGGAGGACTTTGCTACTCGACAGATTTACCGTGCACCAGTAACCATTTACTACACGAGGAGTCTTCGGCCGGCGGGGATAGAACCCACGAACTCTTGGACATGGGCCCAGTGCCCTAGATCCCCGCCCCAGCAGTGACTTGTTGACACGAACTCTGCTCTCGGCTTGCAACAACCACAGCGCTGAATTAAAATATCTTAAGTGGTAGACGGATCATGAGCTATAATCCTCTTGCCGTTTGCCTAGCCGTGGAAGTTTGTCGTTGTTTTCCTCTCCATGAAACATAAATACAGGTTAGTTCCATAAAAAAAGCCTTCCATGAAGGCTAGTTTATCCAATACCTCCTAGAGAGGAATCAAGCCTCACAACGGGTTACTATAGGCGATGATGACGTAGTAGAGTTAGGCCCAGAGGAAAACCAGTCACGGTAGCTATTTTTCCGAAAAAATCCGAATCTGATCAAACGAGCAATTGGCGATATTCTGAAGTATTGTAACCTGTGTACGCATTCAGCCAATTGGCGAATATTTTTGATTAGAATTTGTAAACAACCGTTGGTGTTCTGATGTAAACGTTCTTCGTAAAATTTATATTTATTCTACAAATGTTATAAATTTCAGCATTAATTTAATTCTTAGTGTTATGAATAATGCTATATAAATGCTGTGTACCAAACTGCAGAGGAAATTACAAAGTTGATGGTACAAAAGTATCAGTTTTCTGATTTCCTGAAGATGAAAAATTACATAAGAAATGGCTTGCCGCCATACCAAGAGATTTTGAAGTTACAAAGAATTCTAAAGTGAGTAATATTTGTTTTTATTTTTAAAAATTTAATTATGATTCTTTATTATATTTTTACTTAGAGTAAACTATTTTAAATTGTGGATAAATTAATTATAATAATTAAGTTGTTCTTATCAATTATATCGAAACTATTGTAATAAATTTTGTGTACAATGACAAAATAACTAAATAGCTATTTTTATATATAATAGTTATTTTTATAGAGTTTTATTTTATAAAAATATTAATAATTTTAGTATTTTATTAAATTTTTGCTCAAACTTTAAAACATTTTTGTTTGACCGTAATATATTGTAATTGCTTAAAGCAATTTTTTTAATTTGATTTTGAAATTTAAATCTATTAATTTTTCTACAAAAATCTATTAATTTTTCATGCATGAATATAGTATATAATATTTATTTTAAATGCACTTATAAATAATGTATTCATTTTGTTATAGGTATGTGAGATGCATTTCAAGGAAAATGACATTAGGAAAGCTGTGGAATTTGTTTGTGAAAAAACTGGAAAGAAAACAGTTGTGCCCTATGAACAACCAAGGTTAACAAAGGAGGCTATTCCATCTATATTTCCTGGATGTCCAGAATATATGACCAAAAATGAGCCAATTCGAGAAGAGCCAGAGGCAAAGAGAAAAAGAATAGAAATGTGCCAGTTGGAAAGCGTCCTTGCTGAAAGTTTAGAACTTTATGAACAGCATAATGTAAAATTTAAAGTAGATACTCTAATTGAACTGATAGAAAAATCTAGTTTAGTGGATTTAAATGGTGTTTTTAATCCGGTAAGTATTGAAAATAGTTTTTCTTTTGTGAAAATCAAATTTGTTGATCAGGTTCCCACATATATTACTGTAATAGTTGATCAAAATCTATCTTTAAGTGTTTTTATTGATAATGTAAAGATTAAGAAACTTCATGATTTAACATTTCCTCTAATCATCAGTAATGTTCAGCAAATTTCAAATGTTTTATGTTATTTAAATAAGTCTAATGATCTAAAGTTTGATAATATTCCAAATCTTATTAACTCTATAACTGTCCAACTTACAGAATTAGAAAACTTAAGCTCAGATAATCAAAAATTAGGTATTAACTTTCTAAAAGAGCAGCTATCTTTACTTTTTACTCAAAAAAATCAAAACCGATACTCTACAGACTTTCTCATTTTTTCTTCATTGTTTTTATCTATATCTCCTCATGCATATAATTTTTTGAGAAGCAGTGGTTATGTTATTCTACCGCATCATTCAACTATAAAAAANAAGTTTAACATATTTCAGTAAAATTTGTGTTTACATTTTATTAATCATTTTTTGAATTTGCTACTTAATAAAATATTTGTCAAAGGTTGCTTACTTTATTTTAATTTATTAGTGTGATGGGTAAAAATTATACTTTTTTTAAATGTTACTCAAAGTTTAACATATTTCAGTAAAATTTGTGTTTACATTTTTATTTATCATTTTTGAATTTACTACTTAATAAAATATTTGTTATCTAAGGTTGCTTATTTTATTTTAATTTATCACTTCTAACAATCACACTTCCACAGGAAAAAAATACAAATTATAATCATGCTTTTGATATGTTTTTTTTTTCTATCTAAACCTTGTTTGAAGACTGCATTTGATTTTCTAAATTTTCCTAAGCTTATTTTATGTCATTGTTTAGATACAATTTCTAGTTCTAATAACATGCAAAACATAATCATTAAAATCCAAAATAATCATCTACTAAAAATTTAAGTATCGTATTATAAAAATTAGATCCCTTTCTTAGTTTTATGTCACAAAACTATAATAATAATAAATGTACAAAATCCCTTTAAAAATATATTTCCTTGTTTTTAATCCATACATTTTATAACAAAAAGCTAGATAAAATTTTCCAATTTATAAAATAAAACTGGTATTTAATGCTTAAAAATATATTTTTTTCATTCACACATCAGTTATTTTTGTTAGAGTTGCTTTATTGTTAATCATTTCTGAAAACAAATAAATATATTAAGCATTTTTACACAATTTAAGAAAATTTAATCTAGACAAAAAAAAATATATAATAATTTGTAGCAAGTAAAAAATTAGTAGAAGAGTAACGAAAAAGTGTCGAGAAACGGAAGAAAAAAAACCCGTCATCGTCAAAAGTGATCAGCGAATCTGGGCCTAACTGTATGAGTCATCGTTTTGCGTCCTTCGGCTTTCTTCCCATCTAGGAGGTATTGGTTTATCCCAATGCTTGATCCAGGAGTTCCCATTTTTTCTGGGTTGAGTTCAAAATTATAAAGCCGCATAGTTGAACTTTGTTGATCGTAAACTCAGAATTGGGACAGCTGTTCAACGCCGCTTATGAAATAAAATAAAACTGTGTAAAATACCCCCCAATGGTGTTCTCATCCATTTAAATACATGGTTAATGCAAACAAAAATATTTCTCAAAAATTTACGTAAGATTATCAATTTATGAGTGAGACCTTTTACTAGCGATTGTATTCGCATTTAGAGTATTGAAAAGTTTGGAGAGGACCTCATTTCTAATGACTGAAATTTGCGATTCTAAACTAGTTTCCGAACAAGCTAGTTTTTCAACAAAGCTATTGGCCACCTGGTATTTTTTTGATCAAATGGTAGTGAATCTGATTTATTTAAGGTTGCTTTTCGAAGGCTTCGTCTTCATATGAAATGGTGCTTTTTTTGCGAATAATATGCAAGGTTCATAACTGCTGTGAGTTGGCACAACAGTTGCTCATGACTGTGAGGACAAATTTAGCTTTTCTAAATCTGGCGATTTATGCTTTGGCTGAAAATGGCGCAAAATGTCAATATGGAGAAAAGCCACAATTTTGTGGAAATCAAAAGTGTTTGCCGACTAATTTTTGAACATTTAAAGACTTACTTCTTTGCTGCATTATCTGGGCTCATAAAAATTTGCAAAAGATAAGGCAGTGATTTTTATAATTTTTATCTAGATGGAAAAATGTCACCAAAATGGCGATTTTTTAAATAGTTTAATAACTTTTAAAATATATGATGGGTCAGTATATTTATGATAGTTTTTTGTCCGTCCAAGCTAATTCTTCACTGCAAGATGATATAATATAGTTCAAAATCAGCGTTTTGCTTCAAGTGTAAAGCACTTAAACTGTGGTTTTTATATTCCTTGGCCACCGAGTTCGAAAATCTATGTTAAATAAGTCTTTACAGCCTGCTGGTGCTTTTACATGTAGAATGATTCTTAAACATTATACTATCATACTAAATAACTTATTCTTTTTAAAATCTTACCATTGTTCTGACGTCTGGATTTGATATAAAAATGGAAAGCCAAAAGTACGAATATTGATGAAAGCAGTTCAGCCCTTCCTACCACACCAGTAACCTAAAAGTAAAAAAATAAAAAATAAAAAAAGGCTTTTATTAGAAAAAACTAAATGGGAAATATCAATATAGCAGTTTTACTCATTATTTTTCAAATACAATGATTTATATATTAAAATCTACTTTAAAACACTTTTCAAAAATAAAATTAACAAGTGAAGTAAGTTTATTAAAACTTTTTAAACAATGAAATTTTTTAAATAAAGTTTTTACAATAAAATTTCATCAATTTTTTTTTATTTTATTGAAAACTCAAAAGTTAGCTAAATAACTTTTAATTTCTTGTAGCTGATTATCCGACTCGCTTTGAAAAGATATTTTCTAAATCTACAACTACATTTAAATCTACAACACATATAAGTATATTTTATTTTCATGCAAAAAAAAACTAAAAATTTTTTTTATTTATCCAAAGTTTATTTTAACCTTTTTTTTTCTTTAAAATAAAATAAAATTATATTTAATAAAATTTTTAAATTAAGTACAATTTTTCAAACCAAAATTTATATTATTAAATAATTATTTTTTTAACATAATTTGCTTTCCGCATGTCTTCAAAATAACCGGTAGTTTGAAAAACAATGACGAAAATAAAATAAATAAAAATTGTAATGAATGGAGATGCACGTTTGCTGAGTTTTGTTTAGGAAATCAGTTTTAGTTTCATCCACTTTCAACAATAGTAAACAGAGTATGCCAACTGAAAACAACAATAAAGCAATGTTTTCAAAATTAACAGACGTCTGTGCAATAATTTCAAGCTGAAGAAAACATTATCATATAGTTTGTCTATCTTTCAGCGTCATCTATTGATGAACTTTTAAACTAAATTTAAAATAAGGTGAGAATAATAACTGGTTTGCTTAGCAAAAACCATACTCAATAAAATGTGTATTTGGATAAAGAGTCATAAAGGTAATAAAGGTAAACATTGAAATCAAATCAAATTTGTTTTCCTGCGAGAGAAAGGCGGTTTTTCATTACATTTTAAAATATAAATTATGTTATTAATTAAATTTAACCTATACGTTCTGGTGCAAAATTTAAATTCTGTCGTTATTTATAACTCAAAATGATTTATGTTTACCCAATGTTTGTTTTAATAAATATTGAATATAATAAATTTACAGCACATACTATTAAATCCATTTAACTCATATATTCTTGTATAAATATTCAATAGTTGTAATTTTACCTGTTTTATGCTTACATAGAATTTATCATAAATTATTATCGAACCTAAAGCACTGATTTAAATCAGCTATCCGAATCACTTCAGTGATTCGATTCATTCCAATCACCTGGATGATTTCCTGCTTTAAACTTGCACTTCCACAAAACTCCTCGCTTTTTTTTAAAAATAATCTTGAAAATAAGAAGCGTACAGCATGTGCACTGTAAAAAACTTCGGGTCAAATTACGATATAAAGTACCGGCACCTTGGTGTAATATCCGTAAAATCCATTCATACCGTAAAAATTATACAGTAATTTTTGCAGTAATAATTATTTAATTGAAGTGATTCAGATATTTTATGATAATTATTACTGTAAAAATGACGGTATATAAGACTTTTTGATCCTTAAGATGTCCTGGTAAAAATGGATTTTACGGTAAAAAAGTAATGGCACCCTGAGCGCTGGTACATTTTACCGGAATTTGATCCGAACTCTCAACTTTACTTTATGCTCTGGCTTAACCTTTCAATGCTAAAGTTAGTTCATTAAAGTTAAGTCATTAGGTTAATAACTAATTATTTCTTACTTTCTAACCTTATTATTTCTTGCAAACAGACGTTAATAACTTAACCTAATGACTTAAGTTTTCATAAAATTTATGATAAATATTAAAAAAACAAACAAACTTACTGCTTCAGAATGTATTGGATGCACAGCAAAGAGCATTGCAGCGACAATGCTTGTAGTTTTTGATAATAATTGACGACAAAATCTGTTAGAAATAAGAAAATAAAATATTTTTTTAAGAATCTAATTTTTATAAAAATATTTCATAATTTTCATAAAAATATTAAAAATTTTCATAAAAATATCAAAAATTTTCATAAAAATATCAAAAATTTTCATAAAAATATTAAAAATTTTCATAAAAATATTAAAAATTCTCATAAAAATATTAAAAATTTTCATAAAAATATTAAAATTTTTTATAAAAATATCATAAAAAATTGTGTAGAAAACTTTACGGTAACAATGTAACATCCATATACATATGTATAAACATTAAAAAAAAAATCAAGAATTTCAGACAAGTTTGTGCAATGCAGAAAAGCATTTAATTATTTGTGTTTTAGCATTTCAATATATGTGTGATCTATTAAAATATATTTATATATTTATTTTATTTATTTATTATTTCTTGTAAACAAACGAATAGTTTTTAAGACATTTAGGCCTCCTCTCTCTTATTTTATTTATTTATTTATTTTTTTAGTAAGGGAGCATACAGCAATTCAAATTAATAACCTATTTCATATAAGTTCTTCAAATCTGATAGAAGCATTGATTTGAATCAGTTTTCCAAATTACTCTAGTGAACTGATCCAATTGATCCAAATCACGTTGATGATTCCTTACTTTATATAACGCATAACACGTTTGTTCCTCTAAGCTCTTCACTTTTTTAAATGGCGTTACTAACAAAAAGTGTATAATAATAAAATTAGGAAAAATTGGTACATCAATATTCAGAGCATTTATCGAAGAATCACATTGCCAACCTATTCGCCAAATACCACTGAAGAATTCTATTAAAGTTCATATCACTGTCACCCCATTCTTCGTAAACCTAATAGAAGCATTGATTAAAATTGAAGTGATTTAAATCATTCATCTAAACTACTTCAGTGAATTGATCCGAAACATTGTGACGATTCCCTGCTTTTCTTAACACGCTTTTCCTCTAAGCTCTTCACTTTTTTAAATGGCGTTACAGACAAAAAGTGTAAAATAAAAAAAAAGAGAGAAAAAATTGATACATCAATATTCAGAGCATTCACCGAAGAATCACACATTGCCAACCTATTCTTCAAATACATCAGTTCTAAAATGCGTTTTAGATTAAAATGTCAATAAATCACAAGGGAGAAGTGCATTTTTTTCCAACGAGTTGTCTGCCCTTTTAGATAACCACGTCTTTGCTGATCATCATTTTTCTGGTCCCCCAAGAAACTCCCCCTAAAATGTAATTTTTCATTTTATCACCCCAGTGCCCTAACATTGCATCACGTGTTTCCATCAACTCCAATTTCCGACTCAGAGAGTCTAGGTAGAAAAGGACCAATATCAATCTGTTTCCCTACGACAGAAGTGTAACATTAGTCACACAGTATGCTATCGATTGAAATTCCAAACAAATTGCAGTCTTGTTTTATTATTCGGAAAGTTCTGCATATGTTTGTAGATAGCGTTTTGTTATTTGGTTTTATTGAAATGTAAATTTTTTTTTGAAATGGTCACTCAGTATGCTATCAACTGAAAATCCAAGCATTTTGTAACTGCGTGTTATATGTTAGAAACCTTTACTTATAAAATCTTAGTTAATGTTTTATTATTAGGCTTAGCTATTAGGCTTAGTTAGTGTTAGCTTGTTTTCCAAGAAGAAGGAAATTGTATTATTATTATAGACTTACTATCAATTGAAATTTCAAATTATCTGTAACCATAAGTTATAAGTTGGACAGCTCTCTATATAGATTTTAGTCAATTTTTATTATTTGGCCGACATGTTAGGTTGTTTAAAAAGGAGAAAAAAATATTATTATTATAGACCTATAGTGTGCTATCAATTGAAATTGTAAATTATCTGTAACCATAAGTTATAAGTTGGACAGCTCTCTATATAGATTTTAGTCAATTTTCATTATTTAGCCAACATGTTAGGTTGTTTTGAAAGGAGAAAAAAATATTATTAGAGACCTATAGTGTGCTATCAATTGAAATTTTGAATTATCTGTAACCATAAGTTATACGTTGGACAAATCTCTGTATAGATTTTAGTCAATTTTTATTATTTGGCCTACATGTCAGGTTGTTTTGAAAGGAGAAAAAAAAATATTATTATAGACTTACAGTGTGCTATCAATTGAAATTTTGAATTATCTGTAACTATAAGTTATAAGTTGGACAGCTCTCTGTATAGATTTTAGTCAATTTTTATTATTTGGCCTACATGCCAGGTTGTTTTGAAAGGGGAAAAAAATATTAAAATACTAGGATCATTCAGTCGAAAAAGCTAAATATTTCAATAAAAAATAATTTAGCTGTAAATAAAAAAAAATAATTAAGAACGTATTTAGTTCTGATGGCTTCATTTAACAAAAATTCTTTCGAAGGGAATGGTAATTTTCAAAACGTTTGAACTGCTAAATTATAATTTTTAAAACACACATTATAATTTTTATCTTAGAAATATTAAAGATCTTAACTAAGTAAGTTGACTTTTAATCTAGTTTTTAATTAAAGTTATGTGTTTTAACAGTTTTAAGTCATATTTAGAACACACACGTTTAAGATTAAAAAAAAAAATTGTATATAACATTAAACTTAGAGGTAAGTACAATTTTTAAGAAATAATATAAACTGGGATTCAGTTTACTTAAAGTTTAACTCAAGTTCTGTATTTTAATTTTGTGCAAATATTAGCTAAAATGAAAATTTAAAAATAAGCTCTTTAAAAATTATTTCAACGACTAAGTTGTTTAGCTTTGCAAAAAGATTTATTTAAAAAGATCATTAAAATAAATATCTGTGAGGTAAGAAAGCACTCTGATAGAATAATTATTAAGACAGTTCTTTAAACACCCTTTTAAAATTAATAATTCTAGTTTTTAAGAAAGCGTTAAATAGTTAGTTTTAATGGTTTTAATCAATTTAAAAAAATTCATATGTAAAATGATAAAATTAAAAATGGAAGTAAACCTAAAATTTGTTTTAAACACTTGAATCTTTCAAATGCTGAGATTTAGATATGCAAATATTTAACTCGTCAACTTTGTCAGACAGTTGATCTGCCATATTTAATTTTAATATATTCATTTATTTAATAACAACAGTTATTCATGTGCACATGAAAGGTTATTTTGAATTATAAGAGGGCACACGTATGTTAAACATTTAAACTCGGGGTTCATCTATTTTTACACCGACTTCGAAAATTTCATTTCGGGGCAAATTCCTTACTTTATTTTATAAAAATTTGAAATAAAAGTAGTTGGAGTCTAGCAGTGAGTAAAAGTTTAGTTTATTTATTTATTAAACGACATTTACAGATTACAGTTAATTTGATTTAAGCATAAGGTCTAATTTGTTTTGCACCGCACGTTAAAACTAAACTCCTCTAGTTACGCTCAATTTGCGCTTTGTTTTCCTATCTTGCAATCTGGCAATCTTGTTACGAAAATATTTTAAATCATTCTTGAAAAATTTCCCGTTTGTGTAAGTTCATTTGAATTCGCAACTCGCTTTATAGATCATGTTTTATTCTGTTTTCTACTTATATTTTCTGTTTTTACGCGTTATTTTTACTTATTGTGTTCTATTTTATTTGGTCTAATTTTTGTAAAAATTTTTTGAGTGCTCCTCACACTATTGTATTGATATATTTTGCTTTGGCTATATTGATGAAATATTAGAAAGCACTCTTCTTTGAGGATATAATCGTGTGGGCTGATGAAAAGATTATATCTTCTTTTTTTCCGGATTTTTAAAAAAAATTTTATCATTTTTTTCAGATTTTTATTACTATTTCCCCCCCTTTTTCATACGAGTATATCTGTAATTTTCCTTTGTTTTATCTTCATTTTGAACATATATATATATTATATATACCTCCTTCGGTGAAGAACTGTCTTTCAATCTCGGAAATAACTTTCTTTCACTTTCTTAGAAGCATAGTTTTCTTCTCTAAAAGAAAGCTATCTTTTTTAGAGTTAATACAGAAAACATCGTGCGGATGAGATTGCAAACCATAGCATTTATCGTTAAAATCAATGTGCCGTCAGCTCCTTTTATTGATATGTTGATTTGATTTGTTTGATTGATTACATTGACCGCCACGTCGCAGCAACAAAACCCTTTTGTATTCACAACTTATTCACCGCGATATCCATTTTTGCCAAAACTTTTTGAAGTTCAAGACGTGATTCGAAACTACTATTAATAGCTCTATATGACTTGATTCTCATAAAATAACTTTTATTTATGGCTAAAAGTTTGTTTTAAAATTTAAAAAATTCTTTAAAGTTCTACGTTTTTAAATCAGCTAATCAGCTGATAGCAAGCTTCCAGAATTTTGTATACCATTAAGAATTAACTTACAAATACATCTATCATTATGTATTGACAGAGCACTCCACTAATTTACATAAATGTTATAAATGTTACCTGTGGTACAGAAGGCAAACAATGACGTGAAGGATTACATTAACCAGATGATATCCAAAGGGCTGCAACTCATGGATTAAATAATTCATTCGAAATGTCAGCACACAAAGAGGACGATATGATTTATGGCTCTCTTCCTAATTTAAAAATAAACAATATCTTCAAATATTTGCAGTTGCTAGATAGTAGAGAGGCTTTATTCATTACATGAATTATTATTATTATTTAAATTATAATTATTATTTATAATTCATAATTATAAATAAAATATTGATTAATTAGTAAAATTATATTATTTTATTAAGTGTCGTGATAACAAATTATCAGTACAATGAAATCTGTGAGAAAAAAATATAGTTTGCACAAAATACCGCTAAAATAAAATATTGGAAGAATGAAATCTAGTAACGACATTTTGTTGCCAAAAATAAATTCTAGGTAATACAAAATATCGTGAGAAAAATATATGTGGGATAAAAATCTAACGAAGACATATCATATCGTATTATTTGTTATTACTATTATACATTACCAGTATTATTTGTTTCCATGAGTTTGTTTGGATCTTAAATTTGTTTATTATTCAGAATTTAAATATATAGATTGTAGATATACATTTAGAAAAAAAAAAACTAACAAACCGATCTAAATGCTTTTCTGAATTATATTATACAGAAAAACAGATAAGAATGAACACTGAAAACGATATATAAAATGCTTAGAAATATTTCGCTCTTTCAAATTCGCTTTTTGTTAACGTTTAAATCTCGTCTGCTGCCGAGTTTAGACAGAGAGAATCGTCTGCTTCTCTTAAAAATGTCATTAACTGAAAGATTATTTCTGCATCGGAAAATTCTTGTTGTAAGAATGCTTCATACGAAAGCACATTTGTATTTTGATTGCATTAACTGTATCTGAAAAACATCTTTCTCGCTTTAAAATATTTTTAGAACGATTCGGAATAGATTTTGTTGCTTTCAAAAAGCTTTCTTTTCCTGTTTAAATCATTGAATATTTCCCTGTAGGGCGCTTATGTTGCAAGAAACATGAATAAAATGTATTACTTTTCATAGAAATCTCGTTTTTGCAAAAACGAAGCCTTACATTTAAAATTCTTTGAAACCTTTAAGTTATAAAAATGGATTTACTGAATATAAAGATTATTGTCATCATTGTAAATTTCACACGTCTCCAAAATAGCAGAAAATGGAACAAAGCAAAGAATTTACATGTCCATTATAAATATCACTCTCCTATTTTTGGTATACTTATTTTCCATTTGTCAACTTTTTTTTTAATTTCCCAAAATTATTTCTCTTTACAATAAATGTTTTTCAAGAACGCATGCTATACTTAGCACGAACATTTAGATAATTTTCAAAAACATCACATTTTTCTCAAATTATTTAAGTCATTGATGAATCATTATTTAATACTAGTTCAGATTACAAATTAGGCTGTCACAGTGAAGAACGTGGGTTCAATCCCTGGTAGCGGCTAGAAGCCCACCTAGCTTCAGATAGAAGGGTACCAGCTTGTATGGAAAGTAAGGGCAGTTGGTGCGCCATGTCGCTATCATGACGTTGGTCTCGAAATTGTGGAGCATTAACGTCCATGATCCCCTTGGCTGTTGCGGGAATACTTTACTTTACGAACTGAGTATGTTTAGTTGGAAATGAAAAGATATTTTAGAGGTGAATTTATCGGTGGATCGCAAATCTTGATTTATATCAATATATTTTTATGGTATTCAAGTTAGAATGTTTCAATAAAAAATCTATATACACTCTAAAAGTGTTATATGTAGGTAAAGAAAATGAATATAAAATTAGTCATTTATATTTTTATCAACTCATCACATAAATGAATTCATCATATAACAGAAGAATAATTAATCATTTTCTAAACTTAGATACAAAGATCTAGAAAAAAATTACTGGGCTAGATTATTCAAAATTATTATGAAATGATGAAAACGAATAAGACTTCTCTTTTATGTGAACAAAAACCGTCCGCATGACGAAATTTCGTGATTTCAAAGACAACCATTAGTTGCTAAATGGCGAAAATTCGTCCTTTGTATTTTAAAAAATGTCAACACAAATAATGCCCGAGATAAGCATGCAAAGTGCAGTTAGAACAAACAGCTTCAAAAGAAAATACTTTAAGACAAAATTTTCTATTATGATATATAATGCAATATTGAAATTTGTAAGTTGAAGTGTATTTTTTCCAAAATTATTTCGTGTATCTGCTTTTCGCAATTAAAATTAAATGTGCTCATATTTGAGTTTTTTATAGATTAAAAAAAATAATATATTTCAATAATACAGTGTGGGCAAAATTCTATAAAATATTTGTGATGTACTATGCATTATTTTTATAAGAAGAAAATAAATGAGAAAATGATAATTATTTTAGAAACTTTTAGATAAAGAATTATAAAGTAAAATATATCAATAAATAATAACAATAACAAAATGAAAAGAAAAATAATTTAAAATTATTATCAATAATATAATTATTGCAATTAATTATAGATAGTTATTTGTTTTTTATTCATATACTTTATTTAAATAATTAAATCTTCAGAGTAGCAGGTGGGCATGAATCCCCTTAAAAATAGTTACGTCCGGTTAGTTAAGCATCCGGAATTTGATTAATGCCTACTATTTCTAGGCAGAAAAATGATGGTAATTTTTGTCGTTGTAATGGTAGTTTATTCACGTCGCCCTAGGCAGCACAATGGGCTATTGGCGACGGTCTGGGAACCATTCCTGAAAATGATTTGAAGACATGCCATCACAATTTTGATCCTCTGCAAAGAGGGTAGCTCTCCTGCTTTTGTTGCCCGACGACTAGTGCTTAAAGTCGAGCACTTTATGGTACAACAGTTTAACAAGGACCGTTTTTAAAAAGTGCTTAAAGGTGCTTATTTTCGATTTTCGTTTTTAAAAAGTCCTTAAAGGAGCTTTTTTCATAGGGTGTTTTTAAAAAGTGCTTAATTTTTCCTTTTCCAAATTGAGATTTTTCCTTCACCATGTTGATTTTCGTTACGAATTATGCAAAAAGACACTGTTCACATTGTTCTATTTAACGTTTCCACACTTAATTCAACCCCAATCTATTTCGGCTCATAGTCAGTCCTTAGCGTATGAAAACGCCATTTGATTTACATGATTCAAAAATTTTGACATAACGGTTAAAACCAAATAAAACCGTCAATTGTCCGAAACTTTCCAAACCTGCTTAGTTATGATATTTTTTTCAAAGTGCTTAAAAATATTATTTGAGTGCTTAAAAGGTGCTTATTATTTGTTGCATTATTTGACTACTCACCCTGTGCTCACCTTCTGTCCCTTCGTACGCTCAACAAATCTGATCACAGCCAGTGATGTCTGATTTCGCTGATCTACTGGGAATTATGCCTTGCGACCAGTCCTCTGTGGGACTCATAGTTTTTGTTGGGAAAATACAGTGGAACCACAGTTTTACGTTATCTGTTTTGTACGTTTTCCCGCTTTTTACGTCATTATCTTCTGCTCCGTGAAAATTGCCTATACCGATAATGTTAAATTATCGCGGACTTTATGTTACCCTTTTTTTAAAAAAAGAAAATCCTGCTTTATGCGTTTTTCAAACAGTTCAAAATAATTTATTACTCAAACGTTTTTTTAAATTTTTCTTTTTTAAGCGAGACTTGTTTATTAGATGTTTTTAGCCTTTCTGGCTTACTTCCTATTCTATCTTATTGTTCTTTTGTATGTGATGGTACATTTCCCCCTCGAGTCAAATTCGGAAGTGTGGTGGGATCGCACGGGAAGTGATATTAAAGGAAATACGGGAGCTTAAATTGTAAAATTTACGAGTGGAATTTTTTTCCAGCAAACTTCAACCTTTGAATCTTGGAATAATTCAATCATAAAGAGCGTTACACTAAATAACTGCTTAGGTAACCATTTCTTTCTCTTGATTCCAGTGACCTGCAAGATGCTTCTAAAGTAAAAATAAATGTTCAGTAAGCTCTGAATTAGATTTCGGGAGCGGTTGGACAGTGTTGACTAAAATGAATTACAAGTGGGTGCAACAACGATTCTCCGGGTTAATTGCTTCTTGGAATCCCACTGGAACATGGACCTATCGGAACGAAATTGCATGCTTGAAGATCTTCCGAGGGCGATGACGCAACCCACATTCATTTTCAATTCCTTCAATATCTGATTTAATACCTGCTCTCGGTGATAATGATAAAAACGATGAAGATGAGCGAAAAATATTGGAGGATATACCTACAAGTGATCAAGAGTTTGAAAACACGAAAACTTTGAAACATTTGCGGATGTAAACCTCAAAGCAAATATGCAAACAATAGTATTGAGAGGGATATTTTTATAATTGTATCTAAAAACAAAAAATATTTAAAGATTATTTATTTTTCTAATAGTTCATCACGTGAATGTGAATTTTTGAAAAATATAAAAAAATTTTTTACCCTGATTTTACGTTATGCTTTGTACGTTTTTTAACGGTAGTCTGACAGAAAACATAAAATCGGGGTTCAATTGTATATATTTTTATAAGGAAAGTTTAATAAAAGAAAATTCAGTTAAATGAATTAAATGTATTTTTCTTTATACAAACAGTGATACTTTGGAAAGTAAATCTTTTAAAGTAATTTTAGCATTTGTGTGATTTCTTAAAAACTTTTTTTCTTTTGATTGCACAATTTAATGACTTACTTTTTTCATAGGAGTACCCCAAAAGTCATTCAGGAAAATATTCAACCAAGGTGCTTTTGGACGAAGATCCATGTTTTCAATGATTGCTGGCCGATCATCAAAAACTAAGCCACAGTTCAAGCTGTTGATGTAGCAAAGGAAAGAAGAGCTTACATTTAAAATTCTTTGAANCATTTCAAAAGGTTGATGAAATTTAGTTTTAACGTTTAGAAGAATGCTAGACTAATAATCTTCTTTTCAAAAATAAATTTATTTTCTGATTTGAAATGTCACTAAAAAGTTTTGTGACTAATACAATGCCAGAATGTAATTTAGTTATTCCTTTGCTTTAATCATTTTCGTTTTACATCAAAGCTTCTATGTGAGCTCCAGTCGAAATATAAAAATGAATACCAAATTTTTCAAAATTTTCTTCATTTTGATGAAACTATGTTTTGGGTAATTTTCCGAGTGAATAAGTCGTCAAAGTGAGGAACTGTAATCCGTATTTGCTTGATGATATTTTTTTTTCCAATGCCCACCTGTGTTAACATCCATTAATTCAGGCATATACAGGGCGATTTTGTTGGCCTCTCTTTCAGGGGCACCATATTAGGTGGGCCAACGTCACTCCCACAGTGAGGACAGATAGTACAGAGAAGGAAAGAATATTCATGCCTTGCCCGGAATTCGAACACAGAACCTTTCTGATGCAAGGACAGTTCCCTGCCCCCTACACAGGCCGGTCGGCTGTTTGATGATATGGATATCGTCATAATCATTAAATTAAAAAAAAAATGAAACATATCGATTAACACAAGAAATATAACTAAAATAAAAACTGTGTGTGACAACTCAGTTATTGCCTAGAATCAAACCTGGAAAACAGGTGCCCTGGTAACGCCTTAATGGACGCCGTTAACTGAGCTAAAAGCCGAAACATAAATATTTTCCTCCTCCACGCCTCATCTGTGCTCGTAGTATAAATAAAAATCGGTTCAAAAGCTTGAGGTTTTTTTCTTCCTTAAGAGTTCGTTACGTAATATAACCGGTTGACCCTCTTTCCTGGCATCGGAGATCATCTTAATATGAGGCAAGTTTTTTAAACTGAAAACAAAACAGTTAAGAGGTTTCTCCCCAATCTAGTAGTGTATTAACCGCATCTCTCACTGCGCTGGTAATGAGCGGGTGGTTGTGAGTTCGATCCAGGGTGCCGATTGAGCAACCGACGTGATTATACGCTAAGGTGCGCTTTAAATTTGTAGTGGCTGAAATTCCTCTCGTTGGCTGGGGTGTGGAAGTTTGGGAAGAGGAATTCGAACTCAGACGCTGTTCACGTCGTCTATCCGGGGTCAAAATTACGTGGCATTCCTGCCATGGCTGTCAAAAGATAAGAATCCTGACAAATGGGACTTGGCCATGGTTGTATAGAGTGTTTTGGACTATCAAGTGAACTAAAACTTGTACCATCTCAATATATTGCGCAAATTGTTTCAAAATCAGGTAAAGAATATTGAATGGTGAAAAACGAGTCAAAATGCTATATCAAATGAAAAATGCTCCACCATGGCCTTAATTTGACGTTAATTTGTAGGTTTTTCTCAGTATAATTTACTATAAAGATTGTTTGTTACAGTCAAATCTTCATTTTACAGCAATATTTACCTAACGAGTGAGACTGAACGTGAGAGAAATGAATTGACTCCCAAAAAGTCCTGAAATAATACATATAAGTGAGGAAACAATTTCGTCAAATATTTAG
The DNA here is from genome assembly GCF_043381705.1 of Parasteatoda tepidariorum. Lineage (NCBI taxonomy): Eukaryota > Metazoa > Arthropoda > Arachnida > Araneae > Theridiidae > Parasteatoda > Parasteatoda tepidariorum. The sequence continues at coordinate 26,157,827 of NC_092211.1, read as the reverse complement.
GAGTTACCATTTCGTCAAAAATAGCGTGATTTCGTGAGAAAACGATGGAAAAAATAATGAAATAGAACTAAAGTTTGACTGAATTGTTAAAAATAAGAGTTTTGTTTTCGAAAGTATGCAAGGCATATGCAAGATGAATGCAAAAGTTGCAAAATCTTCCCTAATTTCATATTTGTTAGAACTGTTTTGTTATGAATAAGTTAATTTGACATTTTTAGTAAAATCACGAAAATAAGCCAACTTACGAATACTATACATCACAGACTAAAGAAGAAATCAGAGTTATTAATGATTTAAAAACTTGTTAAATATTTAAGAAAATAGATTTCGAACAAATGAAGAATTTAGTAACTTCAATGCAAGCAGTATTCCAAGCTCTGCAAATATCTTAATGATTATATCAAATTTTAGTTCAAAAACACATTGTTTTACGCTCTCTGTTTAATCGGAGTTGTATCCCTTTTAAGAATCGTGCCTACCCCCCCTCCACACATTCCAATAATTTATTACCCTCCCTGAAACAATGGCAATTTGAATGCAAAATTACTGGTTTTAGAAAGCAATTGTTCTCAAACTATTCGGCGCGATTTCAGATGAGAGTTTAATGCACCAAGTTTTCTCCGTAAACACAGTTGATGAGCGTAGTTTGTGTTTCCAAACAGGAAAATGGCATAATTACAAGTAAAATGCGAAAGAAACCCCTAATTTACGGATGCATTCTCACAGTTCATTTGTAACTGTAGTTTCGGAAACTGAGAAAACTAGAACAAGATTTTCGCGTTTAGTGCTGTTCGTGATTTTTCTTTTGGAGTAATTTTAGAAAATTTTAGAGAAACGAAATGATTATCTTATACGTGAATCATTAGAGTTGAAGCTTTTTTCTTCAGTATGGAGACATAGTTACTATTCCAATTTCGTCGGTTCTTTTTGTTCTGATTCGTAATTTAGATTAGGTTATTATTACGAGAGTTTGGAAAAATGGAGAATATTTTGAAAAATGTACAGCTTCCTCTGGGATTTTAAATTAGAGGTGGATAATCATGCATACTAATAGTTTTTTTTTTTTAAAAAAAGCTTTGATAACAATTGAATTAGTTATTCTTCATAACTATTATAACTTCACAGTTTGCGTAAAGAGTATTTAAAGATTGAAAAAAGATAAATCGTCATGCAGTTTAACAGTTTTTTTTTTAAAGTTTTGATAACAATTGAGTAAGTAGCTATTCTTCTGAATTGTTACAGTTTTGCTGTCTGTAAAGAAGAAGTGCTGAAAGAAATGTAAATTTTTTAAGGGGATTTAAAGAAGGGAAATTATGTTTTCTAGTTTTATTTGTTGAATACTGAATTTTATGAAGACTTCATGTAAAAACCATAGGAATTGACTTTATTTAACACAATTTTGTTTTTGAATTATTATTTTAAGAATTAAATCATTAGTTTTTCTGTAGTTAGTATCTATCTGTGTCAATTGCTTGAATTACTTTATTTATTACATTTTGTTATAAAATAATTGAAATAAACATGAAACAATAGAATGGTCAATTTTTGAAATTATCATTTGAAACAAGCTAATAAAACATATTTTAGAAATAATATGTATGTATCTTAAAGTTTAAATTCCAGACGTGGTCATTTGTTGTGCCTGTATTGCAAAAAATTCCTGATCAAATTTCGGAATGAAGTACCGGCACTTTGGAAGCATCAACAGTAAAATCCATTTTTTCTGCGAAATCCATTTTTACTGGAAAAATAATATAACGTAATTTTTATTGCAAGATTTATTTAATTAGAGTGTCTCAATGATTTTACGGTAATTATTACTGTAAAAATTACGGTATATCAGATTTTTTTTGTTTCGAAACATGTTATGGTAGAAATGATTTTACAGTAAAAAGTTCCTGCGCCCTGAGTGCCGGAACTTTTTATATTAGTTTGATCCATAATTGAAATCATAATTTACCGTGTAGGAATTTCTGATTAAACAGCTAATATAAAATACTTTCGATAAAAAGAACTATGGGTTCACAAACTATGAAAGCAGGGCTAATCATAAATACGGTTACAATTCAACCATGGGAGAGGTTTTGCTGTTTTTCTTTTAAAATTTAAATTCACATTATTTTAGTGCAAAAAGTCTTTCTCTGAAAGTTCTTATGATTCAGAGAATATTTTTTATTTCTCAATATGGCTCAAAATCACATGGTTTAAGAGATAAACTTCAAAGATGCCATAAATCCGCTGCATGAATTGATTCTTCATCGATAATAATTAAGTAAGTTGCGTATTCCTTATTTCAAACGCACCTAAATTTAATTGAAACTCAAAATATTGTATTTATTAAAAATACACTTCCAGAAACAAAACTGTCACTTTTGACGATTTGGCAATCTTTGTGCTTAATCATTTTGAGTAATAATATTGAGTAATAATGTGCTTAATTATTAATCGTAATAATTTTGAGAATCATTTTGTAGCGAAATCACGTGATTTGCGATGAAACACGAATACTCTCAAATATGTGACGAAAATGTTTCCTCGACTCGGAATCTCATCGTAGATTAGTTAGAATGACGAAACCAAAATAAAGATTACACAATCGAAAATAAAGTGAACAATTAAGCTTACTAGTTTGTATGGTAGTCAAGGAGGTGGCCTCGTGCTAGGGGTATCCGGGGTTCGAATCTCGGCTTCCGGCATGGGTGTTATTTATCTCTCTGTTTTATCTGTCCTTGTTGTGATATGCTACCTATATGGTGCCCATGTTAAAGTGATTATTAGAATAGTTTGTTACAGTTTGTTTTGAAAAGAAATGATATGACGAAATACTTCTTCAATTTGGACGATATTCGTTTCCTCGAATGAGTGACAATAGTTATTTCGTCATTTTTACGAAATTTTTATTTGGAGCATATATCAAGAAACGGTTTCGTCAGAAACATAGTAAGTTTCGCGATATTTGAGTATCCATTTTTTTTACAGTGTACGGAAAATCGAATTATAACATTAAAAACGTACACGATAACCTAAATTATCTTTTGTCTTATTTTCTTATAAAAAAGCAAACTTTCAGAAAAATAATTCACTTTACTTAATAAGCAACACTTTTTATCCACTAAGGCATTAATTTTCTATTTTTAGCCTATTTACCAAAACAAAAGACAGGGATTATTATTTTTTTTGCATCATGGTGATGGAGCTGGAGCCATTCTGATCCCATCAAAGAAGCTCAAGAGCAGGATATAATCAACTAATAGTTAACAGCATCTTGAGTTTCCGGAAGATCACTTATCACCGGCCAAATCTCGGCCTTGGAAACCTAATGCCTTAGAAGAAAGAAAGAAAGAAAGATGAAGAAAGGAAGATTGAGGCTAGGCTCTTTGACGTTTGGTAATTCTTTTTAGATCTTCTAACAGGTCGTTAGACGGAAAAGGAGGGAGGGAATTCGAAAACTTCGTTAGGATCTGAGCGAATCACATTTTTGCGTTGATTGCTCTTTCTTGCTTCAGTATTCCGGTTATGTTGCCTATTCTAGAAAAAAAAAAGTTCTTTTTAAAAAGTAGCAAAAAAGAATGGATATTTGGTTATAGAGTGTTTTTTTTTAAGTCGTTCTTAAATTTTTAAGACAGAGTTTTGTTTTTTTAAAGAAAGTTTGTGAAACTTTTATAATTCTTCTTAAAGTTTTATCGTTTTGAGAGAGGTTTTTTTTTATTTTTGAAAGGCTCAATCTTATTGTTTGTAATGTAAGGAGAAAAATTTTAAGTAGATTAAATTACCTATAAAAAAGGTAAATATATAAATAAAAATAAATAAATAAATAAATAAATAAATAAATAAGACATATGTAAAGGAATAATGTTGGATAAGAATTGAAGGGAGGAAGAAAGAATGGAATTTTTAGTTTTTTAAAATTTTTTTTGTTTATATATGAGCAGATTAGTATGTAAACAAATATTACTCTAATTAAACAAATATTGCAGTAAAAATTTAGGTATAATATTTTATGGTTGATGCATCCTAAGTGCCAATACTTTTTAGCATACTTCGATCAGGAATTACTGTGTATACCAAAAATATTTTTCTGAAAAGTTGAGATATTTCTAATTTCTTTCTTAATCGGTAATTCCGCTTAAAGTGGGAGTTTCAAACTGCCATTTTAAAGTACTATTTTACATAGACTTAGTATAAAAGATTAATAAATTAAATAATTTACACATTTTTTTACGAATATGAATGAAATTGTTTTTATGTGCTTATATTTTGTGTGAAAATATTGCAAGCAAAGATATATATTTGCAAAAAAAATTTTTGATCAATACACAAATCAATCTCATGCCTCACATTTGAAATAAAATCATTTGAATTTCGTTTTAGAAAAGTGCAAATGATGCGTTTAAAATATTTTACTCGCATTAAAATTTAAAAAACTGCCCTTTGTTTAAATTTAAATTCTATTAATTCTTGAATTTAATTTAAAAATTTTACTGCTTTTTTTCGTTTTTTCCTTTCTCTAATATTATTTCTCAATTTCATTTTCGATTTTCTTTGCAAAATAGTAAAATTGAAACATTTATTTCTGTATCACTTCTGTTTTAAATTTCCAATTCCTATTCAAAATTTCCTTAGTAATCCATATGACATTTTCCTCTATTGTTACTCATTCAATAACTGGAATGAAGTCACGTGTTTTATAAAGTTTTCAAATTTATAAAATAAACTTATGCTATGCAACTTCCTCTGTACTAAGAAACATGCTAGAGAATTAGTAGTTTTTAGCAGGTAGTTGCGAAACAAATATATTTGCTGGCAAAAGCGTTCAGTTTATCGTACTGGGTGATTTAAACAACCAATCTGCAATTGTACGAAATTAAAAAACATGGCGATGGGTTTAAACAATGCCTAGCCTTATTTTACGTTCGTAACATCGTTTTCTTGGAATTTAAAATACGACCATCATTTTTAGCTACTTTTAAAGTATTTCATCCATAAAAATAATTTTAAAAATATATAATGTATCTCTATTCCTTAATAAGTTTTGCAAGTTTCACGCAAAAATATTTATTTTCAATCTGTTAATATAGTTTTCTCTGATATTATTAAATCAGGGGTAACAATGCACAATATTTATATATTATGTTTTGTTTTATTGATGAAACCATTCTTTTAAAAAGAACAACCTGATAATTTTACTTGGTTACATATCACGCACATGTTTGAGAACTTGGAGTGTACCGAGAGAAAAATATTGAGAAAATTTTTTGGTGCAGTAAGAGAAAACGGAACCTGAAGAATTCGTACAACTATGAATTACAATCAAAATAGAAATAACCTAACATAGTAAAAATGATCAAGGTTTCTCAAATAAGGTGGCTGGGACATGTATTTCGATATAGCGATTTAAATTCTGTTGATGCTTCCAAACACCAGAGGGAAAAAGAAAAAGAGGAAGACCTAGAACAAGATCAGAATATATCAGCATCGAATAGATCTAGATGGGATAAACTGACTGAAACGACCTTAAACGAAAAGTAGTGCCCAAGAAGAAAAAAGAAGAAGTAATATGGTGCTTAGTGAATTATATTATAGTAATTTTGAAATTATTTTACACTATACTATGACTCAACGTAACATCCTACGTGCATCAACGTGCATCAAATTTGTACCACATTATGGTTTACGCTTAAGGTATTATTCAGGTAAGGTTTTTCGTAATAGTTTAACAAGAAATCAAATTATCATATTATAGTACTACACTGTCAAAAATTTTGGTGTACAATAACATAGAAATAGGAAGCAACTACGTTACACCAAAATTTCAAGGATAATTCCTGGTGAGGGGAATCATCAAAAATATTTATTTACTTTACTAGGTATAAAGTAGGTTCCGCCATTTTTGATATTCCGTAACCCTAAAATTTAGAATTACAGTAAGATACGATACACATCAGAGTCAGTAAAGTTATTTTTACGATACAATTTAAAGTAAGAACAGTCAGTTTAGGATTCATATATACACTAATTCTTAAAATAAAATAAGTTTGTAAATAAAAAATACGCGTAGCCCAGAGAGAATATTAAGACGAATTCGAATTAGGCTTAACATAATTAAATTGGATATAAATCATACATTATAAAATTATCTAATATAGTTCACAGAGATTTAAAAACTAATATATAAATAACCTTATTGCACAACTAAAAACATATTTTAAAGGAGATATTTGTTACCGTGTATTGCAAAATAAAAGACAATAAACTTATGCTAAATTGTAATAGATTGTAAACAATCAACACTCAAATATGAAGAATGTTTGAGTGTTGAACAATACTCAAACATGAAGTGTTTGAGTGTTGTTCAACAAAGTGTGACAACATTGTGGTTCACACAATGAAGTGTGACAACATTGGTTTTTTCGGCAACGAAAATAACGCAAGTTTGGTGTGAATGCGTGTGAGCTTGGTGTAAACTTTTCCCATTCTAAGTTTAACTTCACACTTCAAATTGTATATGAAAGCTCCATTTGGTGTTAATTCGAAATAAAGTGTTCATCCACACAATTTTTTGTTTTGTTCAACAACACATTTGGAGTTATATCACTCCACAGTTTTTACAGTGTAAAATTAAAGAAGTATTTCAATAAATGAAATATTTTTCTAATTATAATCAAACAATTTTTTATATTTTACAAACGAATTCTGAATTATTAACTCTCAAAATCAAATTAATTGTCAGTATTTTTCAATCGAGTTCAACACGATAAAAAAAAACATTTTCTCTAAATTTCATCATGTTTAATATATCAGGTACTATTCTCTAAAACAAACGAAGAAAGCCGAGACTCAAATGGTGAAATATTTCTAAAGCGACTCAACCAGAGCCAAGTTCGCCAAAAGAGGGGCCATAAATCTGAATCCTCATTTTAAGAGTTGGAGCAAAGCTGGAAGTCGTTGGGAAAAGTTTTAATGGGAAAGGCAGAAATGTTGCATTGGTCCATAGCCTTAGATTTTGTGACGTCACGAGCAAGAGATTGGATCGTAACTTCTACGACATGGAATGTTACGATGCGTAGCGATGAAGTCCATGTATTTTTTCAACTTTTGATCAGACTACTGTAGATAAAAACAAAAATAAAAAAAGGAGAAAGTTTTGGGATTTAACTGAAGATAAATGTTCCCATTCTGCCATTGAGATTAAAGAAGAATTTTTGAACTATTTCGAGTTCCTTTAACTTTTATACTTATAAAAGTGATATATGTGCTTTTAAGAGACTGGAGTTGCAATTCGCTGTCTTCTAATATCTGCAGTTTTGAATTGTTATTGATATAAATGGAATGTTCTCTATCGTTGTTCTATCGTTGTCATGATACCTTTTAGAAACGTAAATGTAAGATTTTCGTAATGATTGTGAATAAAAGGTCATTTAAACGTTTCAGAAATTTAGTAACATTTTTGGAAACTTTTTGAAGTAATATTTTTCAAGAAACAATTTTTCAAAGACATGTTTCCGTATTTTAAATCAGAATTTTGCACTTCATGGGTAGAAGTTTGTAGAAAAATTAATTTGATATTAGAAGTTCTAATAAAAGATTCCTTCGTTCCAAATAAACGATTTCTAAATTAAAAAAATTGAAAATTTTGTCTCCAAGGTTTTCGAGTAATATAAAAATGGTAATTAAATAAAATGGAAATAATATAAGATAATAAAAATATCTATCTATATCTATCTATCTATCTATCTATCTATCTATCTATCTATCTATCTATCTATCTATCTATCTATCTATCTATCTATCTATCTATCTATCTATCTATCTATCTATCTATCTATCTATCTATCTATCTATCTATCTATCTATCTATCTNAGGCAATTTATGTTTGTCTTTTCTATTTTATATTTTTTCTTAAATAAATATTTATTTTCCAAAATTATTTATGGTCAACTTTTTTAAATTATCCAGTATAATATCACCTTGCGCGTTCATTCATTTCGGACCCATCCTTGGTAACTAACAAATCAATGCACAGCATAACAAATCACTTCACCAATGCAGTAAGAACGGCACTTTAAAACAAAACCCCTCTAGTTACACTCAATTTGCGTTTTTGTTTTCATATTTTGTAATCTGGCAATCTTGTTGCGAAAATATTTTTGAATGATTCTTGAAAAATTTCCCGTTCTTGTAAGTACATCTGATTTCGCTACTCGCTTTATAGTTTTTGTTTTAGATTGTTTTTTATTTTATTTTATCTTATTTTCTGTTTTTACGTGTTATTTTGACTTATTGTGTTCTATTTTATTCACTGTAATTTTTGTAAAATTTTTTTTCGAATGCTCCTCACACTATTATATTTATGTAAATTTGGTTTGGCTATATTGATACAATATCAGAAAGCACTCTTTTTTGCGGATATAATCGTGTGGGCTGATGAAAAGATTATATCCTTTTTTTCCCCGTTTTTTAAAGAAAAAAAATATTTCATCCTTTTCTTCATATTTGTAAATATATATTGTAAATTGCAGCAAGCAAATAAATTTTGCGGACACCTTTTAGTGGTATTCAAATGAACTGCAAGTTCTACAGATGAATAAACAGATACGAATTAAAACTTAACAAACATTTATTAATTCTAAAGCAATCTAAATTTAGTGATATTTGCAAAACCTAACTAATTCGAACACAAAATAACCAACACAAAACATTTCAAGAAGGTTGCCATCATAAAAATCAAAGTGAACCAAAAAAAATTAAATGAAAGCAGCAGCAGTCACAGTCACGTGACACCAACTATAACAACATATTACAATCTCTAACATGTATATATATAAGCTGATTTCGTAAAAAGCATGTAAATTAGAAATGAAAGTTTTCTAATAAAGTTAAAAAACTGAAATATAAAGCTTGTTGCATTAAATATTTATCGATTGTTTCGTTTTTTGTAATATTTATTCTTCATAAAACGCATCATAAAATGCTTCATAAAATTATCATTCTCACGTCATAATCTCCAACATTTCCCTTATCATTTTTACTGCATCATAACCCAAAATCGATAAAAGGTAAGGTAAATATATCGATATGTTGCTTGAAACGCTTCCAGTATTGACGTGATTAGTCGCCTTGGGTTAGAAAATCGCAATTTAGATTTCCACTAGCATGGAGAAAAGACCCATCACTGCATGTTATACGGCAATTTCCTCGTTCAAATATCGATATTAATTGCGAAATCGATATAAGACTATATTAAGCTCGATTTATGTGAGAAGTCATGAAAATAATCTAATTTTGCATCCACTGAAAAATGCATAAAACATGAGGCTCGTGAGTATGGAATGTGCTATTAAAACCGGGATTTATTTATTTTATGATGTACAGAAAGTAAGATGTTTTGCTCCTTCTTTCATGGAATCAGATCCTACTTTTTTGTTTAATTAAAAAGTTTAAATTATATGAATGACAATAGTAAACAGAAACCTTTTTTAAAAATAGTTTTTACTTAGCACTCCAAAATTACTATTTTTGTTTTTATTTTTCATTAATAATTCAGTTTTTTTTATCTCATTAATATCTATTTATTTCATGAATATTAAATTAAATTTTTCTAATATTTGAAGAAAAATATCTTAATTTTAACTTAAGAAAAATATATTAAAAATATCTAATTTTTTTTAAGAAATAATTTTTGACTGAAATTAAAGAAAATTTCGTGAAAAATAGATGTAAATTTTTAATGCTTTTGTACTTCGTAAAATTAAAAATTTTCTAAAAAACTCGTATTAAAAAAAGTGAAGTAAATAACAATATTTAAATAATATATTATGAAATTGTAGGTTTAAGAGGCAATCATAATTTGCCTAGATTTTCTAGTTTTAAGTTTTTTTGATTTTTTTCTTTCTAAAATGTGTTAGACTGGTTAAATTTGTAAAGTTCTTTTGTTGCTTAACAAAAATTTATGATATTTATATTTTGAAAAGAATAAAAAAATATTTTCAATTATTTCCAAACTTCAATCATCGATTTCATGTGTTTTACTTATAAGCCAACGAAATATAATTTAATTTAAGGGTATTATATTGGGATTAGGATAATATATTAAGATGAATAGTTTGTAAACAAATATTTTGTTTATTTTATGTAAATCACAGTGATTAAATGTTACAAAATGGCCCTTACTGTTGAAAAATGTTTTGAGTTCAAATCAAATTGTTAAAAGTAAGACTATGACAAAAATATGTAAACCACATTTTCTCTTAAATTGAATTATATTATGATGAAAGAAAATGAAGCTTGTGAAATAGTATAATTCAGCATTCACTTAACTATTGTTGCATCAAGTTTTCAAAATATCAGGGTTTAATAACGTTTAAAATTTAAATTATTAAGTTCTTACAGAAAAAAAAATCGAAATTTGTAATTCGAAATATTTTTGGTTATTAGTTATTTCTGGTGCATTTAAAAACGCATTTTTATACAAATTAATAATATTTTCTCTCCATTTCTACTCGTCAATGGAAAATTTTCACTGTCTTCAAAAATTAAGGTGGGCACACGTTTCGAGCGCTTAAAACAAGGCACTCACCAGCATGTTATTTAGTAAAATGAAATACATTTGAAAAAAGAAACACGGTGTTGGAAAGAATGAAAAATAAACTAAAAGAGAAAAACAAAACAAGAAAAAACCACGATAGCCAAGAGGAACAACGGTGGCCAAATGAAGCAAACCTGGGCAGATATTATTCCACGCTAAGTGAAGGGATCGTGAAGAATTGTTGACGTTAACTCTGTTTTCCCATGCTTTTAAACTAATAAAAAAAATATGCTAATAAGAAAAAAAGAGATTTTGTACCACACATTTGAAACAACGATATTATTTTAAACTATATAAACTACCTCCCCCTAAAGTATTATCTGCACTTTAGGATGGGAGAATAACTTACTAATTAAGTGGAACAACATTTTGTCTTTGAAAAATTTAAAACGTTTTACCACCTAAAGAAAAATTATAAAAATCAATGAATAGCACAATTTTTTCTAATTTTTTATGATCTCTGATAATGCAGCGTATGTAACTTTTAAAAGATTAAAAAATAAGACCACAAACTCTTTCCATTTTCACAAACCTATGGCTTTTCTTCCAATTGACGTTTTTCGCCATTTTCAAAATTGACATAGAGGGCGCTGCAAAAAAATGGGTTAAATTTGACATAACATCCATGAGTAATTGTTGCAAAATCGCAGCAAATTTGAAATTAGCATGTGATTGGAACAAGATTCCAGAACATCAAGATGAGCTGATGCTTTAAATGCTTGAAATTTGTGGACTGTTCTCCCCTTTATTTAAGCTAATGAAATTTTTTACTAAATTATAATCATAATCATATATAATCATAATCATTTACAACTAAATTATAATCATATTTCGAAGAATTTTAGTGTACTATAGATAGTTATTAAACCTAAGTCCATATAAGTTATATAAGAAATTGATTTAATTATTTTAAATTACATAAATGTTTTTATTTTATTTAACGACCATCAATAAAATATGAACATTCGTAACTAAAAGACCATTGGAGTTCAATAATAAAACTATTTAATAAAATTATTTAATAACTCAAATAAAACTATTTACATTTGTTTATAAATTAAATTCAAAACTACATATTTTTGTAAAAGTTTAATTAGAAATTCTGAAACTGTTTACATTTGTTTATAAATTAAATTCAAAACAACGCATGCTTGTGAAAGTTTAATTAGAATTTCTTTTAAGTCCACTCATTGAAGTTAAATTATTTTAAAACATGCTGAGTAAAAATATCCTCTTATAACTTTTTTCAGATTTTTTTAATGTATTCAATTTCTGTTGAGGTATGTACGAGAAATGATTAAATTTACTGCTTACGTAGTTTTGTGAAAACGATATGAATTCATTTTTAAATTATGATTTCAATACGCACAACCAAAAAAAAAATATTTCAATCACATTTATTTTCGAAATTCACAATATGCTTTCTGAAGGAAAAATAAAACCATAGAAACATTTAAATTTTAAGTTCTAAAATTCCTTTTTCTAAGCATTAAAAAAAAGCACTTAACAAAATATGAATTTGATTTCTGATATCAGTGAAAGTGAATTGCTAATAAAATCTGTTTAATTCTGAAAAGAGTTTTTCTGAAGTATTTTTAAAGTATTAGTTACTTTGAGTAATCGATTTTGTATAAGAATTCTTACATAAAAGTACGCATATGATTAAAAATGAGTATTTATTTTCAATTTTATGGAATTAAGTTAAAGAAAGCATGCATTTAAATAAAATATGTTTTTCTTCTTTTAAATAATCGAACAAATGTAAAAAAGGATTTATTTTATAATTTAAAATTACAATATGTAAAGGATTAAACATTGAAGTAACGTATAGTAGTTTGAATATGAATTAAGAAATGTAAAATGAGATTTAAGTTTCTTCGTCTTACGGACTGAATGTTTCTTTTAAACATGTTGACGAAGATTTTTTACATGTTTTTTTCACTCAAAAATTTAATTATAAATTTCAGTTGAATAGTTTCTTTCATCGAGGTGAATTATAAAGCAAAATCATTGCAGATATTTATTTTACGCGAAATACGATTGAGAGAGTATTTAAAACTTTATGTAACGTAAATATTTGCACTCCTCTAGAGGAAGAATTTTGTATTCAGTATATGTAGTTGGTTCCTCCCGTGCCACAGGTCCTGGGTTCGATCCTCGGCCCGGGCAAGGTTGACTCAGTCTTTCATCCCTTCAGTGGGTGGATAAAAGAGTATGGAGAACATGCTTGGGAACTAAACACTGGAGGTTCTGCTTTCGGCTGACCACCTGACCTTTTTTTCCCCTTTCCTCCAGACGTGGACACGTACTGACCCGGACCGGAACATCCGCTCCTGCATAACAGAGCCCATGGTCAAAAAAACTGAGATGGGCACATTAAGCCTTGGCCCTCTATGGGCTGTCGTGCCATTGAGTTAAGTTTATATGTAGTTGGCACGTGTAACAACATGTACCATCTGTTGTGTTATAGACCATATCAGGTTTCCAGGCCCATTTTTTTTCTTGGTCCATATTAATTAAGAATAAATCAAAATAGTTACACAAATTGTGCAGTTTTGAAAAACTTTGTGGTTTTAAATTTTAAGAAAAATATTTTAAATTTTATCACCGTCCATTATCAAAAGGCATGATTATGATGAAACTATAATTTTTTATAAGACTTCGGTTAAAATTTAACTGAATTCAACAAAACAAAATTAACTAAAATTCAACCAAATTAACTACAAAATAATACATCCTATCAGGGTGGTTCCAACTGCATGGAGAGAGAAATTCCGTTAAAATTACTGTACCGTAATGGTAATGACATTCCTGGTAAAAAAACAACAACCGTAATTCTGGTTAATAAAACCAAAATATACTATATTTAAGTCATTCATTTAGTATTACCTGATTAAAAACTTATTTACTTCAAAAATATATTAGTAGCGAATAATATTCGACATGATTCAAGCGTTTCAAAAATAGGCCCCCATTTTATGAAAAATAAAGTTCGTTTTCTATTTTTTGTTGGCAAATTTTAGTTTTTTTTAAAATTTCAAATCACTTTTGTTTCTACTCATTGACGTCTGGCAAGTCTTGAAAATGGGCGCCTATTTTTGAATCTCTTGAAACATGTCGACAATTATTTGCTATGTATATATTTTCGAAGTGAATTAAGTTATTAATGTCTTACCGCTTTAATTTCTTGGGATTATTAATTTAACATTCATTTAATATTTGTCAGTCCATATGGTAACAGTTTACCAAAATACTGATTTTCATATTTATATTTCTTATTACCACATATTTAGTAAAAAGTGCAAAAGTGAGAGCTAAATTTAATCAAATAAATAGTTTTATGCCCTGCTCTAAGATATCTTGGTAAAATTACGACATTTGTCCATATTTGCCAAATTTTATCACATGTTATAAAGCAATTTTACATTTATCTTTATTAAAGTTACATTTAAAGCAGTTCTTTAAAAATTATTGAACTTTTTGGTGTTCATATAGAGGTAGAAACACAGTAAAATTTACCATATTCCGGTAGTTTTAATTTTTATTTCCTGTTTGCTTTGAAATGATAAGTTAAACATTCTAAATACACCATAGGAAGAAGTAATAAACGCAGACCTACCTATTGGTAGTTAAATGTAAGCGCTAATTTCTACTTCACTTAATGATAAAATTACGATCATTTTAATTCTTACAGTTCGCAGATAATAATTGCCGTTTCACTACATTGTTATAAAATTTTGTAGCTATTTGAGTCATAATATCAATCAAATTTGCTGTAGCGTTAATATTGCGATTAATTAAGCCGTATTAAAGTTCTTATTAAACTTGATTACATGAAACTTCTGTTCAATTTAAGTATTAATTAAAAAATACTATCATTCTTCTTAATCTTGATTTCATGACACTATGGTTTAGTTTAACACCTTAATTAGGTTGCTAAAAATTTTAACTTTATTGAACTTGCAGCAAATTCGAGCCTTATTAAGGGTACGGCACATTTGTATCTCATAAAGGTTGCAGGAAATTGGAGCCTTATTAAGGTTGCATCAAATGTGAGTCTTATAAAGGGAGCGGAAAAATTGAGCCGTTGTACGGTTGCAGCAAATTCTGACATTCTTAAGGTTGGAACAAGCTCGAGCCTTATAAAAGTTGCAGCTAATAATAAGGCCTTAAAAAGGTAACAGAAATATTTGAGTCCTATTATGGTTGCAGTAAATTTTTAACTTATTAAAGTTGCAGCAAATTTGAACCTTATTAAAGCTGCTGCATATCAGAGCCTTCTTAAAGTTGCTGAAAATTTGCACTTTATTAAGGTTGCTAAAAATTTCAACCTTATTATTGATGCAGCAAATTTAAAACTTATAAAAATTTCAGAAAATTTGAGCCTTATTAAGGTTGAAGCAAATTTATACCTTATTATTTTGCATCAAAATTAAAATTTATTAAGGTTGAAGCAAATTTGAGACTTATAGGTTGCTGCAAACTTGAACCTTAATAATGTTTAAGGTATCGATATTTTGATACAACATTGAACTAACTTTTCCGAGAGCTTAATAATTATCGATAATAATGTTTTGATGTTTATTTTATTAAGTATAATAATGCTCTGTTAAAATCTGTATCATTTTAACTTTTTTAGTAGAAATGGGATTTCTTTTTATTAATTAAAGATTAAATAGAAATCTGTTTTTTTGTTAGTCAAAACTGTTCAATTAAAATTGTTTAAATGTACTACTCTCATTTATTGCACCGATTAATTGCATGTTAATGCAAAATTCAAACAAACATAAACCAATAAAATATCTTTACCCAGAAAATATAATTTGTATGATAAACAACAAAAAATCTTATTTTTTTAAATCTTAAAAAATGCTCTTAACTTTATAAATATTTTCACAAATTTAGAAACGTAAGTTTAGTAAGAAAAGAAGACTTAAATTTCCGCTGTAAAGAAAAGGTCTTATGTTACCTTTTAGAAGTTAAAAGCACCTGCTAAAAGCTATGTTTGAATCTGATTTTCCTTTAGCATCGAAAGCCTTGAATCCTCTAAATCAAATCTTTATCTTTAAATGGTTAAATCATGTCCTTTCTGTTTCGTCCATCGATCAATATCTGAATGGCTATCTGTTTCGAAAAGCTTTCTGTTTTTATATGGTTTTTATTCTCATACAAATACGTTCAAGCAGTTTTAAGAGAAGTTATATATTTAGAAATCTTTTTAGACATAGAATAGAATTTGGATTTTTATTAATGATATAATGCGTAAAATATGTTAGCTGGAAAACATTATTGTTTTTAGATTTATAAATTACATTAAACATTGAAAAAAATTAAAAATTACGTACATTGAAGTTACGTAAATGAAGAGATACATATAATCATTGAGAAAATTACAGACTTTTAAGCAACTTAAATTTTTGGTAAAGATTTCGCGTGGAGGAAAATAAAAACCTTTTAAATTACCGTACTGTATGATAATGAAATTTCTGGTAAAAGGCCATTATTCTGATTAATAAAATCAAATTATCCGGTATTTAAACCTTTCATTTGGTAATTTTCTATTCATATGGTAACGATTTGCAGTAAATTCCTGTTTTCAAAATTATAGTTCTTATTAGAATATATTAAGTAAAGGTGCCATGATAAAGTCATAAAATTTTATCATATTTATCAAATTTCATCACAAGGTTTGAAAACATATTTTATTGTTAATATTTCTAAAATAAATGCAACGCTAAGATAAAAATAACCAAACTTTTTGGTGTTCCCATAGAGCCGGAAACATGGTAAATGTAACCATAGTTTTGACCATACTTTTTTTCTCAGTGCATTTGCTTTGGTATTATAAGGTTTTATATATTTTTATGTAGTTTTCTTTATCATATGTTGTAATTTAAAATTTGTTATTAAATTTTATATATCACAGTAGTTTTAATGTTTTTTGCTAAATATGGATCTCATTAAAGTATTCGAAAGTTCTATNACAATATAATATTCTAATATCAAAAAAAAAAACAAAAACTTACGTAGCTTGAAAATATCTTTTGTGATGTAACTCTTTCAAAAGTACATAAAAATGGTTGCCTGCAGGGGTGTACAGGTAGATTTATTAAATTCACTATGTGCGCCACCTAGAAACAAAATCTAGAACTCGATACTCGAAATTTTTGCTCTGTTACAATCGTACCCTGTTACAATTGACCCCACTGTCCCCTACTGTATGATAATGTAATTTCTGGTAAAAAGCCATTATTCTGATTAATAAAATTCAATTATCAGGTATTAAAACCATTCATTTGGTAATTTTCTATTCATATGGTAACGATTTGCAGTAAATTCTTGTTTTCAAAATTATAGTTCCTATTACAACATATTAAGTAAAAATTAAAAAACTGAAAAGTAAATTAAGCCGAATAAATGGTTTTTATGACGTGCTCAAAGGTATCATGATAAAGTTAAAAAATTTTATCATATTTATCAAATTTCATCACAAGGCTTAAAAACATATTTTATTGTTAATATTTCTAAGATAACCACATAAGTGCTATGATAAAAATAACCAAACTTCTTGGTGTTCCCATAGAGCCAGAAACACGGAAAATGTAACCATATTCTGGTAATTTTGACCATACTTTTTTCTCAATTCATTTGGTTTGCTGTTATAAGGTTTTATATATTTTTATGTAGTTTTTTTAATCATAAGTTGTAATTTAAAATTTGTTATTAAATTTTATATATCACAGTAGTTTTAATGTTTTTTGCTAAATATGGATCTCATTAAAGTATTCGAAAGTTCTATATAAATTTTTTTCCCACCTAGATACTAACATAATATAATATATTAACTATTTTTAAATATTTTTACCTACGTCCGCATAATAAAAATAAATATTTGCCATAAAAATTGCGTTATTTCTGAAACTAAAAGATACAACAAGTGCCATTTAACGCAGGTGAAAGGGTTATGACAATGAGAAACAAAAGTATACCCAAAACTATCTGAAAATGGTAAAATCTGCTGTGTTTTTGGTTTTATGGGAACACCAAAAATCTCGGTGATTCTTACCGAAGCGCTTTGGTAATGACTTTTGGTTAAATTAACAATAATTATATGCGATAAAATTTGGCAATTTTATGACGATGCCTTACAACATGGCATTAAAAACTGTTTATTTGGTTAAATTTACTTTTCCGTTTTGTATTTTTTACTAAATGTGGGGTAATAAGAACTATATTTTCCAGACATGACATACTAGAATTTCCGATCGACCGTTGCCACATGAACGGAAAACTTACCATATGAATGGTTTAAATACCGTATATTTTAGTTGGTTTTATTAATTAAAATAATGTTTTTTTTCAATAATTGGAATACCATTATAATACAGTGCAAGAATTTTTTCTCAGTGTAATGGTTCAAAATTCACTAAAGATTGATAAAAGCAGTCAGTCAAATAATTGTTGGGATAGTATGTATTGTACTCATACAGAAACTGACTCAAACGCAGATAACACAGAAGGACAAACTTTTTGTTGTACTTGAATACTTGATACTTGAACTTGAATAATTGTTGCACTTGAATACTTGATATAAATTTTTGAACTTGCCCAATTTGGTTGGTATACGTTATTTATAAAAGAGGGTCTCATAAATGTTGAAATAAACTTCTGGAGGAGTTAAGGCACATCATTAAGATTCAAATTGCATTGGATCCCATGACAGGAAATGTTGTCATACGCCACAAGGGGCGCTTCCCCTATTATGACTTGTTCAGAAACACAGGTAGAAACAGTTTATAAAAGGGCAGCGCCCTTAGTGGCGCATGATGACATTTCCGGTATGGAACCCAATGCAATTTTATTCTTGATAATGTGACCTAACTCACCTAGAAGTTTGTTGCAGCATTTATGAGATCTTTTTTTAATTTATAAATAACGCTTTTAAACTTGTACATTTCGACAAAAATAGACTAGAAATGTCATTAAAAATTCTGTAGCCAGGGAGAGAGAAAACGATTGCAGATTTGATACCAGCGATACGGAAATACATCTACAAGATCTGTTATAAGAATCTCCTGCAACTGAAAATAAAAAAGATAAAAATCGCTTCCCTGTGTAATTTATAATTAGTTCTTTGAGAGCCACGATGGCTTAGGGGATAGAGCGCTCGCCTTCCAATGAGGCGAACCGGGTTCGAATCCCACCAATAACTGGTCGCTAAGAATACGCATCCGGCTTGCACCGACCACAGAGCTGACGTGAAATATTCTCAGTGGTAGACGGATCCTGGGTTAGAGTCCCCTTGCCGTCAGTCTAACCTTCGGAGGTTCTCGTGGTCTTCCTCTCCATGTAACGCAAATGCGGGTTAGCTCCATCAAAAAGTCCTCCACGAAGGCAAAATTGCTCCCAATACTTGATTCAGGAGTTCCCTTGTCTTCTGGATTGGGTTCAAAATTACAAGGCTGTGGAGTTGAACATTAGTAGTCGTAAACCCAGAAAATTAGGTCGGCTGTTCAACGACGGTTATAAAAAAAATATAAAAACTAGTTGATTGATTATCCAGAAAGAAAAGTTTTGGCATTTTTTGTTTTGTTTAACATTTATGTTTGAATATAAGTATTTGTGCACTGTTAATACTACTGTGTACTATAACACTTTTATTGTTCATGCTATTTCTAAGCATGTGTCAATATTTTAATCCAATTTCCTCAATCTTACATAAATATCTTATATCGATATCTTATTCAAATATCTATATCAAAAACGAAAACTAAATGCTATGCATTTTATTTTTTCACAATGAAAAAAGATATTTTAGCATAAAAATAATTTCAAACTTCCTTTATAGTTTAAACTAATGACTGTTTTCTTTAAAATCTAAAACAAACATTTCTTGTAATGAATTGAATTAAAAGAGATTGAAATTAGCTTTTTACAGAAAGTATCAATCAAATTTATAAACATAAAAATGAGAAACAGGAAGGGTAATATGAATAAACATGAGCTTTTGGAAAATTTCGACAGTTCTTTTATTTTTAAATGCACTGTTTTTAAGTGCTTATTTTGTAAGTATATGTCATAAGAGTTTTCAGTTTTTTTTTTTAAAAAATAGAATTTGATATTTGTTTCTAAATTTCTTAAAACTCAAATGAAATATTTCCCTTCATGTAAATTTGGGTGATCAGTTCTTTGATTATTTAAAATATAGTTACCTAATACAAATATATGCACTTTAAGTAGCTTGATTTTAAGTACATTTCTTTTACTTCATAAGTTTTGAAAATAGTGGAGTAGGCATCAATATTTTTGAAATACTGTGCAATTGCATTTTAATGTGATTTTTAAGCTAGTTTAATGTATATTAAACCTATATCAAAGAGTTTACAAAGTTTTTATATATTTAAATGTTAATAAATTATTCAAACTTTAGTTCAAAACTTCAAAGCTGCATTTTATGATTTCCGTCAAGTTTAATGTATCAAAACGACACAGTTTTTTTTATATCACGAATATTTCTTATGAAAATAAGAAATCTAAGTAACTCGAAAGTAAAAACAAATTCAACAAACAGACAATATTTGGTGGAATAAAAATAACTTTACTTTTTGTCGGCATAAAATGGCAGTGTTGTAGAAGTTAAGAGTATGTAATGTTGCAATAGGAAACATCAGTTCTTTAATTACTTTCCAAATGAAATTGAAAGTATTTATTTAAAATTGAAAATCTTTATTAAATGTATTATATCTTATCATTTTTCTTAGTTATTGAAACTGGTGTCATTATCAATATTCCATGTTACTGAAATATCACGCTATATCCATCACTTTTATTGACAGGAATTTAAACACTGATACATTTTTGGGCTACTTTAGGGTCATATTCTGGCAGGAAAGGGACTCTCTATGGGCAACCTAATGTTACTATAAGAAGAATTATATGAACACGTTTTTTATTTATTAAGTAACTAATAGAGATTTATATTTTTTTCATTTCATTCATTGAAATGAGATTAAGCGTAATTATTATTTCTTAAATTTTAAAGTAGGATTTCACTTTAAAAATCTTTCTAAAGGACCATTCAAATGCTACATAAGCACAGTTTGTCCATTTTCGGACTTCCCTTGTAAAGTATATAACCGGCATAAATCAGCTGTCCCAATTCTGAGTTTACGATTATCAATGCTCAACTCCTCCGCCTTGTAATTTTGAACCCAATTCAAAAGACAAGGTAACTTCTGGATCAAATATTGGAGGGAATTTTGTCTTAGAGCAGGACTTTTTTGCTCGTACTAACCCACATTTGTGTTTCATGGAGAGGAAAACTACGAAAATATCCCTCGGTTAGTGAGATGGCAAGGGGAGTCTAACCCATGATCTATTTACCACTGAGGATATTTCATGTCAGCGTTGAGGTCGGTGTGAGCCAGGAACAGAATTCGTACCAGTCAGTCACCGCTGGGATTCGAACCTGGGTCATCTCATTAGGAGGCAACAGCTCTATCCCCTCCCTCCCCCTTGTCAGCAAAAATCAGAAAATCACAAACCCCCACCGCACATTCGGTGCTTATGCAATATTTGAATGGCCCCTTATAATCACTTAGAAAAATTTAAGGAATGCTTAACAACTATCATTTGAACATCGTATTTAGTAGAATACATTTCAAATAATGAGCTAAAATAAAATAAAAAATTAAAAATAATAAATAGTAACATTTATGAGTTCGTACAATTCTCCGTAGTTAACGAAGTAACTAAAGTCCCTTTGTTGTCTGTAAAGACTGTGCTGCCACCTAGCTGTTAGACATACAACTAATCAAAACTTTTGTCGAACTTTAAGAATTTGAGTGCTACAAATTTTATTAAAGTTATGTATTAGTTACTGAGATCATCTTCACTATAAGTAGATTTATCTTAGCTTTTAATATATTTACTTTAGCATTTGAAATGTTTACACTCTATTTTAGGTTAATAAAATATTTATGAATTTCCGTAACACTTCCCGAGGCAAATTTTTAGCTCTCTATCTCAATAAGATTTGAAAAAATAAAAGTTTTCTTTCATTACATTAAAAATATCTGAGACAAAAAAGCTTTCAGCTCATGTCAATAAAATGATTCATTTTCAAATATCTTGAATTGATTTTTATGTATTTAAAGGGTTCTTTTTTCTCCCAAGGCGCTGAAGCATTCCCATCATTTCACTTCTTTGTCTTTACTTCCTATAACAAGCATGCATCATCTTCAACGGAATTATGTTGACAGATTTTTCCAACTTTTTCAGTTATTTATTTTAAATAAATACATTCTCTCTTTTGAAGGGAAAGATAAAAGAAAGTTTCGACTGAAAAAACGAAAGAAATGTATTTGCTTCTGAGTGATTATCGGAAACCGATTGAAGGGAACCATGATAAAAGCGGCAAAAAAAAAAAAGTTTCCAAGGAGAGTAAAATGTTCAGTTTGTTTTCCGTTTTGATAATATCCGGAAAGTCAAAAGAGTTTGGAATACATTATATTACATTATATATAATGATCTTTATTGTTGGAGAATTTTCCGGCGGAAATTGTGTTATTGTTTGGTTCTTTTCTACAGTTTCGTTTTCAGACTATATTATCGGGAAAATGTGAATTTATTGATTTTCCTTCCAACTCGATAAAAGAGCTTGAATGGCGGCATTGGCTAGATACATAAATATTGTTTTTATGTAGTGGCAAATAAAACAGCTTGCTTTAAATATACATTGGATATCTGTTGGCGCTTTATTTGGCGCGTGTGAAACACTTTTTTTAAAAATCTTTCTTTTAGTTTATTTATCAATTTGATAAACTTTTCAGCATATTTAAAGTGCAATGTCATTTATTAACACGCAACATTCGGTTTGAAAATAATGTCAGATAATAACTACATATGTGAAATAGATTTATTTTCAGTTTTATGAATAAAAATTATTTATGCTTGCTTTAAATATACTTTAGATATCTGTTGGCGCTTTATTTGGAGCGTGAGAAACACATTTTTTGTAAAAAAGATTTTTTTTATAGATTTATCAGTTTTTTTATAGATTATGTTTATTTATCAATTTGATAAACTTTGTAGCATATTTAAAGTTGCAATGTCATTTATAAAATAACACGCAAGATCTGGTTTGAAAATAATGTCAGATAATACTACATGCATGCAATAGATTTATTTTCAGTTTTATTCATGAAAATTGTATGAATTCTTAGAGCCTTTCAGATTGTTCTCAATTGCAATTTAGATCTTTAAGAATTTATTGAGGAAAATGTTATTATCCCTCTTTCATATAAATTAAGATTTTCAAGTTAAATTAATAAAAAAAAACTGATATAAATTTTAAAAAAAATTTAATGTTTTAAATTATTTCATTGCCCATTTCTTTCATTTTTGATTAGTAAAATGACCTCTAAATTATAGATGTTTTTTGATATTTTTTTCAGCTAACAATAAACCAGATTTCTAATACCTATGAAGATTTTGCAATAATTTACGCCCATTTTCATAAAAAAACCCATAAATTATATTGTTTTGGCATTTGATCTAAAATTTTAGACATCTGTTCTTGTGTTTTCGCCAAAATTACTTAATTTTGCACGGAGAAAAAAAAAGTATGGGCAAATATGATAAAATTTACTGTGTCTCTGACTTTATGAACACCATAGAGCTCGATAGTTTTTAGCGAAGAGCTTTGGTAATGATCTTGGTATCATTAACATTAAAAGATAGTTTTATAATATGTGGAAAAATTTAGTAAACGTGGCAAAATTTTATCATAGTACCTTAGAATGTAGCATAAAAACTGCTTATTCGGTTAAATTTACTTTTCAGTTTCGTATTTTTTACTAAATGTGGGGAAATAAGAACTAAAAGTTTGAAAAGCAAAAATTTTCTTTTTTCTCTCATTTTTTTCTAGAAACTACGCAGTAGGGTAATTTTGCCAGAAATTTCCCCCCGTTTGATGCAGCTAATTCTTTTGTTTTTGAAATTTTTAAGCAGTTTGAAAATTCAAATACGGTTAGGAGGCAAAATTATTTCGATATACCTCTTTAGACTAGCTTGTTGCTTAAATTTCAGCGTATCAGCATTAAATTTTTAAAACTGAAAAATTCATAACATTTTTAAAAGAATTTTTAAATTTGAAATTAAAAAAAGTAATCAGTAAATATGAGGTACTTAAACATTTCCAGTTTGAAAATATCGAAAATCAATTACGCAGTTAATTTTAGTTTTGTACACAGCTGATAGAGTCAATTTCTTTGTTTTTGAAATTTTAAAACAGTTTGAAATACGCTTAGAAGGCTTAATACTTTTAAAAGCAAAATTATTTCAATACGCCTCTAGAACAGTTTCTTGTTTTAATTTCAGCGTATCAGTATTAAATTATAAAAACTGAGAAATTAATAATATTTTTAAAAGAATTTATAAGTTCAAAATTAAAAAAAATAATCAGTAAATATGAGGTACATAAACTTTCAAGTTGGAAAATTTCAAAAATCAATTTAGTTTCACATCCTCAAAAAAAAAAAAAAAAAAAACCCTAAATCTTATTTAAAAGCTCCTCAAAAAAGCATTTTTCCTTTTTTTCCTACTTTAATCTTAAAATGACTTTTTCGTTTTTTTTCCATAAAACCTCTATATTTTGCATATTTTTGTGCTTTCACTCGTGCGGCGGTGAAATTCAGTACATATGTAACATTTCCATTTAGTAACGCATTTCAATCGGAATTAGTAGCGATCTTTCCATTTCTTACAGAACTTTTTCCTTCCCAAAAAGGTTTTTTTTACGTCTTCGAAACCTTTTTCTAAATGTCATTAGGCGTTTGAAGAAATTTTTCCGAGGATATTGCTTATTAGGCAGCCATTTCCCCAAATTACAGGGGAAAGAATCATTATGATATGGCCGTTAGCTGAAATTTATTTTTTGATTTCTTTTTACTGTTTGTCTAACTTTAGTTAGCATTTCTTTTTATTTTCTTATTTTAATGAAATTTCTTTTATAATAAAATTTTGTTTCGAAAAAGAAGAACATTTTATGGGATATATATAAGTTGAAACGTCCACACTTTAGGACGATTTTGTGAATGAGTTTTGAAAGATTTATTCAAAAAAAAAAGTTTAAATTTTGCTTTTTGTGCTTTAATTTTTTTGCCTTAAACTTTATCATATAAGGGAAGGTTGCTATCATCATTTAGCTTCCGCAGTTGGTTTTGGTTTAAAATGTTAAAATTTTTATAGTTTTGCAAACTATTACTTTCCACGCTAAGGATACTAAATAGTTTGTACAACTATAAAATGTTAAGTAATTTTAAGAAATATAAAATTAGCTTTCTTGGCACAATGTTATACATTAAGTACTTCTGCAGAATAATTTTGTATTTTTATAGTTTATGTAAATAAAAACTTAATTATGAAGTAATTACTTTAGATTTATTAATTTTTGGTCCTTTCTAAAATATATAAGCAATAGCATACATACACCGAAGAGCCATTACATCATGACCCTGCTAATAACATGTAGGACCACCTTTAGCCCTCAAAACTGTTAGCACCCGCCGTGGCATTGATTCCACAAGGTGCTGATAGGTAGTCTGAGTTATCTGGTACCAAGCGCTCACCAACTGGCCCTGCAATTCCCTCACATTGCGAAGGGTAGCGTGGCAGCGCGAATTTGGTTTTCCGAGTAGGACCACAAATGATCTATCGGATTAAGGTCAGGTGAATTTGGGGACCAAGACATGACTTGGAAGTCACTGGAATGTTCCTTGAACCAATCCAAGACTATTCGATCCTTATGACATGGGGCATTATCCTGTTGGTAAACACCATCCCCCTCAGGAAAAACTGTTGCCATGAATTTGTGAACCTGGTTTGCAACTATGTTCAAGTAGCTTACAGACGTTAGGGATTGTTCTATGAGGATTATGGGTTCTAATGTGCCCTATGAAAACATTGTTCCTGGTCGAGAAACCATGAAAATCTGGGCGAGCCCATTGTTATAGATGGAGGATGGTCATAATGTAATGGCTCTTCGGTGTATATATATATGTTTATGTCTCTGAATCTTTTTCTAAAAGTCATTAGGCAGCCCAGTCCGCAAATTACGGGGGAAAAATCATTCTGATATGACCGTTAGCTGAAATTTATAGCACTATGTAGGAATGAAAAAGAAAAAACTTCATAAGTATGCGTCGCAGTGACGTCGAGTTAGGAATGAGAAATATTCCTACGTTTAAATTAATGAAGGTTGTGCAAATTTCACTAAAAAAAAAGAAGAAAAAAGATGGTTGTTATCCAATATTGAAAAGTTATTTGTCTTCTGAGTTGGGTTAACAACTACACTATTACGCAAGTTAAGTGAAAAGAGGACGTGAATTCATGGTGTATATCAGAGCTTCATCAAAGAGATGGATATTGTTGGTAGCAATATTCTCTTTTTAGGAGTAGGAGTTCTCCCTTCTACTGCTATCTTCTGGGTTAGGTTCAAAATTATAAGGCTATGGAATTGAACTACTACCGGTGTTGAACGACCGTGAACTTAAAGTTGAGTTTGCTGTTCAACACCGACTATAAACTTACAAGATGTTCAATCATTGGTAGAAAATGCCAATTCTGAAAATATCGAATTTTTTTTTTACATTAGATTACAAATTATCCTTCAAATATTTTACATTACAAATCTCATTCCATTATTATTTATTTTTTGTATTGAAATTTTTAATAAAATATTTTATGTATACAAATTTCAATTTTAAGACATTATATTACAAATTTATGTTTTAATAATGAAAATGCTTCGATTTTAACACATGGTGTTCTTATGATGAGCCAAATTAACAGTTTTGCTGCATAATTTTAATGTTTCAATATACTTCATGTTTAGCCTCTTTTATGAAAGTGACCCTTTTGTAAGTGTTTTATAAAAAATGTAAGTGTTAATTTTAATAAAAAAATGCATCCCAAACCTTTTTTCGTCCATTTCCTGCACCAGTTACAATATTTATTCCAAAGACAATAAACATAGAGCATTTGTTGAAAATTTAATCTAACGCAATTAATTCTAGAATTATAGTAACTTTCTCAAATGCAGAATTTAACAAAAGACAGCATTTCAGGTCAGTATATGTCCAGGTAACAGTTGAAATTAAAGCTTTTACCATGTCCTTCCTTTTGACCTGTCGCCTGTTTCTCTGTTAGCAAGAGAGCTGTTTATTAAATTTTAATAGAACTCAGTGGAGTAAGTAAGCGCTTAGTTAACGCCGGTATTCAGCTCGGTTTCTCGGTGCATTTTAAACCTGTTCTTGGCATTTCCTAGAATAGTTGATATGACAGAGAAACCTAATTTAGGTGTTGTCTCATGCCAAAGGACGTTAAGTTCTGTGTCATTTGAAGGAGGTAAGATATTGTCCTTGGATTTGAAACATGCTTAATATTTGATGCGGTTGTAGGATATTGAGAGGGCTTATTCAGTGTAAAACTGCTTTAAATATAGAATATTTTGCACTGAATAGCAGAGTGGAAATATGGTTCTTAAACATTACATTAAAGT
This sequence comes from Parasteatoda tepidariorum, assembly GCF_043381705.1. Classification (NCBI taxonomy): domain Eukaryota; kingdom Metazoa; phylum Arthropoda; class Arachnida; order Araneae; family Theridiidae; genus Parasteatoda; species Parasteatoda tepidariorum. The sequence goes on along the minus strand of NC_092211.1, from coordinate 26,130,680 downwards.
TCAATCAAAGAAATTCTGCATTTACTTGTATATCAAGTTACACTGTTAGAAATATCCCGGAAAAAATGGTTAAGTAACAATTTATTTCATAGTTATTTTACTGTGTTCAAACAAATCAGTCAAATAACCATAAATAGGATGGTAATCAAACCGTTGTTGATGTATGCCTGTTTAGGCAGAGGGGGTGAGATTGTTCTTGTTTTTCAGTGGCGCCATCTATGGCCAAGAATTCGATTTCTGCCACACCATACGTCACACCCGTTTACAGGGCGAACCCATTCATACATCCATTCATTCATCCACAGATCGTAATTTTGACACGAATCAGAGAACGGTCGATCTCCAAACCAGTACCCCCAGAGGTTTTGATTTGTTATGGGAACATGGAAGACTTTTGCGACTCGACTGATTTTACGTGCATTAGTCACTTTTTTACACGGGGAGCATTCGGCCGGTGGTTTTCGAACCCACAAACTCTCGGACATGGGCCCAGTGCCCTACCGACCAGGCTATCCCGGCCTTAACTATGAGAAAAACCACTTATTATCTTTGACTTAATGTGGTTAAACAACCAGAATTTTACCACACCAACTAAGCCTACCCAATGAGGCCACATAGTTCCTTTCACCTGCGTACGTATCATAGTCGAGAGGGTCAATCTGTCAGTCTCACGACCGACACACTGTGGTTCGAGTCCCAGCGTTGACATCACAATATTTCCTCCCTCCCCTTCAACACACGAAGAGTTTCCAGTGTCCTGTGTTCACCAAGTTTTGGCCTGCACTCTATAAGTACCCATTACTTAACAAAAAGCCTAGTTTCTTTGTACAGTTAAATTTCTTTTTTACGGTTTTTAAACCATACTAGTTATAAATGGTTAAAAACCGTAAAGTTTGTATTTATGGTTTTATAACAATACTAATTTTAAACGGTTTCAAAACCGTAAATTTAGAAATAATGTTCTTTGCCTTAAACTTTACGGTTAATTGGATGGACAGACTGCTACTGGTTATTTTACCATAGTTTTGGAATAAATATTCTAAGTGTTAAATAATTTGTATAGGTTGCATAAGTATATAGCATTTATAGTAAGGTGTATAACAGAAAAATCTTTTCTCAAAATTCAAAAATTCAAAATTTCATAGTCGGTATAAGAAGTTGTTACTGTTGTTACATATTAATCAAATTGCTTTAGTCCAAATGAAAGATAATACTGTAGTAATGGGCAGAATTGACTTTTTGCCAGAATTGACTTTACTAATGGGCAGAATTGACTTTTTGCCTCTTAGACTTTTCCCCTTTTTTTTAAAACAAAAACGTACATTTTCATTTTTTAAAAAGCATAAATTATATATGATATAGTTCAAGCTTTTAAATTTCAACTTCAAAAGTATAAAATTTATAATTTAAAATAGCGGTAAAAAATTATTTATAAAATGTAACATTTAAGCCTCCTGGAATCTTCTTGAAATTCAACATCAATTCATCTCTCTAATTCAACATCCACATACCAATCTGACCTACAAGATTTGGTTGAAAATGGAAAATATGTTCCTTTTTTAAAATTAAAATTGAGATTTTGGGAAAAATAATTGCATCTTAACTTTCAGCTGGCATTGCCTCATTTATCTACGCAAATAAAGCAGAATGCTCATGTACATGTGTGCATGCACCTCATACAAATAATTCTGAACCTCTCTTACAACAATTCTGAACCAATCTTAATAGTTCGAGAGGATGACTTTAAATATGCTAATAAATTAGTGAAGACGATGTTTTTAATTAACGAAATCAGACGAAAAACGTACTTTCTTTGAACATACATTCCTTTTCCCCCCGATAGAATCGGACTTCTGACCCTCAAATTATAGGGGGTGGCAGCAATCTGGGAAATGGGGTCCCAATAGATTGTTTAGGAGAGCTGCCCAAAGTTCATTCTTCTTAATGTTATTTTTACTTTTTGTTATTTTTACCTTTTACTATCTCAAGAACTTTTTGAACGAATTGAAATTTTAACTGCATGCAATTAAAAAATATGTTCATCCAAAGATAGTTCATTTCAAAAAATATGTTTAATTAAAATTGTTTCCTTAAATAAAAAGAAGAACAATAATTAACATCAGTAAAACTTTTTTAAAAAATGATCCAAAGTAGCTTGTTATAACAGATATATTCTTGTCGGAATGTTTAGTTGTAGAAGCAAGAAGTAATTAAAACCGTTTCCTTAAATGAATAAAATAATAATTCACTGATTTATTTAGTACGGTAATTGCTTTATACACTTATCGCTTTAAAACTCGATAAAAACCAAACATTGTGAGAACAAGAAAACAAAGTAAAACGAAACGCACGAAAAAATATCATTCCTTATCGGAAGCTATATTTACAAAATAATTAATCGATGCAACATTTTATAAAAAGTTCCCGTATCGAATAAGCATTAACATTTAAAAGATAAACCAGAGCAAGAAGTTTTAATTATTTTGATCATTAAAGAAATGATTTTGCTGTTTCAGTATGATCTGTTATTAAGATTATGGAATAGAACCAAAATTTACAAGTTTCAGACTGAGGAAATATGCTGTTAATATTTTATTCGTTGAAGTGTTAAGATGGATAAGAAATAGTCTGTATATCTTTTTTCTTCGTATAACGTTTTTTTCTTCAAGCTTTTAACTTTAGCGGAAATATTCACATTAATTTCATATTTATAAATGTAATACTCTGTTTTATTTTTGCTCATTGAATCCTAGTACATGGGACATAATATTACTTGTTACTTCTATTTAAAAATTTTAACTCATCACAGAAATGATTAGCTTAGTGGAAAAAAGTTCTATTCTATAAAAATACGAATCTTTATGAATAAATTTTGATCTAATGATTAAATTTTCACGTATTAAAATTTAATATTAATGGTTCGAGGGGGTCACCTTAAATGTCATAATTAATTAGTGCAGACTATATTTTAAGTAACGAAATCAGACGCAAAAATATCACTTTCTCTAAATAAACATTTAGTTTTCTGATGGTTATGAATCTTGACCCTCAAGATAAGAGTTAGTTTGGTCAGGAAAGCTGTCAAAAGTTTAGAACTCCTAAACGATAATTTTACTTTTTTCGCATTTCGCAATGTCTCGAGAACTGAACTGAAAAATTTTTGCACTCGATTATGAAACTCATTTATCGAAAGATAATTAAACGCAAAAAATAATTCAAATAATTATTTCTAATCATTTTATTTAATAATAGTCGAAAAAGTTTAGCTGAACAAAGTTTTGACATCACTTTAAAGAATGTAATTTTGTATGGGAAAAAATTACACTATGATATTATTTGAGGATAATATTATTTGACATTATAGATTATTACTATATACAGGCTCAAAGTAATTAAGCTGAATCTTTAATGAAAGAGACACTGTGCTAGTAAAATTTTTTCTTGTGAATTTCTACTGACTTGAATTTCTAATAAAAACTACATTAACTGATATTATATAGTAATAATATGTATTATAAAGAACTATTGTATAAAAGTACAAAGTAACTATTTTGTATCTCGAACAAGAAAGTAATTAAGCCATATTTTATTAAATTGTTTTCTGCACTCAAGTTTATTTCACAAGTTGTATTAATTAATTTCTCTGTGTAAGCTCTAATCAGCGCTTTGAGATGTAAAAAATGCTCGTTAAAAGCTTTTTTATTGTTTTATTTCTTTTTTATCTCCGCATTTTTTATTCTCTTTTCATGAAATATATAGTATAAAAAGACATATATTACCAGGGAGATTTATTTTTGCTACACGTACAAGAACACAATATAATCGACATGGAATAAAGGATTAGAAAATACCAGAAGGTAGAAAATTGTTTCTAGAACATATCTAGCGATTAATCCACTAATTGGAACAAATTGAATCTAGAGAGATATATTATAGTTATATTGCATCGAATCACTAACTGTGCTTCTAGTAAAGGAGATGAAATAGTAATTGAAAGAATTTCTCAGGTCAATTACATAGAAGTTCTTACTCGCACTCATTTGCGCGAAGACTTAACTATTGTAATTAATCCAACTTCGGATAGGAATAAATTAAATCGAATTACCTGCCGAACGAAATAATTATTTCCTGCTCGTGGATTTGATTTAGTTATCATTTCCTGTATTTTAATTGAAATGGAAGATTTATTGCAATTTAAATCTTGCTATCTTTCTGGTTTTGAGCAAAAAGTTGCGAATGTTATTATGTAATGTTTTGATGGCATTACATGTTAAATAAAAAAAAAACACAAACTGAGAGCATTTAAAATATAATTGAAAAAACTGTTAAATTAAATCGAAATGTGATGTGTCATTGCTATGCTTTTTGTATTAATTTATTATTTAGAGTACTTAAGAATTATTACACAAATACATACAGAAAGTTGTTTTTTTATATTCTTGTGCAATGTTAGTAAATTGGTTATTAATATATTGATTACTTTTTGGCTATTACATATAACTGCTAATAATGTTAAAATTTATTTTTATAAAGCTAAAATATCGTCTTATATAGGTGAATTTTTATACATTTATCATTCTTTTATGTGGTACTATAAATCGATCTGTATTTCATAGTTTCCATTGGCAACACTACTATTTCTTTTTTTTTTGTTGCAAAATTAGACACTATGTTTTAATAGCGGACATTTTGTATACAAATAAACTGATAGAGGAGAAGACCGATTTGTGATATTATCATATCATTTTTGTATTCCGTAGAATCCCGATTATCCGAGTTAATGTGGACCATGATTAACTCGGATAACCGAAAAACTCAGTTAAAACGAAGAGCATAAAAAAAAGAAAGAAAAGGAACAGGCATGAATGTAATATATTTCACAAATATCAAATTTATGCGAGTACATCACATACTAATACCACATTCATACCATAATTAAAACGCCTATTTAAAAACACGTAAATAGCATACTTTACGAGAATTAAAGAGTTTTAACTTAAAACAAGTCCTTAATCATAAATACACAAGTGGGCGACCTTTGTGCTTAAATACAAACTAAGGTAAACAACATTTAAGAGCACAAATAGAGTTTAAATATTTTTTGTGCTCTTAAACGTTGTTTACCTTAGTTTGTAAGTCCTTAATCGTTTTTTGCTTTACATTACTTAGGTACTTTTCTGCAGCAAATTTCGCCATTTTTGAGGAATAATAGGAAGGCTGGTGTCGCCTCTTCTTGTTGTTCTGTATATTCAATAGCACTTTTGATAGCTTTTTAGTCCACCTGTGTGCGAATTTTTTAAGTGTTGATTTTCATCGTCACTGCCTTCATCATTTTCGCTAGATACATTTTCATTATTGACGATATTAAAGATCATTTCATCGGATAAAGTTGTTGGATTTCGTTTTCGTGAGTGTTTGGAGGATAAAATTCAAAATTTCTTTTCCGGTGGCATTTTTAAAAATAAAAAATAAACTGCAGCAAAGAAATGCTTGAATTATTGGGTTAAAGCGGAAGGTATCTAAGGTTAAAGCGGGAGCCGCGATGGCTCAGGGAATAGAGTGTTCGCCTTCCAGTGAGGCGAACCGGGTTCGAATCCCAGTTGATACGAATTCCGCATCCGGCTTGCACCGATCACAGTGCTGACAGGAAATATCCTCAGTGGTAGACGGATCATGGATTAGAGTCCCTTTGTCGTCAGGCGAACCATGGGAGGTTCTCGTGGTCTTCCTCTCCATGTAACGCAAATGCGGGTTAGCTCCATCAAAAAGTCCTCCATGAAGGCAAAATTTCTCCCAATACTCGATCCAAGAGTTCCCTTGTCTTCTGGATTGGGTTCAAAATTACAAGGCTACGGAGTTGAACATTAGTAGTCGTAAACCCATAAAATTGGGTCGGTTGTTCAACGACGGTTATTAAATTATAAAATAAAATAAGGTTAAAGCGGAAACACGGGTAATCGGCGCTCTGATAATCGGGACTCTACTGTATTTAGAAGGGAAATGTCTGCATGGATGTTTGCTAATAACTCGAGAACGGAATCACTGTTTTGGATAGTTTTTTTCTTCTGCTGTTTGGAAATTTTCTGAGCTGGTTTATAATATCACTAATCGAGGGCATGAAGTTCGAGAGCAGTAACGAAAATACGAAGTTTCATTGTTGAAACCCATTGTTACAGATTAAATTTTCCACAATATCTTTTGAGTGACTTCACCGATTGGCCCGGTGTTTTTTGTTACAGATTGATTTTGTTACAGATTGTTTTTTGTTGCAGAGTATTTTTTTGGATCATTTTGCGATGCTTGCAATCTCCCTGTTTTACGTTGTTCGCATGCAATATTTAAAATACGTACTTTTACAAACGCGTAGGCTAATATAAGTTATAAAAAAATCAAAGAAATACTATATTTAACCGTCAAGTTATATTTACCAAAAGGCATTTGAATTTCAAGAGGTTTATATTTAAACTCTAATATTAAAACTTTTTGTTACCAAATATTAATACAAATAATTAATTTTTAAACGAAAATTTTTAATTTTAAACAAACTCATTAAATTTTTTAAAGAAAATATTTAATTCTATATATATTGCCCTAAAGGGAAAGTCTGTCATTGTTGAAATTTTATTGTTCATCATTCAAATTTCATTGTTGAAACCCATTGTTACAGATTAAACTTTCCATAATATCTTTTGAGTAGCTTCACCAATTGGCATGGTTTTTTTTGTTACAGATTGCGAATATTTTTTGGATCCTTTTGCAATATTTTCCATCTTAAGTATTAAGTTGCTCGCATGCAATATTTAAAAGGCATACTCTAGAAACAAAGGCGTAGGCTGATATAAGTTATAAAAATCAAAGAAATACCATATTTAATCGTTAAATAATAGCATGAATGAACTCAATTTGGAAAATATAAGCGATATATAGTTAAATGTCTAGACGCTTATATTTAAACTCTAATACTACAACTTTTTGTTTCTGAATATTAATTTTTAAACGAAACTTTTTAGTTTTAAACGATTGATTTTTTCTGAAAAAAGTTTTAATTCCAGAAGTATAAATTACCTTAAAGTGAAAGTCTGTCATTGTTGAAATTTCATTGTTCATCATTCAAATTTCATTGTTGAAATTTCATTGTTCATTGTTGAAACCCATTGTTACAGATTAAACTTTCCATAATATCTTTTGAGTAGCTTCAAAAATTGGCACGCTGTTATTTGTTACAGATTGCGAATATTTTTTGGATCCTTTTTCAATATTTTCCATCCCTCTGTTTCAAGTTGCTCGCATGCAATATTTAAAAGGCATACTCTAGAAACACACGCGTAGGCTGATATAAGTTATGAAAAATTAAACAAATACTGTATTTAATTGTTAAAAAAATAGCATAAATAAGATAAATTCGGAAAATATAGCGATATATAGTTAAATGTCTGTATATTTTAACAAAATGATAATCGAAAGTGATTTAAAAATTGGCTCTAATCAGTCATAGTGGCCAATGCTAGTGTGGTTGACAACTTGAAAAAGTAGTAGCCAACACATGATCCCTATGACCTTTAAGCAGAAGGAGCGAAGTTGCACGCCAAAAGCTGATAGATGACCTAAACGCACTTAATCGAAAATTTTAAAGAAAAAAACAATGAAAATACGGAAATATATAAAAATGACAACCGAAGCTGACGTCTTCAGGGGGTACCAGCTCCGGAAGTCATCTCTCGATCGAAAAGATTTTGTGTTTTTATAACTTCCGAAGCTGGTACCTCCTGCAGACGTCAGCTTCGGTTGTCATTTTTATATATTTCCTTTTTTTCATTGTTTTTTTTTAAAATTTTCTATTGGTTTCAATTTCCTTATGGGATTTCTGCTGCATTGCGCAACTTTTCTTTGGAATTGTAGTATTTAACTGTTTTATACATGATTTTTTATTCCTCTTTTGATTACTAAGCGTACATAATTTACATATTTGAGTACTCATGTTTAAGGCTTAGATTAGCTTAAGTCTCAACTCCGCGTTCTCAATATTAAAATAAGAAAAAAATTTTAAAAGCGAAACATCTTTCATCTAAGCTTAAAAAATTTAAATAAAACTGTTTTGCCTGCAAAAATCCACTTTAAATAGCAATTAAATGTGTCAGATAAACGTAAAGAATAATTTTAAATTTTTCTATAAATACTCATATACTTGGCTATGCTGTCTTTCAATCCCTAAACAGCGCTATAAAAATTAAATATAGTTATTTTCAATTTATTTTTTAATTAAAATTTATTATTTACTGTTTTAGATTTGGGTATTCATTTAATTGAAAAAAAATATAGTAATTGGAAATTCGTTAAGTTTTGGCGAAAAATTGCTTACTAATAAAACTTATTTATTCACGAAACAACGTTTTATTACTAACACAACTTAATCAATCTTAGCAATTTATTGCACATAGAAACACAAACACACACACATAGAAATTACGAAATTATGTAGAAAAATGTATAGGAAGGTCGATGAAATGAAAAAATAACATCCGATAATTTGTTCGAGAATTATTAACTGTTAAACTTTCAGTAAACACTATCATGTGAGCAATTCTACAGACCACAGAAATGCAACTACAGAGCTGAAATTTTATGTGCTATATTTGTTTACGAACTCAAATTTTACAGATTTCTAATTCGTTCGAATGTTATTACAATTTAAGTACTTTCTTCAAGATATTTTTGCTTACATTTTTTTTTGCACGAAAACTGCAAAAGTTAAAAAATTGAAATTAGAATGGGTTGTATAAAAAATGCACAAGGAGTACATTGGATAAAAAAAAATTCACATTCGATAATTAATTAAAGAATATTTGTTGAGTTAGTTTAAGTGTTAAACTTGTAAAAAGATATACCAGGCAAGCTTAACTGTTACCCGTTGAGGTGCAACGACAGAGTAAAAATTTGACATGCTGAACTACATGAGCCATTTTTGTTTTGTTAATTTCTTGAGAGTTTTTTTTTTCGAAATTCCAATTTGTGTGAAAGCTAATGAAATTTTAGAAAAAATTAGTTTAATAAGTAAAAAATAAAATAAAAGAAAAGGAAGATAGAGAGAGAAAGAGAGAGGGGAGAGAAAAGGAAAAATTGGGTATTATATGCTATCATGTTTTACCATTTGTTATGATTTTTCTGATATTACGTATTTGTTACCATTTGTAATAATTAGTCACTTATTATATTTAGCATTTATTAAAAAATGGGCATTTTCTGCAAGGAGAAATAATTTGCTATAAATTCTCTCACATTATATTTTTGTTATAATTTGTCCCGCATTTATTTTAGCTATAATTTATCATTAATTATATCTTTTTATAATTTACTCTCACTTGTCATTTCATTTTTCACTTTGTTCGTCACATCTATTATAAATATCATTCATTTAAATTTTCAAGATCACAATATCGTTTGTTATATTTTGTAACTTATTTAACAATTTGTCAGTAATTATACATTTGCTTTAATTAGAATTATAAATTTTTTATTTGAGTTAATTTGTTGGTATAATTTAACATCTTATCAGTTATTATATATTTGTTTTATTAAGAATTATTCGTTTTATTTAGAATTATTTGTTTTATTTGAAATTATTAGTTTTATTTAGCATTATTAATTATTTATTTGAGTTAATTAGTTGGTATAATTTAACAACTTATCAGTTGTTATATATTTGTTTTATTTTGAATTATTCGTTTTATTTAGAATTATTTGTTTTATTTGAAATTATTTATTTTATTTAGAATTATTAATTATTTATTTGTGTTAATTAGTTGGTATAATTTAACAACTTATCAGTTACTATATATTTGTTTTATTTAGAATTATTTGTTTCATTTGAAATTATTTGTTTTATTTAGCATTATTAATTATTTATTTGAATAATTAGTCGGTATAATTTGTCATCAAGGATTTATATTACTTATTTGAAATTTTGTAGTAAAAGCTATCTTCAAAAATGTAATATCATTTTTTAAAAGTTATCCATTTATAAAAAAAAAATTATAATTTGCCATCTATTATATAATTAAATATTTATTAAATAATTTTTGCCTGTAATTTATTATATATTTGTTATTGTTTGTTAATTTGTAAATCATTCCACCAGTTTGCAGAGCACAACAAAAAAATATCGCTTTTTTCCAACTATTTTTCATAACATACCTTTTGCTTCCCGTTTTCATTTATGGGTTGTGACTCTACGCAAGGTGTTAGGACAAAACTTTTCTTCCGAAATGTCCGACTCATATTAAAAAACAAACTCGCCGAAGAAACTTCGAAATGTTCTCTCTTGAGTTGAGTTGTTACTATTCCACTCAAAAGTTATCCCAATACTGGGAAACTCACTCTTTCCGGAATGCCTCTTGAAGTGAATGGGGGCGCCACTGTCGGTTGCCATGGGATTGTGTGAACCAATAAAAGTCAAGTTATCCTTTTCAAATATGTGGAGGAGAGTTTCTGAAAGTGAGATGATGGGAGAAGGTAAAGGTGTTGGAAGAAAAGATAAAAGGAAAGATTCCTTATTCTTCAGGTGGTTTTTATTTTTTTTGAGATTCTTCACCTAGGGTTGTTTAGCTACGTAAATTGCTCCGATTTTGCTCTGTTGTTAACTAAAGTAAAGAGAGTCTGTCTGAGTTTGTTCTTTACTTTCTATATTAATGTAGTACTGATTATATTAACCCCAGTTTCAACTTCTGAAAAAAATAACAACAACATATTATTATTGAAAACTTCTCGTATTAATTAGTTCTGGCTATAGATGCTCACTATTCAAAGTAGATATGCTGCTTTTGGAAAGTTGAAGAAAATGAATATGTTCTTTTCTTTTTTAAATATTAAAATAATTACCTTGTTTTAAATTCAAAGATGCGAAAAAGCAATATTTGAATATATTTTCTTCAGATTTTTTGTCTAAAAACTTTTAAAATTTATTATTATTATTGCATATATAAATGTATAGCATAACTATTAAAAGCTTCTCGCATTAATAGTTCTGGTGATAGAAGTTCATAATTTAAAGTAAATATGCAGCTTTTGGAAAGTTAAAGAAAGCGAATTTGTTCTCTTCCTTTTCAAATATTAAAATAATTACCTTGTTTTAACTTCAAACATGCGAAAAAGCTATATTTGAATGTATTTTGTCAGATTTTTATCTAAAAACGTTTAAAAATTATTTTCAATACTACTGATATAAACTCATAGCTTAAAAAATGAGAGCTTCTTGCTTTAATTCAGAAGTTCATAATTTAAAGTAAATCTGCAGCTTTTGAACAGTTAAATTAAACGCATTTGTTTTTTTAATATTAAAATATTTACTTTCATTTGATTTTAAACATAAGAAAAATTTTTTATATTATATTTTACAAGACTTTTATCTAAAACTTATAAAATTTATCTGATCAAAATTGTTTTTGCAGACCCTTTGGAAAAAAAAAAACTATACGCGCAGTGTGCATAATTGTCTAATACTAATGCACTGATATTGTATAAAGTTTGCAATCTTTTTCTATATGAAATTAAAAAAACATTAAAGAAGGAATGTGTAAAAGAAATTGAAAAATGCAATCTTTAAGTACATTAAGTATAGTCTTTACATAACACCCAAGATGTCTTCATCTCTTTAATAAGATATTTTTTACTGTTGTTTCAAGGAAATCAGGCGCTTCCTCACATCCAATGCTGCAACGATTAACTTTGACGTAGTTGTTTGAGAATTAATGCAATAAATTTTTAAACCCATTTTTAAATTTCTTACTTTAAAAAAATATTTTTAAAGTAGGGATATTCTGAAATTTGTTGAAGTTGACTTTTTAAATTCAAAATTTAAGAAATGTTTTCTCCTAAAAATTGTTTTTGCATGTAAGTTAAATAACATTCATTAAAAATTCCTAACACCTTCCATTTTTTGCCAAACTCTACAATCAGAGAAGTAGAAAATCCTGGTAACAATTCATTATGAAAAAGTTACTATTTTTACTACACATAGAACATTTGTTTTCGTTTTAAGATTTTTCATAATGCAAGCAAAAAATTAGATACTAATGTCAAAATGGTATTTTTTTACAGGCAAAACCTAACTAAATCCATTTTATTTCTTCACGTCCATTCTTTTCTTGTAAAGCAGTAAAAGAATACGAAATAAGAATATTTTTTTAAACAATTATGATACAATTGAAAAAAAAAAAACAAAGCAAAAGTTGCAAAGATGAACAACAGGGAAGAAATAAAAAGTTTTTTAGTGAAAATTGCAAAGTTAATACGATGCAAAGTTAAGTAGATAAAGTGAATAAGAAATGGAAAATTAAAACTATATTTAAAGATCAAAAGCTCACAAAATTCACATTTTGACAGTAAAAGGCAGTTAAGTTAGTAGTATGAGATTATTTCTTTATATAACATCAAAACATAATGATCTAACAAAGTTTTCTAATGTTGTTGGTGCATTTTTATTAGCCAAAAAATCACATGGTAAAATCCAGTTTTCTCACATTAATTTTCTTATTATTTTGGTTGTCATCAGCATGAAATTGATATAGTCATAAAGGTTTTGTTTCCTTATAAATATTTTTGCTTCCCTAATTTAAAGGTATTTATTTACCTATACTGTTACTATTACGTTTTTGATTTTGTTTGCTTTCTAAATTAAGAGTTTAAGATGTTTGTTTATATTATTATTATTATTAGAATAACTTAATTCATCATTACATTTTAAGATAAAGTTATTTAAATCAGTGTCTGATCTCATTAACAGCTGTGGGGTAAGACCATTAGATAATACCAACCTTAATCTGTCAGAAGGTACCTCAAGATTGAATCAAGTTAGCATGTCTTATATATATTAGTGAATTCATGTTTAATAATCGCAGTGGTAGTTACGCCACAACAGCTTTACAATTAATATTTTTTGATGCAATTTACATTAATATTCTATTATGAATTACGGGTAAAAAGATTCGTTAAATGATTTAGAATTTAACTTTCAGCTACTTGCATGAAGTGATGAATGCAAAAATCGTATTAAAAATGCACTTCCGTTCGTTTGGTAAGCAAAAATATTAAATTACAGTTGTGAACTCACCAAATTCGTTATCACACTATACTTTTAATTTTAAATGCTATTTCAAAAAATGATTACTTAGAAAAATGATTTATGTTCACTAATAGATCTGAATAGTACACTGGTGTGCAAAACTTAAGCGACAAGTGCGTTTTTTGTCATAACTCTACAAGAAATCATCCGATTGACATGAAATTTGAATATGATGTACATTATTTTGTACTTAAATGATGGTAAAAGAATAATGGCGCAGAAAAGAATATAAAGCTTAAAGTAGGGTATGGAACAAAAAAAGGCTTTATTTGACATATAGTGGCGTTACACATGATAGCCTGAAGAAGCGTAAGTACAACTGGCAGATGTTCCCTAGTATGGGATATGCCCTCCCCTTACTGTAATTGTTGCTTGGCATCGTCTCTCCACGATAAGCACCAGATCATCCAGGAGTTCTTGGGGTAAACGTCTCCATTCCTCCTTTAACGCATCTTTCAGCTGATGGGTGTTACCAGGAGGATACTGTCGTGCCACAAGACGTCTCCCCAATGCATCCCACACATGCTCCAATCCATTCGTGTGATATCTTCACTTTCCAGTAGCTCTTGAACATTAGCAGTACGGTGTGACCGGGCATTTTCATCCATAAAAATGAAGTCTGGTCCAATGGCTCCTCGGAACAGACGCACATGGGGTAGGATTACCTCATTGCAGTAGCGGTCTCCAGTTACAGAACCTCGGTCGAAGATCTGAAGCTCAGTCAGCCGGTTCAACATAATGCCACCCCAGACGACAAATCCAGGACCACCGTAACGATCTCTTTCCGCGATGTTATTGGGATGAAATCGAGCTCCAACCTCTCTCCAGATCAACTGACGTTGAGAATCGCTTGTAGCACTAAAACGACTCTCATCTGTGCAGAGGACGCGACTCCATTGATGAGGTGTCCAAGTTTCGTGTTCTCTGCACCACTCTAAACGGTGCCACCGATGGCTAACTTTTAAAGGTATGCAGCGTTCAGGACGTCAAGCAAATAAGCCACCTTTGTGGAGGCGTCTGGTCACTGTAAATCTTGATACTTGTCGTCCTGTGGTTGCTGTTGCTGAGCACAGTTGCTGAGATATGGCGCTCGCTGACTGAAAACGGTTTATTTTCGCCTGGAGGACAATGTAACGGTCATCTCTTGGTGTTGTTTTCCTTGGACGGACACCACCAACCTTCCGAATAGCTGTACCAGTAGTTTTAAAGGCATTCCAAGCGCTAGAAACAACTCTTTTGTTGATCTCGAACTCTTCGGTGACACTGGTAACACTACGCCCCTCCTCAAACTTCCCAATCATTCTTCCTCGAGTAAAGTCGTCTAAATGATTTCTTGAAGACATGTTTCACAAAACAAATCACTTGCACTTGCAGCGAATGTCTTTAACTGAGGTGCTCTTCATCCTTTTATCACAGATTTGACCAGCGCGCGTCGACCCACAAGGTTTACGTACACTTACATCACCTACGACGTTTTATTTCTAAAATTTGCATACAAATAATCTTTCTACTGAATTACGTGCATATTATACTGCAATTTCATGGCTATCTAATATTTTGTTGGGGAGCTGTGGCTGAAAAACCACTTGTTGCTTAAGTTTTGCACACGAGTGTATCACAAGGGAAATATATGGACACGGGAAGTGGTGGCACAAGTGTTCTTTTTAGTACATACTAGTGGGCTGCTCCCCCTGCTCGCCAACCCCCGAAAATTGCTACGCAATCTTATATGGTTTGCTTCGCAAACCAAGCTGGCTTCGCTCGCTACTAACTTAGTTACATTGCAAATGCACAAAATTCTAAGAATTCAAAACAATCATTCAAGTCCATATAACAACTTTTTAAAAGGAAAAAAAAATTCAAAAGCGTAATAGCACGACTAAAACTCATTTTTTAATGAATAACTAATAACAATAATAAAACAAANCAAATGCACAAAATTCTAAGAATTCAAAACAATCATTCAAGTCTATATAACAACTTTCTAAAAGGAAAAAAAAATTCAAAAGCGTAATAGCACGACTAAAACTCATTTTTTAATGAATAACTAATAACAATAATAAAACAAATAAATTCGTGATATAAATCAAAAATCGCCAAATAAATTCGTAATATATAAATTCGTGAAAAAAGCGCTTTCGACAGAATACTGAAATAGAGATCTATCGACAAAGACTACTCACTTCTGCCTAGCTTAATAGTATGAGATTGCCGCAGCTGATAGGGTGAATTTCGGAAGAGTGAGAATGCTCTCTCTGGTTATTTCAGTTTCCGTTTTTAAAAGCGCTATATGTTGAGCCACCTCAGCTAGATTTGACATGTGACATTTTAGCGGCAATCATTGGTCGATTTTCTAGCGTTGCCATTCGGGGAGTTGTAATGAGGCTTTTATTGTCGCCGTGTAAGAGAAATATATATATAGATATTTTTAGTTGAATAATTTGAACTGTTTTATGCCGAAAAACAGCAATTATTGCGAGGCAATCATCGGGGTTGGTGAGCATCAGAGAACAGGGGGCTTATCCCCCTAATCTTTATATAATATAAGAAGATAGTGAAGTGCTAACACATAGCTAATCACAGAGCACTTGCGGTTAGTAACGCACAAAACAGCCAATTAAAATTGAGAACGCATGCGTGTGAAAAGATAATAATTTTTAATAATGATGCTTGCTAAAATGTTACAACTAAACTTACCATCTAAAGCTGAGTGGATTCAGCTTTTCCTCATTCATTTCAATATTGTTTTGGTTGTCATCATCATAAAATTAAAAAAAGTAGTAAAGGTATTGTTTTCCTTTAAATATTTTTGTATCCCTAATTCGAAGTTGTGGCGACCGCCATCTATCGTTAAATACTTTCACTGCGCTGAAACCGTTTACCAGTTGTCGCGTGCAATCATTATCTAGCCACGCGCTTGCTTTTTATATAAAAACACATTATCGTTCTTTTTCTTGCCATATTTTTACAGATCTGTTATATTTAATAATAAAACTTGTTAAGTTTGTTTGTTATGTGAATTCGTGATTATTGATAAGTTAATTCACTTTCTGATCCATATTTACCACTTACTACACGAATTTACAAAGTTATTTTCCAGTACTGCTATTATTAACGTAAATATTAAATTATGGTTGTGAACTCATCAAATTTGTTTGAATAATGGTATAAGAATATAAATGTTATTTTAAAAAATGATTACTTCGTAAAATCACTTCTGTTCACCAAGAGATCTAATTGTTTATAATACTAATAGATAGTAATATTTGGATGTGGGAAGTAGAGGCACAAGCGTAAGCAAACAAAACTCCTTTTAGTATATATATGTTAAGTGAATAATTTTAACTTTCGTAGAAAAACTGTTTTCTGCCAAGAAAAGACAATTATTGCAAAGTAACCATTGGGGTTGGTGAGCGGTATCGAGCAGGTGGCTTATCCGCCTAGTATTTGATAAAAATGTAATAATTTAAAAATTTCATTTATTTTACATGCAACATGATTGCTTTATGCTGCTTGCATTCTTTTGGGATATTTGTTTTAATGCAATAGCTTGAAAATTAATAAGGACTAAAAAAAGTTTTAATATTGTTTAATTTAGTATACTATTTTTTTCAGTTCAATTTCCTTTTGTTTCAGCTGAAAGATAATAAAGTACAAAAAAAAAAAGAGAAGAATTTTTTTTTGAATACCTTGCGAACGTATTTTCTTTATTTTGATAACTTTTTTTCTTCTCCTTTTTAAGCCAAAAGCGCTGAAATTCATTAATTATGAGTGAAAATAGAACGAATAAGGAGCTCTTAGCATGTCATGAAGTCATAAATTTTGCTTGGATGACTTTGAGACAGAAATGAAAAAAAGATTATAATTTAAATGAAAAAAAAAAGTTGAGAAAATTAGCAATTCCGTAACTTCATATAAATTAAACGAACGAGTAAAAATTTGACGAAAAAAATTATAAAAAAGATAAGTAGTCACATTTAAAAAAACACCTTTTAAAAATCGCTAAAAATTGCATTCCGGGCTTTTTATTCATCTTTAAAAGCAATCTTCGGAAACGCGTGTCATTCTTTAAGAATATTTTATTTTGTCATTTTAGGGGAAAAAAAGTAGCATTTTTTTAATTATTTTAACGACTCGGACAATTAACATTTCTCAAATGAGAAATTTTAAGAAAAAAATTTTGCTAATGCATTTAATTTGCCCTTTCTAAATGAGAACTGAAGTCATGATGAAGTAGGAATATTTCTGATTTAATTTTATTTTTACTTTGCAAATGGTTTATTAAAATTGCAGGTGAAAGCATTTACTTGTCAAAATGAAACATACAAATCATATTTGTAACAAATTTTTAATTTAGTGATGACTCTTCGGTTTTAACATTTCAAATTATATATTTAAGTAATCCTTGTTTTACATTAGTTTTTTTTAAATGGAAATTAAGTACTTAGTATTACTTAGAAAAGAAAATGGATTGATTATCATGTTTGGTAAATGCATTTTCTTGTCATAAAAAAACATAAAAATCAAATTTGTAACACATTTTTCAGTATCCTATCTTACGTATTAGTAATTTTAAGTTATATGCCTCTAATAACTTTTTGTACAACTTCTAATAAAATGTTTACTTTTCAAAAATTATTAGTAAATTAATAATACTTGGTAATTAGTATTTATATTAGTAGTAAAGCCAGGATTACTTTGTTAATGGAATTTTACTCTGACTAAAAAGGTTTGCTCGAAACTAACAAAATATAATAAATTTTACCATGCCTATGGCTGTATGGGTACCCCAAAAAAACTCGATAATTTTTAAAGCAAAGCGTTTTGATAATGAATTCGGTAAGATTACGATAAAATATGCTCACATAATTTACATATATAATTCTCTTACGTAGCTCCCAAATTTTGGCTGTATTTCTTTTCCGCCGGTGGCAACGTTTGATTTGTTTTGTTTACGTTACNACGAGCTTGGTTTGCGAAGCGAACCATATAAGATTGCGTAGCAATTTTCGGGGGTTGGCGAGCGTCAGCGAGCAGGGGGCGCAGCCCACTAGTATTTGATAAAATTTGGTAAATGTGGGAAAATTTGGTAATTTTATCATGATATTTTACAGCCTGGCATACGCGCCATTTATTCTGGCAAATTTACTTTTCAGTTTTGTATTTTTCTAACTATGATGAGAAGTATAATTTTGAAAACCAAAATTTTCCCTGAAGCGCTACCATATGAACGGAAAACTTACCAAATCAATGTTTTAAATACCATATATTTTTATTGTATAAACCAGAATTCTGTTTTTTTTTTTAAACAGAAGTGTCATTACTTTACAATTCGGCAATTGAATCATAATTTTTTTTCCGCCATGTAACTGGCTATTAAATGCATCCACTTATAGTAAAACTTAGAAAATGAATTTGTTACGAATTTCTTAGTTTTCTTTTCAATTGTAATCATTCAAGTTATGTATTCTTGCTTTGGGGTAAGTTTGCTTATGGAAACTAAGTACTTAGTATTACTTAATAAATTTATTTATTACTATGTTTAGTAGATGCATTTAATTATTATAATGAAACATGTAGAGCCGCGGTGGCTCAGGGGATAGAGCGTTCACATTCGAATGAGGTGGACCGGGTTCGAATCCCTGCGATGGCTGGTTGATTCGAATTGCTCACCCGGCTCATACCGACCGCAGTGCTGACGTAAATTATTCGCAGTGGTAGACGGATCAGGGGTTAACAGTGGGAGGTGCTCGTGGTTTTCCTGCCATGTAACGCAAATGCGGGTTAGTTCCTTCAAAAAGTCCTCCACGAAGGCAAATTTCTCTTAATACTCGTTCCAGGAGTTCCCTTGTCTTCTGAATCGGGTTCAAAATTGCAAAGTTATGGAGTTGAACATTAGTAGTTGTAAACATAGAATTGAGTCGGCTGTTCAATGATGGTCTAAAAAAATAATAAAGCATGGAGAACGAACTTGTGACGAATTTTTTAGTTTGCTCTTTAGAGTCAGCAAATTAAGTTGTGTTTTTGATTGCTTTTTATTTTCTATTCTTTTATTTTAAATTTTTATCGTTGTGTAATTTTCTGAAAGAAATATTTTAAACGCTGATAAAATAATTGTTATTAGATAAAGAATAATAACGCCACGTGAAAATTATGAATTGAATCAATTAAAAAGGAACAGTTAAGAAAATAATAGTCGTTAAACGATAACTCTGTATCCTTTTATTAATGTAAGTTATTATTCTGCCCTTGATAATATCGATTTGCATCATTACCAGTGATAAAATGGAATGATTATTCCCAACTTCCCATTTAATTAATAATTATGCATGTTAAGCAATGTATTAAGTTTCGCTATAGTATACTATTTTAATTGCCATACAATGGATATTATAGCGATTGGTTTGCCTCATATGAAGGCACTAGTCATGCTAGCTCATAGATTATATTATAATTCAATTCACTATCTTAATCTGTTTCAGTAAATTTACTGCAGATTAAGTCATGACACTTGACTTGTTACAGAACAAAATGGAGAGTTCTGGTATTAATGTAAATACAACACTGAAAAAAAAATTCTTATCAAATTACCATACTGTATGGTAGTGGTATTTCCGGTAGAAAAGAAACATAATTCTGGTAATTAAAACCAAAATATAAAACAGGTAGTCAAACCATTCATTTGGTAATTTTTCGGTTCATATGGTTTACCGAAATTCTGTTTTTCAAAAGTTCTTATTATCAAACATTTCTCTCTATTCTAAAAAAAAGTTTTTGCAGTTAATTTCGTCCCCTGAAAAACTTTTTAACTACGTGATGAAAATCTAAGATTAAGGAATCAATTCATTCAGAATCTTTCAGGGAAGACATTTAGGGCATTCAAATCTTTTACATAATTTTAAATTTTTATTTATTTTAGTTTTAAAGCACGATTTTGCAGTTAATAATGAAGAATAACCGCCGTTCACAACAGCCAATCACATGTCTGAAAACGGCAAGCTTAAAAAAGCGATTTACAAGTCTGAATTTTCTTTTTCAGAGATGCAACCAATCACAAAATAGTTAGAATTTCATTCTTCAGTTTTACAACATCTCAACTTATTTCGTATTGATATATTGATTAATCTGATTATTTGTTTTCTAAAACGTTAATTCGTAAGTTTAATCTGGTTTTAAATCTTAATTCGATTTGTTTATTTACAAGTAATGCCTAAAAAGAAAAGACCTAACATTACTAAAAAGTCGCAACTCAATGCGAAAGCTAATCGAAAGCGGGAAAAACGTAAACTTCATAGTATAGAAGAAAATAATGCTCTTTTGCTTATACAACCTAATGATGATTCAACTAACAAAAAAAAAGTTAAACTAACAAAGGTTGAGCTAAAAGAGAATGTGTGTAATTGCTACACAGTCGCAACAACATCGACTTTCATTTGCCCACATCAAACCAGACCTGTAAATACAGAAAATGTGGTTGGAATGCACACTGTACCAATTCGCTTTCGCAATGTTGACAATGATATGGACCAAAATCCTAATCCACCTATTTTAAAATCAAAACAACATGAGTTTGCTGGTGATTTATCGAAATTGTTACCTATCAAAGTGGCAAAACATAGTCTTGGCAAAATGTTTTCAAAATGCAGTTATTGTGGAGCTTTGAGATTTGCTTCTGCAAAAGGGCGCTCTGTTAATTCTTGCTGCCATAATGATAACATACATATACCTCCGCTGCATGAATATCCTTTATTTTTGAAAAACTTACTTCTTTCTGATGAGCAAGAAGCAAAATTATTTAGGCAAAATATCCGTGTATACAATTNAAATATTCTATACATATGAAATTGACAGTGGGCGGGGCTACCCGACTCTCCCCTATATATATTTTTACCAATTGAAATTGCTTTTCTGGTAAGTGAGGACGTGTATGACGTAATTAGTTTCCTTATATGAATATTTATGTCTGTTCAGACACATTTATATGTTTTTTTAAACATACATTCGAAAAAGATGCTTGGGTATGTTAAAAGTTCATTCATGTATGAATTTTGAAGACTGATATGCTGGGCAGAGCATGTGAAAAATTTGCAATTTCTCGAGCGCTAGTAAATAAGGAAATTTATTACTGGTTCCAGTAATACTATGTAATAATTGATATTGATTACTAGGAGCAATATAAAATTATCTTTGTTCATTAAAACTACACCCAAGAATCAGATTGAGAAGCACTGAAAAAAGTACAGTTAAAGCTACCAGAATATAGTTAAAATTTCAGTATTTCTGGTTCTATGGGAACACCAAAAATCTCGGTAATTTTTTCCGAAGCCCTTTGTTAACAATTAGGTTAAATTAACCATAAAACATGGCTTTATAATATGTCATAAAATTTAGTAAATGTCGTAAAATTTGGTAATTTTATCATGATTCTTTAAAGCATGGCATAAAAACTATTTATTCGGTTAAATTTACTTTTCAGTTTCGTATTTTTCACTGTATTTTGTATTTTTTTCTATAAAATCGTTACCCTATGAGCAGAAAAATTAAGAAATGAATGGTTTAAATACCATGTATTTTTTAAACCAAAATTATGTCTTTTTTTTTAACCATAAATGTTATTACTATAAAGTATGGTAATTTAACCTTCTCGTGAAGTTGCTTAATATTTGGCAATCAATACCGTTCTGCTTTGGTTGATTTTTTTTCACAATTTTTAAGAAATTTAGAACTGTAGAATAAAGAATATCAGTTAGCAGTCTTACATTATTTTTTGTCGTAAATGTGTACATTAGGTAAATGAATAATGCGTTTATTTAAAGTTTTAATGGCTATCAAAAACGGAGGCTCTGCTATAGGCCATTCTGTATATTACATATTTTATAACCAGTTTTACATTGTGCTTTATACAATAGTACGTCCTTATATGGTATTATTTTAAATAAATTATTGAAAGACTGATGATAATTTGAATAAATGTATGTACACAAGCTGATAAAAATATTTGATTTTCAGACGAAATCAAGTAAAAAAAAAAAGGATAAGTTTGTCCTATTAACTTTTAAAGATAGGGTAGATACTTCTTTGCTTTAAATTCTAAATTTTTTTCAAACATAAAGTAAGAAATCTTATGACTAATTTCGGATTTAAAATTACTGTAAAGGGATTTATTATAAGTTGTTTGTCATTTAAGCTAATATTTCTCGTTGTTTCTTTCATAAAAAAGAATCACATTTCAGCTTTTTGCGTTAGCATTAATTTATTTAATTAGAAAATTAATAATTAGCTTCTTTCTGAAATTAATTCATAACGTGAATGTCAAGATTGAAAAAAGAGAAATTCTCTTAAATTTTAAACCTTTGAATTGAGTTTCAATTTCAGTTAATGCAATTAAAATATGTAGTACTTGAGTATTTATTGAAATCTCTTTTTAAGAACATGGTTGCGATTTTAACTAAAACCCAGCTCATTTTCCATTTCAATTTTTGGAATATTTAAGTCCCAAAGTATTACTAACAAATTAAGAACGTAGCAAGCGATAAATATATTAGAACGACAGATTTAATATCTGTCTAGTTCTCATAAAACTTAAACATAAAAGTTCTTATTGCAAGTGACAATTTATCACTTTACTAAAGAAACGCATACATTAAAATGAAAATATATCTCCGTTCAACGTCTGTGGAATAAGCTTTCTTGATTATGTTTCCCAGGTGTACAATTTTATCCAAAGTTAACGTCGCAGCTAAGTTGTTTCTCATCGCCAACATCGCCAACTCGTATCTCATTTAAAGATTAGTTAAAATGAAGGCGGGAAAATAACGACTTTAGGATTTCTTGGCTGCAATTAAAATGAACGCTCTCCTCGGCATTAGGCTTAACAAGTTTTAATTAATCGAACTTCGTCGGAAGGAAATAAATAAAATGAAACTCCCAGAATAAGGAGAAAAGTATTTAACATTTATTTCCCTGCAGTGAACGCGAGTTGGAAACTATTTCCTGAATTTAGGATGAACAAGATTGAAGGAAATTATTATTTAATATACAAGATTTTGCCTGCTACTTTTATTTCTAACAGGTTCTATATATAATTATTATCGTACAAGGAGATTCCGTTCCCACCTCTTTTAACGATGTACATATTTTTACATAATTGCTCTAAATTTTTCTGAAAAATGTCCGAAATGTTACCAAGACTTTTTCATTTTATCAATAAAAAGTTTTCCCCCACAGTTTTAGGTTATTATTGCAACTTTATCTACAATTTTGGCTTTTAAATTTTGATTTAATTTTCGCCAAATAGACTATTTAGTAATAAATCGAAGAGTTTTTTCCTAGTAATGTTTCAAAATTTTGTATTCACTATTTTAATTGAACATTGATTGAACATCTTAATTGAACATTGAACGTTGATTAGACGCAATTTTACATGAATCTTATCATACATGATATTATACATATTTTACATGATCATATTATACATGAATCTTATCATTGGATTATTGCAACTTTATCTACAATTTTGGTTTTCAAATTTTGATTTAATTTTCGCCAAATAGACTATTTAGTAATAATGCGAAAAGTTTTTTTCCTAGTAATGTTTTACAATTTTGTATTCACTATTTTAATTGAATATTGATTGAACATTTCAATTGAACGTTGATTAGACGCAATTTTACATGAATCTTATCATAAAAGAAAATACAACTGATTTGCCATTTTAAAGTTGATGATTTTGGTTATAGATGGTCATACGGTTTTAAATATATTTAATTACAAATTCTTACGTAATTATAATGCGGTTGCAATGGATTACTTTACATTTCTTTAGTTCAAAAGCTTTAATTCGAAATGGCAAAAATGAAGGTAATAATAGCAGAGAATAATTCAACGAAAGTAAAATAAATACATATGCCGTTAAAAAAGATATTTAAATAAATTTTTTAAGTAAAACTAACTTTAATTGGATACCTGAAAGTGACGTCATCGTAGGTAAACCGTGACATATGTCGATTCAGAAGCCAATCAGGTGCGACACACGCGAGTGACGTTGCGTGCAAGTATCCAATTAAATCTGATTTAAATTACATGGTTAGTCACAATCACTTCTTCTCGAGTTGAAAGTACCCAATGAGCTTTATATTGATAATCACCAGTGAAATTTGAGTTTTGTTAGATAATTAAGGAATTTATCATATAAATAGCCATAATAATATGCCAACAACAATGAGAAACGGTTTTCACTATTATCTTTTTGTGTTATAAAGGGAAACATAATATTTAGTAGTGAGAAAAAGTACTTAAAATGTATTGTTTTAGACATGATTGTTTATTGACATGAATTTTTATTTCATATTATTAAATTTGAATGCATTGAATACATTTGAGTTTATTCTGTTAAATTTATTCAAATATTACTCAAATTTTTGATAAAATTGCTAAAATTAATAAATTTGTTTTAGGAATATTTGCGATACTTGAAGACGCCTTTTCAACAGCTGTTTTCTTTTTTTTTCAGGTTTTAACATTTTTATGTTATTTGATTAGAAATATAATCTTTTTACATCAAATGCCTTCTTTTGGTAGATATTATTAAATACTTCTGATTATTTTTGAGAATAAAGATAAAAATTGTTTTAATATCGTTTAAATATTTTCAAACTTTCTAGGATGTCAAATTTAAAAAAGAGACGCATCTAGTCTATCTTGATAAAAATATGTAAAAGATATATTGTAATTATTAGATTATTTTTACTTTTTTAGTGTCACTATTAAGTCCATTACAATCTTGAATTTATCCATAAAAAAGAAACTCTTGCAAATTTTCTGTTATTGTTTTTTAGATTGTTAGTTTGCAATGCTTCTGACCTATTATTAACTATTATTAAACTTGTTCTTCTGTTATTGGCACTATCATTGTTATTTTACCTTATAAATGAACATTTCTTTAAAAATATTTTGAAAATTGTTGCAATGTTAAATCAAAAAATGAGGAAATGTTATGTTAAGCCATATACAAATTATCTGGAAAGCATTTGTGGCGAAACATTCAATGATCCCTATTAGCGGTTAGATGCATTCATTGTTCTGTCATCTTGTAAAAAATACAGAAACCTTTAAGGAACCACCCTGGAAACAATATCAAATGGCAGACTAGCAGTTGTAAAAATGCCACTTCTAGAAATATTGTAGCGTAAGGTGATTTTCCTTCAAGTCCTTTTCCTATGTGGTTGAAAAAGCAATAGAAAATATTTTCTTGAAAGTTATATCTGACATTATTACGAATGATCTTCTTACAAATTTATAGTGAAAAGTGTTATATCTAATAAAAATCTGCCGTTTAATAGTTTAATTTATCTTTTCCAATTATTAGGTAATGTATTCTCGAGCTACAATAATAATGATAATAATTTTCAGGAGGCTGATTAAAATTACACTTCTCTGGGAGTAAAAGTGGACAGAAGATTTGTTACTTTTTGATAAATGTAACTAAATTTATTCGAATATTATAGATTCGAATTCTGTTTAGAAACTATCTGCAGGCACTTCCTTCATGCCGGTGAATGATTCGTTATATCTGCCCGCAGACTCAGAACAAAATCTATTACCCCCTGATGCCAATTTTATGAGTTGTATGGAACTTTCCTGTCAAACCTTTGTAGCCAATGGATTTCTAGCTGGCTCCCAAACTCTTTGCGCTTCCATAATTATTTAACGCTCGCTTCAGGGTCTTTGCTTCAAGAATTTCAAGTCCTGTGAACAGTAGATTATAACTCTTCAAGAGAAGAGCCTTCGTGATCACGAGTACTAATTGAATTTTCTCTTTCTCTGTTAGGATGCCAAATCCTATTGAAAGCCAATAATTTCCGCCTTGCTCCCAGAGCTTGGCGAAGAGATTCTCTTTCTTCAAGTGGACTGAATTCGAATTCATCTGCTTGAACTTTAATATATATTTCCTGTGCCTTTGGCGAAGTATGCTTTCCTAAATGGGAAAATGGCAAGAAGCATGTTTGAATGCGTTATACAGGCATTTGATTTGACCAATATGTCGGTAGAATATGACACAATTAGTTTTTTGATGTTATATAGAAAACTGCTATATTGAGGTGATTTTTTTAAAATCTCTAGTCAATGCAAGTTCCTGTAATCTAGGATTTGTATAGAATATATTGATGTGTAAAAATGGTGCATCATGGAATTCTATAATACTGCTCGAAAAACTACGTTTTTTCTATATTCCTAAAGCTATTGTTTATTATTAATAGCTTAAATAATAAGCAATAATAATTATTTAGTATTATTATTGTTTATTATTAAGGCTATTGTTTATTATTTCTAGATTTTTTTCCTTTCCTTCAGAGACAGATTAAAATTAACTTTTGATAAAATTATCACTGATATTTTATTCTTCTTTCAAGTTCTAGCGTAATCCTAAATTTGTGTAGAATCTTTCACTGAAATGTAAAAATGGCGCATCATGGCATGCCATAATTCTCCTTAAAAAACTACGCCTTTTATTTATTCCAAAAGATATTGTTTATTATTTATAAACTCAGGGTTCTTTTTTCTCTCTCTCAGAGACAGAACAAAATTATCTTTTGAATTTTGCATAACTTACGATATGCATAAGTACATAACTTACAATTACAATGTACATAATGAGGTATCACCCGAAACGTCTGATGCATATTTTTAGTTGTAAAGTTAATTTTAAAGTTTTGTTTTGATCAATATATTAGAAGAATGTGATAGTATTGATATTTGGTGCAATAAAGGAAACTGATATATTGGGATAATTTTTTTTAAGTACAAGTAAGTTTTAATGAATTCAGTTTCGCGTTGAGACTATTGCATAGATGTAAAATGGGTACTTGAGGAACCACTTAAAATGGAAACTAATTTTCTTTATTCTTGAGAGTTTTTAACGCTGTTTTTCGAAGTTCTGTCGCCAAGGAAAAAAAACACAATTTAAGTGCGTTACACTTGAAAAAATGCGATGATTTTTGTATTATAATCTTGCAGTGAAGAATTATCTGGTCTTTAGAACAGACAAATATTTTAAAAGTTATTAAACTTTTTAAAAATCGACAATTTGGTGACATTTTTCCATCTTGATGAAAATTATCAAAATCAATGCCTTATTCTCAGTTTTTGCAAAATTTTATGAGCCCAAATAATACAGCATCGAAGTAAGTTTTCAAATATTAAAATATTGTTCAACAAACGCTCGGTTTCATTTTCGAAAATGGTGGCTTCTCTCCATTTTGAAGTTTTGCGCCATTTTCAAAATAAGCGTAGACAGTGCTGGCTTGAGATTGGCTAAACTTGACCAAACAGTCATGAGTAACTGTTGCAAGTTCGCAGCAGTTATAAAACTAGTACATTATTTGCAAAAAAGCAGAATTTCATATCACGACAGATTCAAAAACATCCTTAAAGAATAGTTTTACCTTAAGTTCTGTTGTTTCATAAAGTATCTGAGAAATCTGCATTATTATTTACTTTGAAAGACATTATTAAATTAGCTTTTAAATTTTGATATATCTCACAATAATTATATCTGTCGAGAAAACTGCATTGGTGTATCTTTTTACATAAAAACATTTTTTTAATTTAAAATATTACATTATTTGTACCAAAATATATTCCGAATAAAACTTTTTTAAAATAATTTTTTTTAATTCGGGGAAATAAACACAATTTTCCATAAACAATGTTGATTATCTGATTCAGCAAAGTACTTATTTATTTATTTTAAATACCATAAACATTATCAAATATGTTAAAGAAAAAAAAGTTTTAATTTATTCTCTAGACTTCCATTTAAATGTACTTTCAACAAATTTCTCACTAATGCACAGAAGCATGAAATAAAATCCTGACCTTTTAAAAATTGTTCACGAAAATTTCCATATTTTATTATTCTTAATTGAAATATTTTATTATTATTATTTCTTACAATTTAAAAATATTAAAAAAAGTGTCATGCATCGATTGAGTAGTTTTGTAAAAGTTGTTAGACAAAAATATCACTTTAAAAAATTGTTCACTGAAAATTTCCATATTTTATTATTCTTAATTAAAATAATTTATTATTATTATTTCTTACAATTTAAAAACCTTGAAAAAAGTATCATGTATCGATAGAGTAGTTTTGCAAAAGTTGTTAAATAAAAGTATCTTTTGAAAGTCAGATGGATGGCTTTAAAAAATTATTCATGATCTTTTAAAATTGTTCATGATCTTTTAAAAATTGTCCATGAAAATTTCCATATTTTATTATTCCTAATTGAAATATTTTATTATTATTTCTTACAATTTAAAAATATTAAAAAAAGTGTCATGCATCGATAGAGTAGTTTCGTAAAAGTTGTTAGATAAAAGTATCTTTTGAGAGTCAGGTGGATATCTTTAAAATATTGTTCATGATCTTTTAAAAATTTGCTTATGAAAATTTCCATATTTTATTATTCTTAATTGAAATATTTTATTATTATTATTTGTTAAAATTTAAAAATCTAAAAAAAGCATCATGCATCGATAGAGTAGTTTTGTAAAAGTTGTTAGATAAAAGTATCTTTTGAATTGAGCTAGATAAGTGCGCTGAGAATAAAAACGCAATTTTCAATTGACTTCAAGTTTTAATATTTACAAGGTGTTTCGTAATCAGCACTCTTAATATATATTTTCAGAATCCTTGTCAAAAATGAAAATGAAAAAGTAAATTCTTATCGCAAATGAATCAAATCTGTTGCAAAATATTTAGGCAAGAAAAGACAAAAACGCTATCGAAATCTAAGAATCCCTACTGAGAAAGGTGACCTAAAAAACATCAAAACTTGCTTGATTGCTAATGGAAAAAAAGATGAGGTGAAAGGCACTTAAACTGGTTCCTCAGTCGTGATTTGTCAGATTTCGATAGTGATTTTTTGTTCTTCCACTTTTAAATCTTAATATCTGGTGACATACCAATACGTTCTTTTCTTAACTCAAACTGTTTTTGACAAGGATCAGGAAAAAATATATTAAGAGAGGTTGTCACGGAACGCATAGTTTAGCAGTTGTTTATATATCGAACAAATTTCGAAGATACTCTACGAGAGTTTTGGCATATTCCAATTTATTTGAGATTTCAATATATGAAACGTAGATGGCAGGAACATACTGTCATACATTTATCTAAAAACTTGTTGAAGTCAATCGAAATATGTAGTTTTTATTTTGAGGGCTTAAAACAATTTTCCATAACTAAAATTACTCGTGGCAGTAGGGGAAGGGATGTATGTTTTTTGTCGAAAAATGCGCGTTTATTTTAAGATTTATGTATGTGTGTTTATTTATTTTATATTTATTTAATATGCGTATATTAATACATAAATACAATCATAATACTTAAAATAAACAGTTTTGAAAAATATGATTAAAGAAATAAAAAAATTAAATTCTTAAAAAAAAAGTTTCTTAAAAAATATGTGTGGTCTCCTCAGTCTAAGCCCATTTATAAATGATTATAGGCTTAAAAGTTTCACAACTTTATTATTTAGAACTGCATTTGCACTCTTAAAGCAGGCGGCACTACCTTAATTTAAACTTATTTAGATTTGGAATGTCAATTATACTGTCTTTTGAACACAAATTATTTTACCAGTTAAAAAAAAATCACCAATCACTTAAGTGATATTTAGAAACATGAAAAGATATTATTTTTGGTCTTCCATAAGTAACATGAATAAAAAATAGCCCCTTTTGAATAAAACATATTGTTTATGAAACAATTAAAACTACAGACGATTCTAGAACTAACTATGCTCAACAAAATCCCGCGTGAGTGCAAAAGCATTCTAGTTCTAAAGTAAGCGTTTGGAATACTAATTTAATTTAACAATAAGGTCTCTCTACACTAGTTGGCGAGCAGTATTTATTTTAACCTCTGGTATGAGGAAAACGTAGTTTGAAACTGTTTACGTCTCGGCGAGTAAGATAGATTGATTACTCATGAGAGTGCGCATTTGAAATTCCCATTTGATACTTGGCGGGAAAAGCTCTTTGCATGCAGTGTCGGTAATCGCCAAGACCTTTAAAGCTCTTGTGACTTGAGAATGATGTAAAACGAGCACAGTTCAGAGGATAGTGTGGCTCTAGTAACGCTTATTTACATAAATCCAACTGTTGAATATGTGAACAACTTTTACTTTATTTTCGATTTCTTTTTGTTTTGTTTCATGGGATTGGAAGATTAGATCTGACGTCACGAGGGAACAACAAACAAAGATTTAGAAAAAGGCAGTTTGTTTCAGTTAGGGTTGATGATAGAATATTAATGAATAACCTTTTATGTATTTCTAGCCGCTATTTGCTCGTTTCGCTCACTAGCACCCATTATTGCTCCCTAATTATTTTTCTTTTGTAATTAATGCATTTTGTAATTAATTTTAGCTAATATCTGACAATAAACTTAATGAGTCCTACACACTTATATGAAAAATGTAAGTTGTGTAGGAAAACATGTGCCCCGCAGTAAACTGATCGTTAAGACACGGCTCCCAGCATATCACCGAAGTCAAGCATCACTGGCTGTGGTCAGTGTGCGGATGGGTGACCACTTGGACCGAGGGTGTGTGGTATGGGTCCTCGTTAAACTGTTCTACCGTAAAGTGCTCAACTTCGCGTGTTGATCGTCGGGCTACCGAAGCGGAGGTGTCATCCCCTCTGTAGAGTATCAAATTTGTGATGGCATGTCTTCGGATCATCCTCAGGGATGCTTCCCAGACCGTCCAATAGCCCATTGTGCAGCTCTAGTGCAACGTAAATGAACTACAACAACAACAAGGAAAACGTGATGGACACATAGATGAAAACATGCAGCAAATGTTTCCTTGTAATACAAATTTGGGTTTCTTAAAATGATGTGTCATACTAATAGACAGATTGCAGAAAAGGTCATTTATTTGTTTGCAAATTAGGGAATCAAGAGGTTTATGGACACTATGACGTAATCTATCATAGTGTAATTAAACACATTTACTTGATTTAAAGCATTTTATTAAAGTGAAGAAAAAACCTATAAATTCCTTATTTACAAACAAAAAAAAAAGCACCTACTTATTTTGTCAAAATTTACTGTTAGGAATGATGTTTAATGAAAATTATAAACATTTGCTGTAACATATCATTATCTATTATATATAATTGTCTTACGTGGCTTCCAAATTTTGGCTGTATTTCTTTTCCGCTGGTGGCAACAGTTTTCATTTTTAAAGAAGTACTTTGTACAACTAAATAAGATTCTTTTCACAACACTTAAATATTTACTTTATTTTCTTAAGACTGTNCGAGGGACCAACAAAGATTTAGAAAAAGGCAGTTTGTTTCAGTTAGGTTTGATGATGGAATATTAATGAATAACCTTTTATATTTTTCTAGCCGCTATTTGCTCGTTTCGCTCACTAGCACCCACTATTGCTTCCTGATTATTTTTCTTTTGTAATTAATGCATTTCGTAATTAATTTTAGTTCATATCTGATAATAAAGTTAATGAGTCCCACACACATATATGAAAAATGAAAGTTGTGCAGGAAAACGTGTGTCCCACAGTGGACTAATCGCTAAGACACAGTTCCCAGCAGATCACCGAAGTCAAGCATCACTGGCTGCGGTCAGTGTGCGAGTGGGTGACCACTAAGATCAATCTGCGTAGGGACCGAGGGTGTGCGGTATGGGTCCTCGTTCAACTGTTCTACCGTAAAGTGCTCAACTTAGCGTGTAGGTCGTCAGGCTGCCGAAGCGGAGGTGCCACCTCCTCTGCAGAGGATCAACTTTGTGATGGCATGTCTTCGGATCATCCTCAGGGATGCATCCCAGACCGTCGCCAATAGCCCATTGTGCAGCTCTAGTGCGACGCAAATGAACTACAACAGCATCAACAAGGAAAACGTGTCGGACACATAGATGAAAACATGCAGCAAATGTTTTCTTTTATTACAAATTTGGGTTTTTTAAAATGATGTGTCATATTAATAGACAGATTGTGGAAAAGGTCATTTATTTGCTTGCAATTAGAGAATCATGAGGTTTACGGACATTATGAGGTAATCTATCATAGTGTAATTAAACACACTTACTTGATTTAAAGCATTTTATTAAATTGAAAAAGAACAAATAATTCGTTATGTACAAAAAAAAAAATTCCCAACATGTTTTGTCAAAATTTACTCTGAGGTATGATATTTAAAGAAAATTACAAATATTTGCTACAGCATATCATTATAAAATCATAAATCAACAACAAGTAGCAAAAGGAAGACAACTCAAGCTGAATAAAACACGGATGACGATTCGCTTTCACACGATTCGCTAAACATGTAGCCACGCTTTCTTGACAGATGTAAGTCGCTGTCAACTTCTCAATTTACTGTTGCCAATTCTTAATACTTTCTTTCCCATAGTTAACCTCTTCCTCCTCGCTCCCCTCAAAAGGACGTCAAATGATAATATGAAGCACCACTGTAGCATTAAAAACTTAAAAAGCGAAAAACATCGCTAAATGAAAAAAAAAAAAAACTTAATTATAGACGGAATGCGTATTGAAAAAATGTTTAGTAAAATTGTTTGAAGAAAAAAGTCTATTTTATTATTAATTTATCGATAAAAAATGGAAAAACATTGTGCTCATCGACTCCATATTAAAAGTGTTATTTACATGTAATATGATTTAATCGGTTACGAATTTTCTCGTTCAAAGTTAAACTTATTCATCTATTCGCGTTGATTCTCTGAATTAGGAATTCAAAGATTAACTGTTTCGCCAACACACCAATTCAATGATTCGTTGATACATTATTTTAGTATTTTTCTGTTCTTTCCTTCTTTTATTCAATCACCTATATTAGGAATCATTTATAATAACGATTTTCATGGAGATGTCTATGTTGTTTCTGATATACTTGGTCAATCCAAACTCGCTAATCATTGGCAATTTGAGAATTTAATCAGGAAGGTGCGCCTTTCGTTTGACGAGAGAGTACCGCAAGGGTGAAAGTACGTCTTGACGCAGAACCCCACTGATAGATGGCAGTACCACTCATTCATTAGGTCACTTTCACAATTTAGACATAGATCCGAAGGGGAAGTTAATTTTCTCTAGATCCTTGTACTCATGATACTGCTCATTGTCCCACCACAGAATTTTCGGTTCCACAGATTTTACGAGCATGTAGAGATGCTAACTTAGAACAATATGCATTTAAAATTAAATAATCTTCAAAAGAAATTGGTAGTGTAAAAAAAATCAATTTGCTTATATGTTGTTAGAAATAAAGATTGTGCGTTTAACTACTTTTCATGATTCAAGTAACGTCATGATATTTAACCGAACTTTTCCGCGTACTACATGTAATAATGCAAATATCTAAGCCGCGTTTTCAAAGGTTTACGCAATTTAAATCTCTTAGTAAAATAATTATTCGTCGTCTCGATATTGTTGCGCAATTAAATTTAACGGCCTTTGTAAATTGGTTCTTTAAGATTATTGTCTTAGACATGGATGATGAACTTTTCTCTTTTGAATTGTTCAAAAAATCATTCAGAGTAGAGGATTAAGTGCACAATTCCCTTAAACGTTTGGAGTAAGTAATTTAGTATTTTAATTTCTCAAATAAAGAAAATTGAATTATAATGAAGTAAAATATGAAGGGAATGTTAAATAGTAGCTTCAAGTGGTAAAATTTAACATACGTTTTAATTATCTAATATCCAAACTACAGAAATTTCAAAATCAAATAAAAAAATTAATCCATATAAATGTATTTAAAAAAATACTTAAATGCTTATGTATTAATGTTTCTTAAAATAGATATTTTAATGTCATTCACATTTAAATCGATGTTAGATTCATTTGAAAATCGTTAAGAATCCCGTGGCGGGTTTCGGCTAGTGGATGTAAAAGGGTAAAAAGAGGAAACGTAGGGGTAAAAATTAACGTAAATACTGATACTTAGACAAACTAAGTGTTTTTTCATAATTTAGTTTCTTACATAGATTAAAGACACGAGACAGTACGGCGAATAGTTAATAAGTAGGGGAGAGTGGAGTCAATTGTAACAGGGTACGATAGTAACAGAGCAAAAATTTCGAGTGTCGGGTTCTAGATTTGGTTTCTAGGTGGCGCACAAGGTGTATTTAATAAATCTACGCTTGCACCCTTGCTGACAACCATTTTTATGTACTTTTGAAATAGTTACATCACAAAAGATATTTTCACGCTACATAAGTAAATTTTTTGGTATTAGAATATTATATTGTAACAAAGTAATTTTGCTTAAACAAATAAAAATTACTAGTGGGCTGTGCCCCCTGCTCGCTAACGCTCGCCAACCCCCGAAAATTGCTACGCAATCTTATATGGTTTGCTTCGCAAACCAAGCTCGCTTCGCTCGCTACTAACTTAGGTACATTGCAAATGCACAAAATTCTAAGAATTCAAAACAATCATTCAAATCCATATAA
>NC_092211.1:26087234-26095697 GCF_043381705.1 Parasteatoda tepidariorum | reverse complement strand
TGTGCATTATTTTATTTGTCACCTTTCACAGCATAAATTAAAATTTTTAACCCCTTAAAGTTAAAAGTTTAACCCTTTAGGTCTCTGCTCATTATTATTTTTACTTCTAAAATATCACTACTATTTTGATCAATAAAAAAGTATATCACAACTATGATAATATGTATAAATAACTACGTTGTTGTTGAATTTATGAACTGTTACAATTGACCCCGTAAGTGGGAACAATTGTAACAAGTGCACGACTGTCAAAAATTGTTAATAACTGATATAATGACATTTAAAATAAGGTATTATTTTTTTCTAGTAGAGGATAGTCTACTTTACTCGTCTGTCAATTAATACTAATAATATAGTGGATTTTTTATTAGTTAAAAATAGTAAAGTAAAAATGTTACAATTGACCCCACTCTCCCTTACACTTATGTACTAGTAGCTATTGACGCACTTGACTTTGCTACTACACAAGTGAGGAATTGCTTCTTATTTATTTTATTCGTTGAATAAAATGAGATTAATAATGAGTTATCAAGTTGCAAGGATATCTATGGATAAAATTTACCATTTTAAGCTTATACTTATTTGCGTATCTCACATTGCTGTTTAGTTGCAATATTGACAAATAAGAAACTGTTCCCGAAATATTTTTTTTTACTCTGAATCGAACGGGACCAACCGTGAGATAACGGAACTAATATTTTTTGAGTTATAAGGGCTTTATGTACAAGAAGTAACAATTTGTCTTCGTACTTATTTGCTCACCTGACATTGCTGTCTAGACAAGTGAGTGAAGTATTGTTTTGGCGTATTTTTACTCTGAATCTAATGAGATCAAGCAAGAGTCAATATGACTAATAATTTAGAAGTTGAAAGCGTTTATTTATTAGTATTTATAAGAAATTACTATTTTTGTATTGCATTTTGTTCTAAAAGAGTCTTTATGACTTCAAAAGAATTTATCTTTTTGATCGTAGAGTTATATTATTAATTTCAGCATACATGCCGACTAGATGTTCGAGTGGTTAGCGTGCCTGACTGCGAAGTCAGTGGCTGCAGGTTCGAATCCCTCTCAGGGCATAGATGTTTCTCTCTGTGTGTTGCTCTCTATTGTGTGATGTGTGAATGTGGCCCACCCTATAAAACGGGTATCTGTGGCAGTGTGGCGTGGATAATGTTGCTCGCCTCCGTGACTTAGGTTCATAGCTGCTCACTGGGTAACGTTAAATGAGTAACACTTTCGGCATCTTCCTAGGCGAAGAACGTAAAAGTTCAGTGCCTGCCGTTAGAAAAAGAAATTCAGCATACATGAGAAAAGATGCTTTTCTCTATTGAACTGCAATTAAATAGCATTGCTAGTTGCTCATATAGTTCAAATATAATACATTTTAAGCATAAAAATCCTTTCAAATTCTGAAACGTTTGCCTTATTGACACTTCTTTGGTTCGATTCATCGCAATTTGATTTAGTGTAAGAAAATGCATCAGAAACAATAACTCACTTGATTTAGATGAGGGTAAAAGTACAAGAATATACTTTTTGTACATAAAACCATTATAACTGCTAAACTATTACTCTTATCACATCGAGATTGGTTTCACTCAATTCTGAGATGGGTAATTGTATATCAAACAATTACTCATTTGTATAAATACTTACTTACTTATCCTCTACGTGCCTTGGGCACTTAAGGCCTCCAGCATATCCCTCCAACGCCTCCTGTCTTTAGCAATAGATCTTGCTTCCTCCCAGCCAGATATTCCACATTCTTTTAATTCGCCCAAAAACATGCGCTGGATGGTAAGTCTGGGTCTTCCTCTTGTTCTCTTACCATCAGGGGCCCATGTAAGCGCAACAGATGAAATTTTTTCTTTGGGCATTCTAAGGATATGTCCGAGCCAGCTCCATCTTCGTTTTTTAATTTCATCTTCGACTGTTTTTATTTTAGCTTTCTTTAATAGATTTTGATTTGATACTTTGTAAGGCCAGAAAATTTTAAAAATAAATCTTAACATTTGTATAAATATCAGTAGTTAATTTTCTTCCTGTTTCTGTGGACTAGTTTTCTGGACGGCAGTTGGAAAACAGTGCAGTTGGGTTTATTAAAGAACGATGTATTGCGGATTATTCATTGAGATTGATGCCATTTGCGTTGCGTGATTATAAGCCCTTTGACCACTATGGGGACATATGTGCGTTTCGCTCAAGCCTTTGGTGTACTGTTTGGATTCTGGGCTATATTATTATGTCATAATATGCTGCCGACAAAATCAATATTGCGTGAAAAAGCATTCAGTTCTATAGATCCACTGATTGCTTCAACGTAGAATAGTTAACAGTCAAAGGGAAGTGTGCGCACAAAAACAATGAGTTATATTTAGCAGATATAAAATATTTAAGCGAATATTTAGCAAGCAATTCTTTTTTTTCCGTTTTAGTATTTGTAATTGAATAGCATTCAATTACATAGCTAGACAAATTTGGCATATCACAGAGAGATAGACAGGGAGTCAGGTTATAAAAATTTTGTTTTCCTTTATTTCATAGAACAATTTCAATTCTTGATAATTATTGGACAGGTGGTTAACTTATGGGTAGTCAACTCGACAAGGTTTACTGTATTTCAAAAATATTAACAGCTGCATAGATTAAATTAAATTTATTGCTCAATTTATATATTTTTTATTGAATTTTATTGCAAAGCTTGTTCTACGTTGATTATTGTTATTGATGAAACAGATGAAAAATCTTATTGGAAAGCAATGCCTGGTTTTTTTTTGTGGCAAAGTGTATCAAGCAATTATTTTAATGTAACAGAGAAAAGTGTATGAAGTAATTTTGATGTGACACCCGCGTAAGGCATATTAGGTGAGTGAGTCAGGAAATTATAATTATAAGATTACATAGAAATAAAGTATCGGATAATGGGACAACAAGTAAAAAAATCCAACTAATGTGTGATGATACAGGAATAAGTATTATCAGGGGAAAAAGTGAAAACTATTCGATACAAGTATCGAATGTAAATGAACTAAAAAACTTGATACTAATGATTGAAAAAAAATATTTTAGATCAGATTAAAAAAATCAGATTAAAAAATGTTTTAGGGATGAAATTTTAAAGAAAAATTATTTTATTTTATATTTAGAGTACGATCATAAATTTATTTTGCTTCACTAATTTTCATAAGTTTGTCTGAAGAATCGGTTCAAGTATTTGATTTCTTTTCTTGTATTTGAATGAGAAAAGTCAGTTTTTTAACTCAATTCAATCAGATAATCAGAAATTTTTCAAACTCATGATATTTAATCATGTAAGTAATCGTAAGTTTTCAAACTCGAAGGACATTATTCCTAACCAACAAGGCAATAAATAAAACTCTTTTATTCTTTGGTTCTGCTAATTATATAAAAGGAATTTAAATAATTAATCTATCTGTAAAATATACGAAAAACTTAATGTTCAGCATGTATTTTAACAACTATTCTTTCTTTTAGAGAATACTTTTTTTTGGTTTAAATGTGAGAAAAAGCTACATTACCTTTTTCCTTCTTCTTAAAAAATACACAAATTTATTATCTATAAATTGTAGCTATATCTTATTTCAAATTTCTGAATTCATTTTACTTACATTGTATTACTACTTAGCACGCTATTTTATTCTATTATTTTATCATTCATTCGATCATTTTATCTTTATTTTAATAATTACTCTAGAGGAATTAACTTAATAATTTTATCAGTAAAATACACTGAAACTTAATGGTCAACACGTATTTTTAAGAGTATTCTTTCCTTTAGAGAATAATTTTTTTTTGGTTTAAATGCGAAAAAGTTACGCTTTTTCCCCCCATCCATTTTCTTAAAAAAAGGCATAAATACATTATCTATAAATTGTTGTTATATCATATTTCAAAATTCCGGAATTCTTATTTCATTATTATGCTGCTTAGCATGCACTAAAAGTATCAAACATTAATGATGGATTATATTGTCAAGATAATTTCATATTTTCTAAAGTTTCATTTTTTATTCTCTGAATATCTTTACGTTTTATAAATTTTTAAATTATTTAGAAACAACTAAATGACAGAAAACGTTTTTTTTAATTTAGTTAAAGTATCATTTATTGGATTCAGAATTCAACAAAATTTAAATATTGTTTATATTGTTAGAAACAAACTACTCAAAACATACCTTTGATTTTCGATCGTTATTTTTGAGTGACATCACACCGGCTGATACCACGTGACTTTTTCTGTGTGATACTTGACACATGTCTCGGCGGCAATCACCACTTGTGCCAGACGTGACTCTCAGATTCAGTTGATGTTCGGTTCGAAAGTTGTTCGAAGAGTGGAAAACACTCACCTTTTAAGTCCACTCTTGATGTGGAAAAGGGGCGCCACAATCGTTTGCAGAGAATTTCGAACCTGCAAAAATAAAAATATTTATTTCAGTGATTCGAAAATTTGGAAGGCACGATTAACCAGCAGAATGGAGAAGAAATTAAATTTTTATAATTATTCTTTTTCTCTTTTAGCTAAGAGAACTGGATAAAATTATGAATATTTGTGCTGTTATATTATTTAATGAACATGCAAATGATGTTCAAAAATATACAAGAAGACATTTTTTTAAAAGAAAATTGATGTTACATTAAGGGGGAAGAGCACAGGGAAATTTTCAAAAATTGAGAAGTTTGATTGCATTTTTCGATAGTTTAACCTTTTAAAGTTATTGTATCAAAATGTAGGATTGATTTTGGTCAGAATTGAAAAGTTACAACATAATGTCTAGAGTGACATGCTGTGATATGGATGAAAAAGTGAAGCTGTATGCTTTATCGTCAAAACATTTCACAAACACTCTAGTCAAAACGTTTCGCAAAATACTATCATTTTAAGCTATTCTATTGAAATAGTTTGTTTAAATAATGTAAGAAAAAAAATAATAATATTTTTAATACGAATATTTGAAATTGCATCTTAGTTAGCTGTAATAAATTTCAATGAATGTTGCAAAGGATTATTGTCAGTTTCGGAAAAATTATAAATAAATATAGATCATACAGCCAAAGAATATTTTGCAATTTTATAACAGTCGTTGAACAGCTGACCCAATTTTGGGTTTACGACTACTAATGTTCAGCTCCGTAGCCTTGTAATTTTGAACCCAATCCAGAAGACAAGGGAACTCCGGGATAAAGTATTGGGAGAGAATTGCCTTCGTGGAGGACTTTTTGATAGAACTAACCCACATTTCCGTTACATGGAGAGGGAAACCACGAAACATCCCACGGCTAGCCTGACGGCAAAGGGGACTCTAACCCTCGATCCGTCTACCACTGAGGATAGTTTGCGTCAGCACTGTGGTTGGTTCAAGCTGGATGCAGAATTCGTATCGACCAGCCTTCGCTGGGATTCGAACCCGGTTCACCTCATTGGAAGGCGAATGTTCTATACCCTGAGCCCTCACGGCTCAGCCAAAGAATATGCCCAAAATAAAGATGATCGCAGAATTTCGACTGATACTCTAAAAACATTAGAGGCGTAGCATGAGGGTGGATCGACATAAAGGGCTAGACAAGCACTTAAGACTGCTGAAAATGATGGGGACGAAGCATCTTATGGACCTGGCATTGATGCATTATAGTTGCAAATATTTTATACTTATAATTTTTTTATTCTTATATGGATTATCGATCACGTTTACTCTGAGCTATGTTTCTTTTACTTCCTGTGTCTCTAATTAATACAATTTTCTACCGATTTACTTCAAATTTTGACACAATGTTCACAATACATATAGTTTTCGTTGCACGCAAGTAGTTTTTAATTAGGATGAGCATTCCATGAAATAAATTTGTTTGAATTTTTTTTTCTCCGAACACCGCTATTTTCCAGAAAAAAAACGTATATTTTTCTAAGTCCAACGTGCAACAAAATCTACATTCATGCAGTTTAAAAAAATCCAAACGGAATCAAATTTAGTGATTTTTTTCTTCAATTTATCAATACATCAACTTATTACTTTCTGCATCTCTAACTAATACAATTTTCTACTGATTTATTTCAAATTTTGACGCAATGCTTACAATAAATATAGTTTTCGTTGCACGTAAAGAGTTTTTAATTAAGATGACTGGTTTTGAGTAATTCACGAAATATTTTTGTTTAAAATTTTTTTCCAAACACCACTTTTTTTCAAAAAAAAAAAGAAAAGTATAATTTTACAAATATTGCGAGCAAAAAAATCAACATTCATATAGTTCAAAATAATCAAAGCGGAATCAAATTTATTGATTTTTTTTTCAATTTATGAGTACAGCAAATAATGGATAATTTAAAAAATACGTGCGAGTTCTTTAAAATTTTTGTATTTATAACATGATAAAATAAAGATTAAAATATGTACAATAAGATAAAAAAATGTATTAAGTTTATCAAATTAGTTACAAAATTCATTAAAAAATCCTTCTTTTTTAACAGGCGTCTACTGTGTTCAGCCTAAGCGCGAAATTTAATAGCTCGTTATTATCACAATCATTGCAAAATTCATCAAAAAATCCTTTTTTATCAGGCTTTCACTGTGTTGTTACACTTAGACGCAAAATTTAATGGCTAATTATTATCACAATCGTTGCAAAATTCATTGAAAAATGTGTCTTTTTTATCAGCTTTCCACTGTGTTGTTACCCCTAGACGTGAAATTTAATGGCTTACTATTATCACAATCATTGCAAAATTCATTAAAAAAAATCCTTCTTTTCTATCAGGCTTCCACTGTGTTATTACCACTAAACGCGAAATTTAATGGCTAATAATCAAAATTCTAATTCTAATTAAAATTCTCATTGCCTCTACGCGTAAAATTTGCTTCAATTTTTATAAAATAAAATCATACAGTTAAGGCAAACATTAGTAAATATGTCTTGAGAGTATTTCGAGGCAATTATTCTTTCTTGATATGCTAAAATTGATTGAATTTTAGGACTACCAAAAGATTATATTTGCACCTTCGTTATAAAATGTAATCAACTAAAAATGTTCGTTAAATTTCAATCAATCTGAGATAGTTTTCACTTAAATAACATAAGAAAGTCAATACTGCTATGCAGTTAAAACATACATTGCTGTGTACACTGATGGTCGTATTTTAATTACAAATGCCGTTAATATATTTGTATTAATTAATCCTTATAGAAAAGACGTTTGCTCCTCAAAGTTATAACTTTAGTATACCCTCTCAAATTTATTAGCTTAACTTAAAATTCAGCAAATTTCAGATATATATTCTGTTTGCTTAGTAAATTGAAATACTCGGTACATCAAACTACATTTTCATTATTTCATTTGTAAACATTCAAAAGTAACATTTACGCAGAGTTGATAATTGGTTTTACATTTTAACTACTACCAGACTGTTAAATAAAGGGAAGAAGAAGAATTTCGTATTTTCCCGTCAAGCCAATAAGATACACTTCTAATGTTTAATTAAATGCTATCCTGAGGATTTCTAGATTTGAAATTTACAGCGAATATTATCAAAGCGTTTTTAAGATTTGAAGTATATTTAATAAATCCTATACTTTAGTCACTCTATAGGATTGTTTTGCTCAACTTAAGTTGTTGTTAGTTAGGATATTTAGACGTACGCTAAAAATATAATAAAATATATCTGCTTCTTTTTTTTATCTTTTCATTTTTATTTGAGAATGTAGTTTTTCATAAACTAAATATTAGATTTAAAAAAAATCTTGTCGAAGTATGTAGTTGAAGTATAGATATATATTTCAGAACTTAAGCTACACTGCACAGTGGGCCAGCATCCAAGGTTTCGTGGCCAAAATTAGTATTTCGATAAAATTTGTTTCAAAATTCAGGGATTTTTATTTAGGGTTTTATTATGTGCAGGTAAATTGAATTCATAGTTGAAATTTTGAAATACCCAAAAAACAAACAAAATGGCGGCTGAAATATGGCGATCAAAAATAAAAAAAAATGATATAGTACGTTTAAATAATTAAATATAGCAATGAAAATGTAATAACTTTCTTAATTTTATATTAAAAATGAAAAGCAATTTATATTTCCGAAGTAATATTACA
Source organism: Parasteatoda tepidariorum (assembly GCF_043381705.1). Lineage (NCBI taxonomy): Eukaryota > Metazoa > Arthropoda > Arachnida > Araneae > Theridiidae > Parasteatoda > Parasteatoda tepidariorum. The sequence goes on along the minus strand of NC_092211.1, from coordinate 26,087,588 downwards.
AAATAGCGCGAATTAATTACAAAATAAGGCGAAAACATGAAAAAAAACATAATTTTTGTTTTTTGGTATATTTATTCCACCTTTGCAATACGGGCGAAATGGGGCAGGTTTTTTCGAAAGAAGAAACATCAAAGAAGACAACAACAAAAAAGTTTAGCTAATTATCTCGTGGAATTTTTTGGAACTAAGTTTCGAAAGTCAGTCAAACATTGCAAAATGTCAAATGATAAACTATAAGTTTGTCAAGAGTATTAACTAATCCAACAAATTGAAAAATTGTACTATAATTTCAGACTAATTACTCTGATAAAAATGTAACAGAAAGGTGAAATTCCTATATATATTTCTGAAATA
>NC_092211.1:26067995-26086853 GCF_043381705.1 Parasteatoda tepidariorum | reverse complement strand
GTCTATGGTATACTGCCATACAAATCTTTATGGTAGCCATAGGCTTTTGGGGTTTTGCCATACAAATCTCTATGGTAACCATAGGCGTATGGTATCTTGCCATATAAATTTCTATGGTAGCCATAGGCTTATGGGGTTGTGCCATACAAATCTCTATGGTAACCATAGGCGTATGGCATCTTACCATACAAATTTCTATGGTAGCCATAGGTTGCCATAGATTGCCATAGGCTTCTCTATGGCAAATTTTCCTAAGGGTTAAGTTGTTGCTAGTTATGTTATTTGGACGAATTCTAAAAATATAATAAAATATATCTATTTTTTTAGCTTTTCATTTTCCTTTGAGAGCGTAGTTTTTCATAAACTAAATATTAGATTAAAAAAAAATCTTGTCGAAGTATATAGTTGAAGTATAGATATATATTTCAGAACTGAAGCTACACTGCACAGTGGGCCACCATCCAAGGTTTCAAGGCCAAAATTAGTATTTCGATAAAATTTGTTTCAAAATGTGGGGATTTTTATTTAGGGGTTTTTATGAGTAGGTAAATTGAATTCATAGTTGAAATTTTGAAATACACTAAAAATACCCCAAAAAACAAAATGGCCGTTGAAATATGGAGAGCAAAAATAAAAAAAATAATACAGTACGTTTAAATAATTAAATATAGCAATGAAAATATAATAATTTTCGTAATTTTATATTAAAAATGAAAAACAAATTATATTTTCGAAGTAATATTACAAAATAACGCGAAAACATGAAAAAAAACATAATTTTGGTTTTTCGGTATATTTAGTCTACCTTTGCAATATGGGCAGGTTTTTTTCGAAAGAAGAAATATCAAAGAAGACAACAAAAAAAAATTTAGCTAATTAACTCGTGGAACTTTTTGGAACTAAGTTTCAAAAGTCATTCAAACATTGTAAAATGTCAAATGATAAGATATAAACTATAAGTTTGTCAAGAGTATTATCTAATCCAACAAATTGAAAAATTGTACTATAATTTCAGAGTAATTACTCTGATAAAAATGTAACAGTATGGTGAAATTCCAATATATATTTCTGAAGTAAAAATTTAAAAGTTACACTTAAAAAATTTTTTTAAACACATTTTTCATTACATCGTACTCTCGTCGGCCCAAAAAGTAAATTACAATGTTTGGAATGATTACGAATACTTAATTTGGGCTATATTAAAACTGCCTACACATATTTCAGTTGAAAATTTAATTTTTGACTTTTGGCCAAAGATCATGGTCTTCTGTCCCACAATGCACTGTAAAATCGGCATCAAATTATTTCTGGATCAATTTGCTGTATAAAGCAGCCATTGCATTATCCGCAAATTCCATTTTATCATATATGCCGTAATTTTTTCAGTAATATTTCTTTAGAGTGATTCAGTAATTATTACTGTAAAAAATTAAAGTATATTAGATTATTCGTTCCGCTCCATGTTCCACTAAAAATGAATTTTACTGTAAAAAGTAATGACCACCTTGGTGCTAGTACTTTTTACTGTAATTTCATTTCTGCATTTTTTACTATGTAAATGCTTCACTATAGTACTGAGACAAACATAAGCCTATTTTACTTAAACAGACATATGATGCCTGTTTAAGTGGGGGGATCCTGAAAGTTCGGAGATTGTTGTTCGATTTAAATATTTGACTTAAATGTATTTCAAATTAAAAGGTTCCTATCGTAACTCCGTTTTGGAACTTTCCTGACTATTAGAATCCCCATGCCGTCTGACTAACCTTGGTTACCCAGGGAAGTTTTCGCAAATGCAATTTAATTCCATGAAAAAATCCTTCATGATGGCTAGTTTGTCCCAATGCTTGATCTAGAAATTCCCTCGTCTTCTGGATTTGGTTAAAAATTACAAGACTACGGAGTTGAACACATTGTCGTTAACTAAGAATTGGGTCTGCTGTTTGCCGGTGGTTATAAAATAAAATGAAATTGGTTGAAAAGTTATAAAGTTAATAAACATCGAAAATGAAATGGATAAGGTTTCTTTAAACTAGGCGAGGAGGCTTGTTATTGATTGATTAGAAATAGAATTTCTCTTAAGTGAAAGTCAATTGAATGAATTTGTGTGTCAGAAAATTGTTACACCGTTAGGATTTTCATTCTAAAACTATGGTAAAATAACTGGAGTCTGTCCATCCAGTTTATGTCTGTCTAGTCTGTCCAGTTTATGGTAAAGAAAATGTTTGCATTTGAAAATATAAGGACAGACATTTCAGATTATGAAGACATGCATTTCAGATTTCAAAGACACTCGGTATAGATAATATTTAGAGTCATTTCAGATAATAAAGACAGATATTTCAGACTCACAGATAGGTATTTCTGATTATGAAGACACGTATTTCATATTACAAGATACTCATTTTAAATAATGCAGATAGTCATTTCAGATTATTAAGACATACATTTCTGATTACAAAAACAAGCGTTTCAGATTACAGACAGTCATTTTAGGCAATGCAGATAGTCTTTTCAGATTATAAAGACAAACATTTCAGATTATGAAGACATGCATTTAAGATTACAAAACTTTCCTTTTAGATAATGCTCAGAGTCATTTCAGATCATAAAGACGGATATTGCAGTCTCACAGATAGGTATTTCCGATTATGAAGACACGTATTTCATATTACAAAATACTCATTTTAAATAAAGCAGGTAGTCATTTCAGATTATTAAGACATACATTTCTGATTACAAAAACAAGCGTTTCAGATTACAGACAGTCATTTTAGGCAAAGCAGATAGTCTTTTCAGATTATAAAGACAGACATTTCAGATTATGAAGACATGCATTTCAGATTATGAAGACATGCATTTCAGATTACAAAGACAGTCAATTTGGACAATCCAGATAGAGTCTTTTCAGATTATTAAGACAGAGATTTCATATTACAAAATTTTCTCATATTATTGAGACAGAAATTTTAGCATATTAAGTTCAACACTCCAGATTCTAAAGATGATATGAAATAATTTCTGACTTAAAAACAAAAGCAAAAATTTAAATTTGTATTGACCAATAGACCTTCTTTCCTTTTTTTTTGCTTTAATCTCTTTATTTCGAATGATTAAAGCTAAATATTTTACTTATTTGTTCATACGCGATCAATACAGAGTATGTACCACCAATTTGTTACTCTAATCCATAATAATAAAAGTGAAGTTACGTTGCAGCTCATCTAAATAAAATCCCTTTAGTATCATTAAAGGTAGTAAAGTGAAGATCAGCTTCCAGCAATTTCCTATAACGTTAACCATTTTATTACCTCATAGTTAATTACTCAAAATACTCCTGACAAACTGTTTCAAGCGTCAAATATACCATTTGGTTACGAAACTTATAACGCTGAGACATTTCACCCAAATCATTTGTTTACCGTTAGTCTAGACGGTGCTGATTGAAAAGCTATTAATGGATCGTGATAATTATTCAAATATACGAATAATGCTACTGCTTTTAAGTTTTCGAAATTAGACACACCCAATTAATAATTAATCCTAAAGGAATTTCTAATAGAAGTCTGCATAGAGATATATTTGTTAAAGTAAGATAATTGTTAATGATATTTTAACAAGAATTATTACCCACAGTGCAGTCCAGTACGCTTGCGTGCTAAAGTCGAAGCTTGAAAATGGTGTATAGTCAAATGGAGATATTGCCAATGTAATGAAGATATTGTCAAAATACATGGAATTAATTTTTCCCGAGGAAGCATTCGTAATTTTTTCCGTTGAATTCGTCAACAAATAATATCAGGTATGACATAAAAATTGCTTTTTAGGAGACTCCCCCCATCTCTCGCTTGCTCTGATTAACAACCCCATAATTGCTTTTTATTCATAGTTTTTTCCCCCTTCTTAAAAGTTAATATTTTTCAGAAAAACAAAGAACATTTTGTTAACAAATTGGGAATTGATCGTTCTCTGGTTCAGGTCAGAATTTAGATCTGTGGAGAAATGAATGGTTGTATGAATGGGTCTGCCCTATAAGCGGGTGCGACTTATGGGTGTGGCAGAAGTCGAATTCTTGGCCATAGATGGCACCATTGGAAAACAGGAACAATACTTAATGACCGACAACAGCAACATTAAAAGAATTATTATTTTTTTTATTACCGAGAAAGTCATTACCATACAGTACTGTAATTCAATCAGAATTTCTTCTCAGTGTATGTAGACATTTATTCAACTTTCATGCAAATTGTAATGAATATTTTTTTCATTTCAATCTTTACAGCAGTTTAATTACCTCTATGATACACTTTCCCCAGCCCATTTGTTTCCCTTTGCAATAAATGAAATCTCATTCTAATATATGATACATTTTCAAAGCACTTTTACTAATGATTTCAACTTAACGTAGCATCATATAACATTTTGTTGTTATTTGTACTGACACCCCACTTCATATATTATACAAAAATAGAACGAATAGATACAGCTCGCCCAACATCCTGACAAACTCTGAAATAAAACTTAACAAATCAAAGATAAGCCATACCTTATTATCTCCTCCAACAAAACAAAACAAAATAAGGAAATATTTCAGTCAAGGCAACACTGAACCAAAACATACAAGGTTTGAGGTAAATTCAGTGAAACCAAAAGCAGAGAGAATGCCATGAATCATTGACATATAAATGGAGCTGACGGGTGGTGCTTTTGTTATGACAGTAACATATTTGTCTTCACTGCAAATAGGATATTTTATGCTATTAAGGGCAACGTAGGATAAATTACTAGCATAAAAGAAAAATGTTTACAGTGTAATTTGTAAAGAACACCGATGACTGCTGATATGAAATATGCTCGATTTATGTTCAGAGTAAATCTCTGTTGGAAAAGATTTACTTCATTTTGTGCATATAAACAGGGAAAAGCTGTTAATTTAAAAAAGTAACCCAACCGTCGCTGCGTGTTTTTGTTTTCTTGTTGTTAACGGCGAAGGAATATGTAATCCATACCAATTATGTTTTAATCTTAGTCAGTGTTCGGTTCTGTTTATGAATCTGGTTTTATGAACGAAATAATGTATTTTTCATTCAATGATGGGCAGTGGGAAGAAAGGCTTCTATTTGTACAAAAGAAGCAGACTTAATGATTATAGATTTCATACAATGAATATTTTTTGTAACATATATTTTGGAATTTTTACAGAATTGTAACTGTTCCTATATGAAAGAGCGACTTTACGATAGAATTGTAGTGTATCCTTAAGAAAAATCTCACGGTATTTATTTTATTTTATAAACGTCGTTGAACAGTCGACCCTGAGTTTACGACTATCAATCTTCAACTTAGTAGTCTTGTAATTCAGAACCCAATACAGAAGACAAGGGAACTAATAATGCTAGTGCCGCAGCAGCTGCTTTTGGCTGTTAAGCCTTATAATTCGTTACAGTTTGTTTAGTTGCGCAAGAAATAAAGACTTAGATACTTGAAATTGAAGTTGTGTTGAAAAATTCACAGAAAGTTATTATTAGTTTAAAACAGTTAGTTTAATTACGTTTAAAAATATAATAATAATATTCCATAGTTATTTTCAGAATTATTAATTAAAAAAAAACCATATGGGCCACTCTGAGGCCCGCAGAAACGAAACTACAGATCTGAAATTTTCCTCACTGAAAGAGTCGTTTCCATTTATGAACTCAACGCGAGTTATTTTTGAAATTTCAATGTTTTCTAAAGTGCTTTCTCACAAATTGTTTTCTCCTTTTCTATTTCATTTAAATGAGGATTATTTATCCATTGTATATTAACTTATTTAATCTCTCTCGATATATTCATTTTATAAGCTTGACGTGATGTTAAAAGTAATAAAAAATGAATAAAAAATGAATAAAAAATAAGATAGATGTTGCCGGATATAAATCTTAACATCTATTTCAGACTCGATCTATATCAGATATATCAGACTGTTTTTACGCAAATTTATAATAATTATATATTTCATAAGACAAAATAATGTTTTTTTAATATTGCTTTTTAAGGGAGAAAAAACTATGAGTGAGAATGAATCACAGGAATTGGTAAGAGGAGCCTCTGACTGATTTAAATAATTCCAAAATAGTATTTAAAATTTGATATCTGGTAACATTTTCTCTCTTTTTCGTAGCTTTATAAACTCACCCTCGTATTTATTAAGCAAAGATCTTGAGTGAAATAAATAATTTTTTTTTAAACAATGGATGAAAGTTTAATATTTCAAGCAAAATAAAGTGATATATGTACGTAAAAAGAGCTTAAAATTGCAACGACTTTTCGAACAAATTGGAGTTTTAAAAATACATTTTTTAATCGAAAATTGGATATACAACTTTTTATACTTTATTAATAGGCAAGGGCCTTAAATATTTTAACTCTGATCAATATTCAGATAACTTTTACAAACAAATATGCTTAAAATTATAAAAAATTGCTGGAGTTTTACTAGAGCTATGAATCTTTAGCAAATTTTTTGTAACCTTAATATTATGCCGAATAAACCATTAATTAACAAAATTATTTGCTTTGAGTTTGATTACTCTGTCGTAAAACTAAAACACGGTTACGTTAAACACCCCATTAAGATTATAGAAAATATTAAGGACAGTATGGCTCAAAGTTCGATCCTGGATCAGCTTTGAACCTAATTTTTTTGAGAGTAAAGTTGTTCTAAATTTAATAAATTAATTTATGTTGTTCTCCCAATAATTTAATAAGCTAATAAACTGTTAAAAGTTTCATTCTAAAATTTTGGTGTACTGATCGGCGGCAGTCTGTCAATCCAATTAACCGTAAAGTTTACAGTAAAGAACATTTTTTAATGTTTCGGTTTTGAAACCGTTTACAACTAGTATGGTTATAAAACCGCATGCAAAACTGTATGGTTTTTTTAACTATTTACAACTAATATGGTTTCAAAACTGTATAAAAGAAATTTAACTGGCTGGACATTGGAGATAATTCAGCAACTTTATGGTGCTGCCATCTATGCAAGAATGATAGTATCGTATTCCAATAGCTCTGGGTCACAAATTGGGGAGTTCCGGATACTGGAAACTCTTGCTGTGTTGAAGGGAATGGAGGGGATATTGTGGTGTCAACCTTAGAGGAGATATTAGGGTAGAGAGAACCAGTCTATTGTTTGGGCTCAGAAAACTTGTTCAAAGATGGGGGTTACCTTTTTGGCGAAAAATTCATAGCTAGCGGTCGCATAGTACAGGAATATTTTTAAGAGTACCTAAGGACTTTTCTCTTTTTTTTAATTTTATTTTGCATGCTTTCCCAATTTTATTCGTGATTGTAAGAAATAAGTTTTCTAATAAAAATACATCATAATATGTGCGCTACATATAATTATTTGCTTTTAATTGCTTAATCATAAAAAGCTAATAACATATTAGTTAAGCATGATTTTACCAAGCAATGAAATAAAAATAATGATTTTTTGAATCGAAGATACATTTGAAAGTATGTAAAATATAAAGAAACATTTGCAAATGACTATATGTATTAATTATTTTTGTCAAAAGCTCATAAGAGATAAGAATCTTTGTCCATTAAATGAATCCGCAGTAAAATGCTTAGAGCATAACACACTATTATTGGATGCTGTGAATTCTTCTCTGTGGACATTNAATTAATTATTAATTAATTAAATAATTTTCAATTACATATCCCAATTAATTTGGAAAATTTATAGAAAAAAAAACTAAAAAAATTTGGAGGCAAATTTTTTTTAAAATTAACCCAACAGGTTTTTCTGAAAAACTATAGATATATAAAATTTTCGAAATCAATTTTGACAATATGCATTATATAGTACGTGAAAGTACCACAAAATTAATTGGAATATGAGATAATTACAATAACTAATAGTCTGCATTGAAGTAATAAAATACCGATTTTTCTACATAATGAATTATTTTTCATCTCTCATAGGACCTTCTATGGGCCGAAACGAATGTTGCCACTAAAATTATTCCTCATAAGGCATACATCCCACTAGTTTATTTCAAAATTGGCGAGTTACACTTCCCACGTCTCCCTTGTAAGTGGTTTCATTAGGTGAGTCTAGTAGTAGGCGCTTTAAAATTCTGGTTGTTTAACCGTGAGCAGCCAAAACAGTTAATGAAAGGTTTTCCTCATGCTTAGCAGTTTGAATACCATCTTATTTTTGGTTATTTGACTGTTTCGTTTGAATATGGTAAAATAGCAGTTAAATAAATTGTTATTTAACCATTTTCCGAGAAATGTCTAACAATGTAGGACAGAATTTTTCAACCAAATACCAACCCAAAGGTAGGTGCGTTAAAATTCTGGTTGTTTAACCGCGCGCAGTAAAAACAGTTAATAAAAGTTTTTCCTCATGATTAACAGTTTGAATACCATATTATTTTTGGTAATTTGACTGTTTCGTTTGAATATGGTAAAATAACAATTAAATAAATAGTTATTTAATCATTTTCCGAGAAATGCCTAAATAGTGTAGGATAGAATTTTTCATCCAAATACCAACCCAAAGGTAGGTGAGTCAAATTTCAGGTTGTTTAACCGTGCGCAGTAAAAACAGTTAATAAAAGGTTTTCCTCATGATTAACAGTTTGAATACCATCTTATTTTTAGTTATTTGACTGTTCCGTTTGAATATGGTAAAATTGCAGTGAAATAAATTTTTATTTAACCATTTTCCGAGAAATGTGTAACAGTGTAGGACAGAACTTTTCATCCAAATACCAACCCAAAATCAAATAAAAATGCTTTTGTATCTTTGATTACCGTCGTAATGCGAGTTGACATTTATCCCAATGTATCAAACTACATCCCGTTATCACTTCCAACGAGAAATTACCCAGGAGATGAGGAAGCTGACAGCATTAGCTCAAACTCGATTTGAGCAGGCAGTCAAAACGTTGACTAAAAGATACCATAAATCATTGGAAAATAAATGGAGCTGCCATTTTCTGCTTTTGTTGTAGCGGAAAAGCGTTTGTCTCCATTTAGAATGGGAATTAGAAGTTTGTGTTGCAAATGGCAGTTGAGCTTGAATTACATGTACAAATGGAAAATCTATAATTTGCAGTGCCTATGGCAGTTTGCTTTCATTTTCTAATCGCTCTAATGCTTTTAGCAATCAGTGTTCGAAGTTATCATTCATTTATGTTGTTATCATCTGTAATAATATTTATATTTTATTTCTAATTTTTCCTCGAATTGTGTTTTGTCCCTTTTTTCCTTATAAATTATATTGCAGTTTTTATAGGTATTGTAAAATTGGAATAAGGAATAATAGAAAAAAAGTATTATTTAGTTTAAAGGAATAAAATATTAGTTTGTTTAAGGGATAAAGTTATAATTTTGATTAAAACTTTATTTTTTTATGCTTTGAAAATATTATTTTGCTTAAGAGATAAAAACATTACTTTGTTTAAAAGATAAAAATATTGTTTTCTTTAAGAATAAATAGATTACTTTTAGAGGACGCAAATGACATTGAGTGGAATTAAATCGAAACTAATTAAATTAAATTGAAATTTAAGGATAAAAATCTAATTTTAAGGAAAAAAAATTTCATTAAAAAAATCATACTTTAACGAAACTTTTTTGTTATTAAGATAATTTTGTTGTTGGATAATTATTTAGCTGAAACAAAGACAACAATATCATCTATAAAAATATGTAATGATTTCTTTGTTTTTTTTTTCCTTCTCAAATCATGTTTTTACAGTTAAAAGTTAACTTATAAGAATTTTTAATTTAATAATATCTGTAAAATTAAAAATTCTGATAAGTAGATTTATATTTTTATACATATTATAAAGATTGAATGAAAAATATGAAATTAGAAATATCATTTTGAATAAGTAGTAGAATTATTTTTCAGAGGGTCAGTATAATAACATTAAATAAAGGCATTATTATTGTATTTTTTAAGCAAAATGATATTTTTATAACGTATTTTTTGCTAGCAAAGTTATTCAAGTATTGGATAATTTTTTCAAGAAAACAAAAAGTTATGGTTAGGTTGGCTTCTTTTTCTTTTCAGTTACTGCAAAACAAATGAAATCTATTTGCATTCTTATCGAATAAAAAAATGAAGTGATTTTTTTTAATTGCTTTTCAAAAAATTAAATTTTCTTTCACTACATATTACATCTTTTCGGTGGATACGTACTCCTCTTTTCAAATGTATCTGTGAATTAAGTTCCTGAAGCTTGTTTTAAGTACTCCATCTTAATTCTTAAACTATTATTACAAATGTACTAGCTGGCTGAAGATGACACCAAATATAAATGAATGGGGAAATTCTTACGCTCTTCAGTGGGCCAGCATCCAAGGTTTCGTGGCCAAAATTAGTATTTTGATAAAAATTTGTTTCAAAATTTGTATTTAGGGGTTTTTATGTGCAGGTAAATTGAATTCATAGTTGAAATTTTGAAACACCAAAAAACAAAACTAAATGGCGACTGAAATATGGCGAGCAAAAATAAAAAAAATAATAGATATATTACGTTGAAATAATTAAATATAGGAATGAAAATTTAATAATTTTCATAATTTTATATTAACCATGAAAAGCAAATTTTATTTCCGAAGTAATATTACAAAATAACCCGAAAACATGAAAAAAAACAACATAATTTTTGTTTTTCCGTATATTTAGTCCACCTTTGCAATACGGGCAAAATGGGGCAGGTTTTTTCATCAAAGAAGATAACAAAAAAAAGTTTAGCTAATTACCTCGTGGAACTTTTTAGAGATAAGTTTCGAAAGTGAGTCAAACATTGTAAAATGTCAAATGATAAAATATAAACTATAAGTTTGTCAAGAGTATTAACTAATTCAACAAATTGAAAAATTGTGCTATAATTTAACACTAATTACTCTGATAAAGTTGTAACAGTAAGCTGAAATTCCTATATATATTTCTGAAATAAAAATTACATATTTTAGTTGGAAAATTAATTTTTCACTACACATATTTTAGTTGGAAAATTAATTTTTTACTTTTGGCCAAAGATCATAGTATTCTGGCTCACAGTGCACTCCAGTAACTCATCCTTGTTCACATCCTTTTTTTTCGATGAATACACTGTCTAGAGTTTTCATTTAGATAATTTTTAATTTTAATGCAGTCATCGGTTTATCATCAAGAAACCTAAATGATTGCAAATAAATCGTGAAGTTGATTACACGATCTATTTTCAATGATACGGAACTAGTACGGCAACTCCTCTCTTGCTCTATATCCATATTGTTTAAAATAGAGAACTGCAAGCACAAAATATGAAATTTTGATCTTTTCTTTAATAGATATCAAAGTCACTAAAAACGCACAACAAAAATGAATTAATTCATAAAGTTTGATTTAAATAAATATATTAATGACATATGACATTTATTATTGAGAATTTAATAATACATGGTACTTAAAACAAGAACCCAAAGCGTACAAATCAGAATGAATAATACTGAGAAATAATACTAGGGAGTCGATGAGCGTAGCGAGTAGGTGATATATATTGCCTCAAACGACATGTTTTGATTAAAAAAAAAATAGTGCGTGGAGTCCCTCCGCGCGGAAGAAGTTAAACTTCGCAACCTGCGACGTTAATTGTAGAAGAATCAGCGCTCGTAGAAGGATCACTAGTTTTATTCAACGACTCTTTTTCCTGCTCCGCTCTCTTCCGTGCACTGTAATCACGGTAATATTGTGCATTTTTCCCTTGTGGACGTCTTGAACCAGTGGAAGTGCTTGCGGTTGCCTCATCGTCTCGCCCTGAAAAATGTATTTGTATTAATAATGTATGTGAATGAGTCATAATGTAATTTCAGAAGAGAAAACCTAACAATCAATTGATATTCACAAGAGACGTACCATCACATAACTTTAAATCCGTCGCATTGTCCGTGGGATTGTTGTCACTCATTTTTTACAATTGTTATACAATTGTTATCCACTAAATTTGAAAATAAAAAATGCTACCCTATCAAATTATATATGTATCAAAACAAACTAAAAAAATATTTTTAGAAAAACAATACTTTTATGACTTTATTTATTTTTATGCTAGTAAGAAAAACAATACTTTTATGACTTTTATTATTTTTATGCCAGTGAGAACCAAAACAGTATGGAAATGAATGAGGGAAAACTGGATGTGATTTCCCGGCCAATAAAAATGTAGCGTTAAACGTTTAACGCAACCTTGTTGGAAGTAGCATATAAAGTATAACTTCAATAAAAAATTGCATGCATAAAATGTTAAGTGTTTGTTATTTACTTATTAAATATCATTCAAAATTGTCAAACAAATTTAAAAGGAGCAAAACAAGAGTTTTGAGTGACCGCCATTTTTAATGTCCTCCATTATTGTCTAAATATGAGATGGTCTCTCATCTAATAAAGCTTCCTATGCGTTGTGAATGTGTTCAAATATTTTGTTTCGTTTATTAAACACATAATTTATTCTTATATTTTGATGATATACCGAAATATTTCCACATTTGTTTAAAAATGTATATTTTGAAAAAAAAAAAACTTATTTTTTTTATATCAATAAGCCTCATACAAGCTCGAGACAGATGATAATCTTTTAAATCAATGTTTATTTTAAATCTAAGTCCTTTATAATAAGTATAAAATTGAAATCCTTTATTAGGTTTATTGAATGTAAATTTATTGAAACATTTCATTATAGGGCAAAATTTGAAAGAAACCTTCTTTGAGCGTCAAAAAAACTTCTTAGGGATTTCCAAAAATATCCTACCTTAACAAATTCTAAAAAGTAATATTTTGAATAAGCCGCTTTCCTTTTGATATGCTTATCCTTTCAAACAAAACTTCTTCTATTCAAGTATTTGCAAAGGTATACGAAAAAAAAGTTCTCTTCATTATGATACTTTACTTACCCATGAATGGCAACGGGTAAGATGGTGCATTGAGTTTCTTTGTTACCTAAAATCTACCAGATGGTGCTGGGATCGCCTTTCTTTCGAACTTTTGCAATAGGAAGTAAAAGGTAGTTATAGAAAAATTTTGTTAAGTTCCAACTATTTCCTTCGCAAATATTTTTTTACGGCCAGTTTCAAGCTTTCTAAAAAGAATATGCTTGTTTAAAAGTTAATTAAAAATACTTAAATAAGGTAATTATAAGAAAATATTAAAAATAAAAATAAAGAGAATAAATAATTGCTCAAGTTGAATTAAAACGTTTTTACATTGGATAAAAACATGTTTATTATTTTGCAACTTGGAAAGGTATTTGTTAAAAAAAAACATAAAACGTGAATTAAATTATCAAATTATCTCAATATATTCCATTAATAAAAGGTAACATTTTCATTGTTATAAAAAAAGTTTTTGTTAGCATAAAACACGTTAAATCCAGGACCAGAACCGAAAAAATACCTTATTTACGTTTAAAAGAAACAATTAGATATTCAAAAATATGTCTTGAATTCGAAAATTGATGAATATATACGTTATTATCTTACGTTTAAAATTTATTTCTCTAATGGTATTCTCTATTTATTTCTAATGATTCTCTTATTTCTCTAATCTAGGGGGTGTTTTCATTTAACTCTTTTTAAGTTTTTTTTAAAATTTATTTTCATTTATTTATTTTTTATTATCTCATACGTACATGATGTTTCATTACAATAATTTCTCGATACTCTTGTTCTGGCAACTTTACAATGCTTTATACTAACACCTTCATGATGTTTAGTTAAAATAATCTCTAGATGTTTTTGTTCTAACACCTTCGCGTTTTTTTCTTCTAAATGTTTTTGTTTTAACTTTCTTGCAATGTTTTTTTTCATAACACCATCTATATGGTTTGATTTATTGTTTTTACTAGGTTTTGTTCCAACCGCACAGAGTTGTTTTATTCTGGCAAAGTTTTCTAAGAGAACAATATTGCACCGAGAATACGGGTTTGTTTTGATTTTCCACATGTCTGCAAACATTTATCAGCAAAAGCTTCTAGAAAATACTGTTATTTCTAGCAATCAGTTGCAGATCAAATAACAGCTTAGTACATAGGCTTTAAACCTCAGACGATTCAATGAACCACTTAAGACTCGCAAATCAGAACACTATTGAAGTCACACACAGACTAATACACTCTCCTACTCTAGTCTGCGAGGTACGCACAGTGTTGTTAAAACTTAAAGTTATATAGATATAAGATTATGGACTTAAGATTATAAAATTATAAGATATTATAAGATTATAAGATAATATAAGATTATAAGATATCATAAGATAATATAAGATTATAAGATATTATAAGACACTATAAGATTATAAGATATTATAAGATTATAAGATATTATAGGATTATAAAATATTATAAGATCATATAAGATTATAAGATATTATAAGATTAGGTATTAAGAGATTATTGAATATTTTAAGATTATAAGATATTATAAGATATTGTAAGATTATAAGATAATATAAGATTATAAGATATCATAAGATAATATAAGATTATAAGATATTATAAGACACTATAAGATTATAAGATATTATAAGATTATAAGATATTATAGGATTATAAAATATTATAAGATCATATAAGATTATAAGATATTATAAGATTAGGTATTAAGAGATTATTGAATATTTTAAGATTATAAGATATTATAAGATATTGTAAGATTATAAGATAATATAAGATTATAAGATATCATAAGATAATATAAGATTATAAGATATTATAAGACACTATAAGATATTATAAGATTATAAAATATTAAAAGATCATAAGATATTAGTATAAGATTATAAGATATTCTAAGATTAAAGGATATTCTAAGATTATAAGATATTATAAGATAATATAAGATTATAAGATATTATTAGATAATATAAGATTATAAGATAATATAAGATTATAAGATATTATAAGATTATTAAATATTATAAAATATTCTAAGATTATAAGATATTCTAAGATTACAAGATATTATAAGATAATATAGGATTATGATATATTCTAAGATTATAAGATCATAAGATATTATAGGACTATAAGATATTATAAGATAATATAAGATGTTATAAGATTATAAGATAATATAAGATTATAAGATATTATAAGATTATGAGATATTATAAAATTGTAAGATATTCTAAGATTTTAAGATATCCTAAGATTATAAGATATTCTAAGATTATTAGATATTATAAGATAATATAAGATTATAAGATATTATAAGATTATGAGATATTATAAGATTATAAAATATTATAAGATATTCTAATATTATAAGATATAATGAGATTATAAGATAATATAAGATTATAAGATATTATAAGATTATAAAATATTATAAGATTATAAAATATTATAAGATTATACGATACTATAAGATTGTAAAGATTATATTTAAGTTATATCTTAACATTAAGATAAGATTTTATAAGTGAATGGGAGCTCCAAAAGTAGCGGAACAATTTCTAACACACACGCACGCACGCACACACACACTTGTTACAAAAAATAATATTTGTTAAATTCGAAAAAAAAAATAGATTTCAATAAAAAAGTAGCTCATTTTTAAGATTTGTATAGCTCGAAAAATAATGAGTAGCCCAAAAAGTGGCTCGTAGCAATAACTCCTAGAAGAGAGAAGGCCTCAGCACGGGTCAATTTACTAGTCTGACATAACTGCGCGAGGGAGGCAATAAAAGAAAGATGTCACTACGTTCACGGTACTAAGCGGCGCACAGGGGGAATGAGGAAAGAAATTATTACGTTTGAACTACTAAAGGATCAAATTTCTTATTTATGGTAACCCGTGCAGAAGCCTTCTTTCTACTAGAAGGTATTGATCGTAGCCCAAATTTGATTTTCAGTAGCGAGGACTATTACAGGAAGGTCAGTGTCATTTTGTTGCCAAAATGGGTGCCAAGAGTATTGCCAATTCATCAATCCGAGTCTTTTACGAGGTATGCATTAGAAGTTATTTTCTTTCTAAATTAAGTCTTGAATTAAAAGGCTTTTTCGTAAATATTCTAATTAAACTATTCATTTAGAGTCCGTCTGAGATATTTAGCCTAATAATAATAGAATATTCACAAATTTATACACATATTTACAAATTCGCAACAGTATCAATATACTCAATTTTAAATTGTCAGCAAAAAGTTTTGTTCTAGAAGTAATCTAAAAATATGCTCATATTACGTAAAATTTACTTATCTTTTCTGGATAGTAATAATTATATTAATAAATGTAATAATTTATTTCTAAGAGCTCTATCTATTGCTGTAGTTCATGGAACATAATAGGTTATTTGTTGCTGTAATAATCTTGGTTTTCTATTTTGTCTTCAATACCACAAAAGAACACAATCCATATTTTGTATATTTAATAAGTTTGCACTCAAGTTATATCAGCATATCATAATTTATTTATAGAACTTTTACATCCTATTGCAATAGTACATAAACATAAATAAATTATGTATTGCAGTAGTTTTCTCGGATTTCTATTACATTTTCAAACCATAGAAAAACGCGCTACATATTCTGCATATTCTATAAGGTTTTACTAAAACCACATCAGCATGTTACTAATACAAATTTTTTTTAAAATCATTAATTCCATTGCAAAAAGTAATCTTATAAGACAGATCTTATTGGTAACATATATTTGATATATTATTCTTATTTTCATGCATAGTAATAATTCTTTATAAGAGTTTAATATGTTACTGCAATAGTTCATAAACTTAAATGCATTATGTGTTGTAGTAATTTTCTCAGATTTCTTTTACTTTTCCAAACTATCAAAGACATATTTTGCATAATCTATAAGGTTTCACCAAAACCATATCAGCATGTTACAAATACAAATTATTTTTTGAATCAATAAATCCATTGAAAAAAGTATTCTTATAAAACTAATCTTATTGGTGACATATATTTAATATATTATTCTGATTTTCATGCATAATAATAATTCTTTATAAGAGTTTTATATGTTACTGCAATAGTTCATAAGCTTAAATGCATTATGTGTTGTAGTAATTTTCTCAGATTTCTTTTACTTTTCCAAACTATCAAAGACATATTTATTTAATCTATAAGGTTTCACTAAAACCATATCAGCAAATTAACAAGCATCAGCGATAAACAATAATTTATTTAAAAAAAAATCTTTACTATTTTCAATCATTTCATTCAAATAATTTATTTTATTGCTGACATGTATTTAGTATTTTATCCCTATTTTCATACATAATAATTATTTATTTATTTATTATATGCTCATGCTATAATCTTAAATACATTATGTGTTGCAGCAATTTTCTCAGATTTCTATTACTTTTCCAATGCCATAAAAGAACACACTGTTACACTTTTGTTTTGAGTAATTCATGTCTCAGGAATTTGCATTTTATTGACAGAATCAATAGATTTATGGATAACGTTATCTATAAAAGTAATTTTCTTAAGGAGAGGAAACGTCTTTTTATGATCTAAATCTTGCGTTCTTTGATTTCTCAATGGAGAAATAATTTCCTTCACGTTGCCATTAAGGAAATGTGAATGTTTTATTTTTTTTGCTGTTCTATTTACAGATAGAAAAAAGTGATTTATTTTTATCACTTCCGCCATTATAGGTCAGTTATTTTTATAATCATCTTTATTACCATGAAAAGACACTCTCTATGAAAATGCATGCCTTTCGACAGATTGTATATTTATGAAGTATGATATGAAAAGTTTTTTGAACACGTGATATTATTTTGCATTCAGAAGTAAAGCGTGATTAAAACTACCAAAATATAGTCAAATTTACAGTATTTCTGGACAGATGGGAGGGAACATCAAAAGCTCGGAAATTTTTATCGAAGCGCTTTGGTAATGATTTTGGGAGACCTAACAATTAAATATGGTTTTATAATATGTGTTATAATTTGGAAAATGTGGTAAAATTTGGTAAGTTTATCATGATACTCTAGAGCATGGCATATTAAGTATTTGCTCGGTTAAGTTTACTTTTCACGTTTGTATTTTTTGCTAAATGTGCGGTAATAATAACTATAATTCTGAAAACCAGAATTTGCGGCAAATGGTTCATCAAGAGGAATTCTGTTATATGTTAAACACATATAATTGAAAATTAGCTTAAATCGTTAGAGAATATATTTATTCAATGAAGTATATATATATATATATATATATATCTATATATATCTGCGGACTAGAATATTAAAACTATCGATTTATCATAAACAACTAAAGGAACCACGCATAAATTTACATAAAAGTTTCCAAATGAAAATTTTGTAAGATTTATTGATTATTTCTTTCAAAGGGTAATAGAGTAGGGGAGAGTGGGGTCAATTGTAACAGGGTACGATTGTAACAGAGCAAAAATTTCGAGTGTCGGGTTCTAGATTTGGTTCCTAGGTGGCGCACAAGGTGTATTTAATAAATCTACATGTACACCCCTGCTGGCAACCATTTTTATGTACTTTTGAAAGAGTTACACCACAAAAGATATTTTCACGCTACGTAAGCACTTTTTTTGGTATTAGAATATCATATTGTAACAAAGTAATTTTCTTTAAACAAATAAAAATTATCAGCCGAATATGTAAGTGGACACCTTAATTTACATTTCAACAAAAAAAAGATTAGTTTTGTTAATTAACGAGTATTGTTTTTAACAAATGAAACTGAAACGGCATCTTGGGGACGATTGTAACAATAAGTAAAGGGACGATTGTAACAGCTGAAAATAAATAATCTTATGTTTACAAACCATTACTTAACTCTTTAAGAACCACCAATAGTTTCCTATA